>NC_133900.1:32973838-33283799 GCF_964199755.1 Larus michahellis | reverse complement strand
TACTGACACTACAGAAGAAAACACAAACAGTATCTCTAAAATAGTCCCTAAAAATGCCATCAACACTTTGTGCTTTGTTTTACTAGACTTTGTGAACTTACTGGAAACCATAACGTGTAAAAATAATTAAGTTATAGAAAGTACCCAGCAGCTGAGCCCTGTACTGAACTCCCTTGATATTGCATAGTTCCTCAAGCATTGCAATAAACACAAAGTTTGATCATTTATCCTAAAGGCAAAGATGAAATACAAGAGAAAATACACTTTTAAGTGATTTGTATTTAGATAAGAATATTTTCTAAGCTTAAAATGTTGCTCTGTCTTCTATCTATGGAACATAATAGATAACAGCATTGACACAGGCATCTGTTATTCTTACGCTCATCAAGTAGAATTTCAGAAGGGTCCATTCAGATTAATAAATTTTCACAGTAGGCTGCAAATCAAATCATTACTTCCTGCTCAGAATGCCTCAGAGTAGCTCCACGCTGACAGTCATAATGAATAGGGAATAAAGCCACAAAATTGCTATTTAGCAATTCTTAGTTCCTAGGCATAGTAACAATGAACAGAAAAACAGGGGCACAATGAACAGAGAAACAGGGGCACCCTCCAGAGGAGGAGGAATTGTATGCAATTGTGCCTCAGATGAGGAATGTAGAACTGTTAATGCAGTTTATTAGATGCTATTTTAATCTCTCACACCATGAAACGCAAGAAGATGGTAAAAGAATCCAATAGTAACTGCCACAACATCATGCTGATTTTCATTAAATTTGTTGAAAGGGGACTCAGCATGGAATTATTAAACTGCTTTCAAAAGTAAATGACTAAAATGGCTCATCTATTTATAGCCATCATTCTCAATCACTATTTTTTTTTTATAGTGACACCTGCTAGTTCCTGCTATAGTTAAGGTTCTGTCAGCCTTTCCTCAAAAACCCAATTTTTTCACAGTCTTCTACCTTGGGGATAAAAGAAACTATCTTCCTTTAAAAATGGCATTAAAGCTACTTAGAGATGGTTTTAGGAAAATAAAAATAAAGAAACCGGGTAATATAACTGTCATCGGATTATGTATAAAGATTTAAAACCATCATCAGTCCTTACGTTTTTCAAACTGATTTTTGCATTTTAATGAGCCAGATACAAACTTGGTTTTTCAATAGCAAATTTATAGTAGCTTATATATAAGCTATATATAACCTTCATATATATGTATACACACACATATATAATAGAAATATATTTATACATATAATAGAAATATATTTATACAGATATTATTATAGAATTCTGTGCTTCTTCAATACGTTCATAAAGAAAGAAGTGTTTACTTTTCAGTGAACTTAATGGTAACAAAAATTTTCGACATGATTGTTTTTATCACAAAAATCTCAGCACACATGCATTTAAGCGATAGGGAAGGTGCCTGTGATAACAGCACTATCTGCAGAAGGAAGTAAGCGCTGCTGTGCAAACTTAACATTGCCAAAAAATCTGAGTGACAAGCAAAAGCACCACAGCATTATATACACTCCTAATGTTCTACTGTCACAGCATCTGTACTGTGAAAATAGTTTTGAAAATATTCAGTATTTCAGAATTACCCAAAGTTTAGTAACTAGCTTTCTATAGCCATATAGCAAATTTCATCCTCTTACAAAGACATACAGTTGCCATTTACTTTGCCGTTTAATTCAGGGCATTCTTGACATACTTTAGAACTACAATAATTATTTTTATATAGCTTTTAGGCTACAAAGCAGAAGTCAGTCAAAGCATCAGCATTTTATTCCTTTCTCTTTCATCGTCCACACGTTCAAAATGTGTCCTCACCACATTAAAAAAGTCCCTACTTGAGATGCTTAAGATTTGGTCTGTGCTTATAAAGAAAAATTGACTTATCGGCTTGCCCAACAGATCAATCTGAGATACTTTAGACCTTGAAATACATCACATTCTAAAGGAAAGTAGTCCCTACAAAGGGGAGAAAAAAAGATGCAAGGAGCCCCCTTCTTTTTATGAGAAGGGTGTTTAAGCTTCAGGATCTCAGAGATCATTAAAAACTGGCAGCCAATGGAAGCATCTTGAGAACAGACAGCCGTAAATCCTTTTCAGAACATGAAAGCATCCAAAGACTGATTCTATTCCAAAATAAACCATTTCTTTTATAATTTCATGGTAAAAACCTACCCGAACACTCTGTATTATTTGCCAAATTTGCTGAAATGCATTTTAGCATTTTTCTAGCAATTAAAAAAAAACACTACAATTTTGTGTGATGAACTGTCTATCAGATTTTAATTGCGGCTGGCCATGAGTGGGCATTTTGAGCTTCTAGTCCTAACAGTCTGCTCAGAAAACTGAACCTCACCTAAGTAAAATTGTGCGCATGCAATATCTAGCCAATACATTTTGACAGTACTCATCATCCCTTCTTTTTGTTTGTTAATTCAACTTCTTAAACTCATTTGAGCATGCAGGTAATTTCATTCATTTGAGAAATTGATGGCTTTTGACGTTTGTACATTACAATGGGATTTCTGAGGCTTCACGGCATAAACATAATTTAAAAAAAAGTTAGCAGCAGCCTACAAAAATAGAGTTAGTCTTTGCAAGCCCTTGCTGCAAATCTACAGAAGATAATGGGAATACCCCTACTATGGATGAGACCCAGTTCATTGAAAATAAATACCTAAATAAATAAGAATTTATTAAATTGGACATATTCTATGTAACCACCTCGAACATCTATAGTAACTGAGTTCTTGGATACATTCTTTTGAATTAACAAAGCATGCTATCCCAGAAAAACCTGGTATGCAAGAGTTTTCTTATCATTCACTTACCTATTGCTTTATTATGGTCATTCTTTTTCTCAGAGCTTTTCCTACCACTATGTTTTAATGTATAATTGTTACTTTCTTGCATATCAAAATGAGTTCATACTCAGCCCACAAGATTACAATTATTATAAATTTGAAACTGGAACTCAAGAAACAAATGTTGCCACCAAAAAACGTTACCAACCATATTAACATGGTAGGTGGAAATCCACTTGTATGGAAAGATTAATATTTTCACTGTGCGTATGCACATTCTAAAGGAAAGTAGTCCCTAGAAAGGGAAGAAAAAAAGATGCAAGGAGCCCCCTTCTTTTTACGAGAAGGGTGTTTAAGCTTCAGGATCTCTGAGATCATTAAAAACTGGCAGCCGATGGAAGTATCTTGAGAACAGACAGCTGTTCTAAAAGCACTACAATGCTTTTACCTTGGCAACATCTCGTTACTGTTTGTTAACTGCCTGTATGGGATCACTAGAATCTGCCCAGACACCATTGCAAGCATCACCAACCAGTTCCTGAAATAAATCATTGGCTCAATGAATGATAAAACTGATTATTCTTTGAATTAAAACACAATTTTTCACGTTTCCAACTTCTGTTTTGTTACAAAATAGCAACATACTGTCCATTTAAAATCTAAATGCAAGAAGAAATAATTAATTGCAGATCATACAGTTTTTATTTGGATCCAGTATCGTGATGCTTTTTGAAACCTTCTGAAGCAAATTTCACTGACCTCATTTATAGTGTAGCTTTCCGCGTGAACCAAGGAAAGTCAGACTTTATGATCTGAACACTATGTAAATTTGACATTTAAGTTTCAATAACATATATATATACGTATATATAAAAATTCATATAGGTAATGTTTTATCTTGATATAAGCCATTAGAGAGTTGGGGCAAGTTCCTTTCCATTTATTATGTTTTCTGAAATTCTGTCTTTCTGCTAACAAAATGCACAAACTATCCATAAACTAATTCCAGAATAACTATTAATTACAGAAGTATGAGTACATCACAGCGACATTTCCAAATACAAGATTATGCACGTAGGAATTGCATAGACCTTCTGTGAATAACGCTAGCACATCAAAGCAAGAACTTGGAAACCCACAGAATCTATCATTATTATCACTTAATGCTCTCTAAGGATAAAAATAAATGAAAACACATTAAAGACCGTGTTTTAGTCAAGTTACCTCATTTTCTTACAACTTATTGCTCAATATTCTGTACTAAATATACACACTATCTGCAAAGCCAGAACTATCTTCTCAGTTAGCTTTCAAAGACACAATAATGACCCTTTGTTGAGGGGAAATCTTTATAGAATTGTAAGATGCCTACCTGAGAAGGGATGCAAATTCCTATTGCCACATACAGAGTTCAAGACTTTTTCCCTATTAAAAATATCTTTAACGTTTTATGAATCAGAGCTATCATGAGCTTTGCATTTAAATGTGTGTAAATGGCAATTAATAGCAGGCAACCGCTGAGTTTAAATTGATTACTGTGTCTCATTTTGCGATAGTCTCAAATTTATCTGTATAAGAACATAAGTTCTGTAAAAAATAAATTGACTTTCTAAACAGCAAGATGTGAGGAACTTAAGCAGCTGGATGCTAGAGGCGCATGCCAAATTCTCAATGCTATAAATGTTGCAGCAGATTTTTTCATAAATACTGGCATGTGTTTGAGTACAGAAACAGATCATTATTTTTCACTTCCTTTTCATGTACTGATGTTCAGATCTAAAGGTTCTTTATAAAAAGATATAGAAAGCAAAATCAGATCTCAGAGAAAGCATGTCCTCAAAGAAAAATATCATGCCTGAACATTTTGAAAAACACTGGAAAAAGGATTATATAGCTGATTACTAATTTTTCATCATATTTCATTCGAAAATAATTATCCCAGTTTTCACAGCTACCATTTTTAGAGTCACATGACACTTCTTCTCACTCTACTTACCTCATTAATGATGAAAGTTGGAAAGAACATCTAAAAACTCAACTAAAATAAATAATACCTTTTATTACAGCTTTCACCTCATTCTCTCACAATTTATTAGCACATGCCAAAATGTTTAGGAGTTACCAGAAAAATGATCTTTAGATAAGAAGCAGAGAAAAAGGTTCACAAAGAAAAAAATTTGCTTCTTGTTCCACAACAAGGTAGTCCAGATGTCTTGTAACTATTTGTGAACTAGGAATGTGAACCTCTTACTGGTTTGATCAAGATACGGCATGTAAGAGCAGTACCCAGTAAGGAAACATTTCTTCCACATAGTCCTCAATGAGTCCATATTGCCAGGACTTGGCCACTCAGCTTGGTATGAAAAAAAGATGGTTTAGCCCTAACAGTTGACACGCTCATGCTCACTGAAATGAGCATAAAACATGTTAATTTTTAGTGTTATCATAGCAATAGTGAAAATTGCTTTTTTATTTTCTCACATACATAATTAGATTGCAACTACCTAAATATAAATTTAAAGTTCTGCTTATTATGCTCCCATCCCTTTGAAGGCTTAAGTAGGGTTAAATATACCCGTTTTTTCCTTCTCTGATTTTTGATGCATAGAGTTTGTATAAAAGTCTTTCTTACATAGTTGTACTACATTCTATAATAGGATGTCACAAATCAAATCCAAAACAGCTACTAAGTATCAATTGTTTCTAATTATAACTTTCTTGCTAAGAATAAGATGACATAACAAAAAATGAAACCCAACTAACTGAAGAGTACGTCCTTAATTTTTTTTTATTTTTAAAAGAGAAATAGGTGGTTGGAAAAGACTCTGGTGAAATTTTATTTTCAAATCAATACAGTTCAATTCCCTTTTAAAAATACCTATCCATAAACAGTTCATCTTCTCACAGAGTACTAAATTCTTTAAAGAACAGGACAATCTGATGTAAAAAAGTACATAGAGGAGGAATATTATAATGCTCAAAACATACAAGAGAAAATAATGTAAAAAAAAAAAAGTGTGAAAAGAAACCACCATTACCATGTCTGAATGAAACCAAAATTTCAGAGGTTGATCAAACACACACAGAAACTTCTACAATAAGGATACCTTAGGGAAAAATCAGACTGGTTTTCTTTAAATAATTCAGAAGTATAAAAAGACTGAAAGAGAATTCATCCTCAGAAATCAAATCTAACGCTTACTCCTCAAACAAATGCCACCTTACTGAGCATGATATTCCTCTGCTCACACAAGATAGTCTCTCTAAGCTGCTGCTATCTCACTTCTCATAGAAATGAAGCATTAAAACAGGTACTGGAACAAAAATGTAAACATCATTAGAATGGCTAGAAGTTGCAAATGACCGAAATAATTATCAAGATCTCTCATAAACTTTTCAGATTAAAAAAAAAAAAAAAAAAAAGAAGAAGAAGAAAGGCAGGTATCCAGCACCACTATCCACTATAAGAAATTTTTACGTTACTGTAAAAGAAAGACTACTCTTTTCTTCTTCAGTTGTGGTCAATTTTAATAGCTACAGGAGTTAGATAAGTTCTATTAAAACTGTATATCTACATTGCTGCTTCTGTGATGTAACTTCATGTGATGAAAGAAGCATAACCAAGGATATACATCTAGCATTGTTACTGTATTTTGCACAGTTTTGATAATCCACTGGAAGAAAAGACTATACCTAGCTTGCTTAAAGTTTTATTTCAGTTTTTACTAAACTAGGAAACTTTTCTTCCCTTGTCTTTTTCTCACTTTACTCAGGTATGCAGTAATCAGATATGTCTCAAAACTTGTTTATTCACTGTTTCCCAAGCATACAGATTGTACTGATGTCATGCTAAGGCCAGGTTCTATCCTTAAAGAAGATAGAGAAGTATTTAAACCACATATAGTTTAAAAACCTGCGAGTTCTCTATTTCTGCATGATTTGTACTGCTGACAATGTGTTAGTTAACAGCATTCTACTTTTATGAGGAAATCCATGCACTTTTTTACACAGACAAGAATGTTTAGCCAGTAGAAAGTTGCCATACTACGTTATTTCTTAAGAACAGAAGGTATGATTTTTCTGACTTCAGTGCAGTAGCTTTATCAGCTGATAACTTTGAATTAATTGACATAACACAAAACTTTTTATGTTACTAAACTTAAACTTTAAACAGCAGGTATGTGTGAGAATCATAAAGCAGCTCACCATCTACACAGCACGTTAACTTTTTGTGGTCTGGACCTTCAAGACAGCAAGGGGCTTTTGGGACACTGTTGATGCAATGTGTCAGTTACAATAAAGTACATTTGTTACTAAGAGAATATGGGAGCTGCAAAAAATCATGTTCAAATAACATTCATCCTTCAAGTATAAAAATCCCATTCCAAATCTGACAAATTAACTTCTACGACTCAGAAGTCAACTTCATAAAACAGAACACATCTTAAATACAAGTTAAAATTACAAAGGACCTTGGGCATGAATTAACATTTCATAAGAGATCCTCAAATCCAGAGTTGTCTTTTTTTTAATCCTCAATGTACGTAACAACTTCATTTTTGCAGAAGACCATCTCCAAAGATGCTACTGTAAGAAGGAAGACAAAAAATACAAAAGATATAAAGTTGCTTTTTATCATAAAACTAACATAGATAAAAATGAAACGATCAGCAGCACTGATTAAGGGCATTCTTTGTGCCTGGGAAAACTTATATTATATTTGCATAGCAGGGTTAACACACGCAATTTCCCAAAAGCAAACTGAGCATGGATTTTTCAAAAACTAAGTTTGCAAAGAAATGACAGTATCTAAATACAATCATAGTAGCTACATAAAAAGTTTTACTTTCCAGAAATATAATTTACTACAAGATGACAAAAATAAATGTAAAGCATTTAGAGGCTCACAGATCTCCATTGCCATATGGTATCACAGCACTAGATGAGCACAAAATAATAGCTACCTATTGTAAAGTTAATGGAGTAATTTATCTCTTAAAATGAATTTTAAAATCCCACATGAAATCATGGAAAAATTTCCAGGAGCTAAATACCTTAAGTAAGCAGAAAGCCTCAGTTGCACTTGGCTTTACTATTGTTCTAGTGCTTATACACCATGTGTTTTCAAAGCATTGTAGTCTCAGGAAATTGCTAGTATCATAAGTGCCAGACAATGGAAATTTTTACTAACCCTACCTAACAAAAGTTTAAGCCTCAACAGCCAGTTTAAATGTCATTTTAATGGGACTGCTTTTCTTGAAGGGGGCAGGAATATAGCTTTAATACAAAATAGCAGATAATGAAGTTGAACTGTGCACTCCTGTAACTGAAAGGCAACACGCAGTGAACCTGGGACACTCTTCAAGGCATAACACACCAGCCTGATGGAGTACTTGCTCTCAAGTGGAAAGTGATAGTTAACACTGGAAGAAAGGAAAAAAATTAACCTACATATATAATTCGGCCTGAAATGTAGATGTTTCTTTGCCAGAATACATGTCTTTTGCCACAGAATCACAGGGAATGAAAATTGAGTAAGATGTCTGGAAGGGGTGGCCTGCCTCTCACTTGATAAAGAGGCTGCTTTTCAGTCCCTGCCACAAGTGTTTTGGTAGTAAACACTCACACCAGGTTTAGCACGTCTCGTGATGTGATTCAGCTTTAGTTCTGTGTTTAATAAAGGAAATGCTTGAAAAAAAGCAAAAGATGGGAAACTTGCAACTGCCAACTGTAAGCAGTTTTTTATTTTTCATAGTACAACTGGCTACTTTTAGCAATGAAAACATCCATAACGAATTTGAAGACAGAGACATCGTACAACAGACTGGACTGGAATCTCTGTATTATAGGTTCACAATCTAAATTAAAAACTTTTGGTCAGCAACCCAGAATTACACAAAATAACCCAGCGAGTCTTAGCTCTCAAATTGACTGGGAAATATGGTGTGCACTAGTTTTAATATGGTTCCAAAGTGGTTTTATTAACAATTCAGTATGAAAGCTATAATTCTGACAATATACTAAAAATTATTTAGCCTTTAAATAGAACCCACTTAACTGCTTACACAAGATATGCTTACAGAGGGAATTGCTAGAGCAATCCAGTTACTAAATCATTCAAAATGTTATAATTTTCTATTCTCCTTGGTTTTAAAACTTTAATTTTTCATGTGCATTCACAACTTGAAAATGAAATAAAGTTAAAGTTACGGAACAGCTATTTTTAATAAAACAAAGATTTTACTAACATGAGAAGAAAAAGTAGTAACAACACTAAAAAACCTTAGTGTTTTCAGAATTATATTCACTCACATTTTTTACATGCACATTTCACACTTAGAATGGTTAAAATCTTCCCATATTGGCACAGGAAAAACATTTTAAAAACCAGTGCTCAGTATTCTATTTCTCCTTTAGTAACAATGCTGAAATTCCAAATGACAAAAATTTCAAAAATATTTTATATTCCGCCTGTGTTCTCTACCATTATTAGCACCATTCCTACTCTTGCCTTCTTTCAGATTCATGATTAGGTATGATCCAAACACTTCTACTAAAATTATGCAAGTCATTTTTCATCACTTGTTTTCTTCTCATTTTTCAGTGAATCAAGTCCGATATTTTTCCTGACTTCCTTTTGTTTCTTTTTCTCCAATCTCATTTCATCCCTATTACCCTAACATTGTTTCTTCCCCTCTGTACTTATAAGGTTGAGTCTTATATTAAGCTATTCTACACGTCTAGAATATTTCATCACTAGAGACTCTTCTCTCTTTCTCCTTTAAAAGCCTTTATTACCCTTTGCTTTGTTTCTGATAATTTCTTCTGACATTTTGTTAATCTTAACCCTTATTTATTTGCAAAAGAGAGTTTAGCATGCTTCTTGATTTAACCAAGCACTCTAAAAACTGAGTGCTGCAAAACTATGTTGTTCTGCATTTTCAAGGACTTTAACTCCGCTAGTAATTCAGAGAGTATCTTCTGGAGTGCTTTGGTTCCTACTGTTGCTTAATTCAAATCAGGCTGCTGGCTCTATAAAGTGGTACCTAGAATGTTATTTTTCTGCCACGTTAAAAAAAAAAAAAGTTTTGACAGTATTTTCAAATACTAATTACAGTTTTGTTACATCATACGCTGTCATAATTAAAGTTATCTTGTTAAGTTTTCCTAGCTAAAGTGGTTCTAAGATAAAGTCAACCGAGAACAATGAAAAAATGACAATTGGTTTTAATATGCTAAAGAAATCTTACCAGAGGATTGCTGAGAAAGAGAATACAAAGCTTCAATACATTTCTGAACAGCTGGGATCCCTATTTCAATTATCTGGATTTCTAGATGGCTCACTCCGGAAAAGATCTTAACATTAAAAAAGTGTTATTAGGACTGATGCCCATGTTTGATAGCTATCAGTTTTACCATACCCCTCACAGATAACTCATATGTTTCACAGTTCCCTAAAGGCAGACCTCCAGCAGTGAGAGATGCAACACTTGAATACATTAAGACAAAATTTTCAGTGTTATTGAAAATATAAAATTTTGTGTTATCAACATAAGAACAGATACATACAAACATCATGTAAGACATTTAATTTTAAGGGACAACACAATACAAAGTAGTTTTTAATCATTCAGTTTATAGGGCCTTCTAAAAGTAAAGAAATAAGAAAATAGTTTTTAATTAGGTACATCTAAATGCTTTTAATGTTTACTTCCTAAACCATATATAAAAAATCACTACTGAATTATGTTGGGGGGTTTTTTTCCCCCCCCATTTCCTGTAAGTTTTAGACTATCAGGGATGGAGAGGGAGGGCTTGGGTTTGATTTTTTTTTTTTTCCTTTTCTGTTTCATAGAAAAAGAATCATGGAGGATACAGTAAAAGACACGTGAGGGGCATATTCCCTACCTCCCAAAAACACTAATATCTCCTAAAGCATCAGCTACATATAAAACAGAAAAAACTTTAAATGCTTATCTTCAGACTACCAATACGTCTTCATACTGTGTTATGTAGATTTGACAGACATTTAGACATATAAACAATAAAATATATCCACAGCATTGAAAAAAATACCGTTATGGATTTAAATGTTTTAACACTTTCTACAGAATTATTTCTTTTTAATCCAAGCAATTTTTATTAATCGATCTCAGTTCATTTCAGGTGCATGGAAATTGAAAGGTTAAGTAAAGGACAGAATCATCAGTACACTATACTGGTATATTAGTGGCCATAAGAGACTGTATTTAATTAAGTTCTCTTTAGGAGTAATGCATACTATGAATAGCTTAATGGCAGTCCACCAGCAGTTTACATGATTACAGCTTCATAGTGGATTAAACCTGCCACTTCAGCTTATTTTATAGTTCGTACTTTACAGAAACTTTCTTCTTATCCATGGTAGATTTTAATAACTGGATTAATTTTTAGCTTGCTGAAAGCACTGTGAAGAGAATATCCTTTCTAAATAGCTCCAAAATAGACAGAGGTAAAAAGTATGCACGTTTCCATAGACACATGTGATGCATTAAACAGTCACAGATCTATTCTCTTTCTACAGGTTACCTCCAGTTACGAGAATTAGAACTAACTTGCCCTGTAAACTAATGGACACAAGTATGCCCATGACACATCCAGGAAGCATGTGATTTGTTTTCAGAAGGCAACATGACTAATGAAAAATTTGAAACTGATGAAACTTAGAAGTAGAGTATTGGCAAAGAGTAACATGCAGATTCTGAAGTCCTACCCAAGAGAGGCCTTTAATATGCTTCACGTTATCGGTAATCCTAATCATTTCAATAGCCTATGCACTCAATGGGCTTAGCATTCTGTTGGGGCCACAAAGAGCTCCTTTTACTAGAGTAGTTCATTTAAACTGGAGAAGTGAGGTGAGTTTTCAGGTATAAGTCCTTCTTAACATAACTATCCTGGAAAAACCTTTCTTTAAACATCACTTGAAGAAGGGCTCAAGCTCCCAAAAGCTTTTGTTCCCCCTCTCGTAGCTCCTCACACACATAGGTATGCTGTATCTGTTCTAATAAAAACCATTTTCCTCTTCCTATACAAACACGGCTTCATGTATAATCTTAGGCAATTATAACTACTACAGTACAGATAATATTTGCTGTGTGAAGGCCCTGCAGCACAAATCCCCACAGCTGTGGGGACTCATCCCTACAATTTATATTATTTGGCTGAAAATGAGAAATACCACTTTCATGCATCGTCCTCAAAGGTTATCAGCATATACAGAGTTAAATTTTCATAATATATAAGGATATGTAGAAGAACACTTGATTATTTTTTTTAAACAAAAACACAAGGATCACATTTGAAGTAGATATTATGATGAATTTAAAAAGGATATTTAGGTACTATTTTCATATATCACAAATAAATCTTGCATTACATTATTTTAATTACATTTGGCATTATTTGCTCCACTGACACTTCAAAAGAACAAGAATAATCTTTTATTAATTTCTTTATGTACATGTATACCAATAATGACAGGGTGAAGTAATAGTCTTGACATATTATTGCTCATTCTTTATGTATCCATACCTTCACAAAATAATGTACTAAAGAATAATTCATCAGAGAGTAGTACGTGTATCCTTATTTTAAACCATTATTATTATAGTGGTTTATTTCTTTATTGACACTGGTTTTTAAACGTGGCTTTATTCAAAAATGTTATTGTTGCAACACTGAACTTCATTATACAGATCTGATATACTATGAGGTGGCAGGAATACCAACAACATTGCCCACTTCATATGGCCAGATGTGGTGGGTTTGACCCTGGCTGGATCCCAGATGCCCACCAAAGCCACTCTATCACTCCCCCTCCTCACCTGGATGGGGGAGAGAAAAACTTAACAAAAGGCTCTCAACAAAAGGGCTGGCTATATCCAAAATTAATCAAAAAGGAAGCCAATCTTCCAGCTTGTTGGTTGGCAAACAGGTATGACAGTGAGAAGTTGGAGAAAATGCACTTCTATTAATCTATTCAAAATATACTTCCCTGTCCCACCCCCCAAAAAAGGCCAAGTTATTCTTCATCACTGTAAAATGATTTTGTTTCTCACTTTCACAGTAACAGTCAAAATCTCAAAGCAGTAATCCGTTCCCTTCCTGCAAAATATTTGTATATACATTCACAGTTTTCGTTATTGTTAGTTCATATTGTTTATGATGTTTATTACAATAATTGGACAAATAACCTCACAAGAGCTACCCAAGGTAGACATTGTTTCAGACAACAGGCAGCTGAGAGATTAAAAAAAATTTGATTTCCCCAAGATAGCCTACTCTGCCCTGTTACATGGTTTCCTGTTCCTTTCTGAAGAATACCAGTTGGGCCCCACAGGATGAGAGCCAATGGCTCTTACCCGCAAAAACCTTCCCTAGAAACTTGAGGGTTTCCCATGACTACACACTCACAACTCATCCAAGTTTCCGTTATTTCCTTCAGATATACCAATGACTTATTATGATTCCTCTCAACTAGTAATCTAGTAAAACTAGTTAGAAATAAAGACAATTCCATATAGAGAGGATGCTGAGGCAATCTGTAGAGATTAAATAGAAATAAATTAAAAGATTGCAGAATGGAAGCCAATAACACATTTTGTAAACAAATGCAATGCCATGCCAGAAGGTGCAACCACACAAGTGCAATACCGTGTTCTAAATAAACTGTAGTTGTTAGGGAAATGACCTTAGGATCACACTGTTCTAAAAACCTGATCAGTGTGCAACAATAGTAAAAAAAAAAAAAAAAAAAAAAAAAAAAAAAAAAAACCTACAAAAAATGAAAAAGAAAGTATTTTCAATACTACTCTTCAGATTCATACATTTTGCAAGATATTATTCTCACATATATCATTGCGTAGACAACATAAAAAATGTGTGTTGGACATTCTTCAAAAATAATTGTTTAGTTCAGCTGAGCTAAGATACACAAGCATTAGGTCCCACCAATCCTTTTGCATTCAATAATTTAAAAACAATAGAGGAATTACAGTAATCTGGGAAATTTTCTTACTGTGGCAACTACTGTTCTTTCTGTTGTTGACAAGACAGATACTGGTTTCTGGAGCTTTTCAGTATTTTCTTTGACATGAGAATTCTAGAGCACAGAGAAATGTTAGTCTTTGAAAAGTAACTCATTTTAAGTTGTCTTTTATAGTTTTAAGTTATAGAATCCTGTTAACATTAGCACTAATGATCTAAAGTCAATCTCAGAGTATACTGCTGGTTTCACATACTCTCTACATATCAGGCAAATTTTACATTATATTTTAAAATTAAGAGCACAAGTTATGTTAATAAAACATTAAACAATAAAACTTTTGACAACTAAATAACCACGGTTTTTACAGAAACAACAACTTACATTTCTCAACTTGCATATTTTATAGAGAACATTTACGTAATAGTTGCAAAACTAAACACCTACTACAAGAATTTGAAAAGGTCAAAAACAGCAAAGACATAAAAAAATCCAAATTTCATTTTAACATTTGTGCCTTCACTCTTAAAATTAATTAATATTATATAACAGTACCAAAAAAATTCTTTTAATTTCCCTGAAAGAATACAGAAAACATTTATTGCTGGTTATAACATGCATCTATCATACTTTGCAGTAATGTACAATATAAGCATTTAAAACATGCACCCAAACATTTATTTCCCCCGAGTCTAACATCAGAAACATATTTTATTCCAGTTTCACTCATCTAGTTCAAGGAAACACACCAGAACATGTATAAGTCTCAATGACTTAAAACTCTATTTGTGTTATTATAAAGTGAGTCTGAAACTCCAAAAGGAAAATTGCTGAAGATGAACACGCTGAGATACCAGCATATCACCATTCAGGAAGAGAAGAGGCAGGCACTCAACTGTATGTACATTCTCTAAAATTAACTTCAGTGCTAAGTGAATATGAGCTTAACTGAACTGGGATGATTTCCTGAATGAGGGTGTCAACACACCTTCAACTGTCTGCCTTTAGATCTACATGACAACAGTAACACTGCAGGGCTTACAATATCCAATGCCACATGTATGGAATTTGTCACAAGAATTGGTATATGATGTTAAAAGTTTCTCCTAAACACCAAAAGAAACATACATACACCCCAACGCCTCCCCCCAGCCCACAAAAAAAAAAAAAAAAAAAAAAAAAAGACAACAAAAAGAAGCCCTAGGATCAGGAGAAAGAAGTCTAAGCAATCGGCCATGAGTCTACAAACTTTTAAGTTCTTTCAAAAAAAAATACCCTAGAGGCCATGATGCTAGCAGAGAAAAGAGGAAGTACTGCTGTGAGTGCTGAACCAGCCACAGATATACAACTGTTGTAGGGAAGGGTGAAGATTTAGAAGCGTGTATCTTTCCTTATTTATATTCTTCTATTACTCACAACTTTTATGCAACTTTTTTTTTCCTTCCAAGTTTGTATACAAACATCTTAATGAAGAAAGAACAAAAACCAGTAATCCTGACATTCCCTCTCGTGAAAAATATTTTTTAAATTTCAAATACTTTAATAATATTGAATAATATTTCCCAATATTGGAATGTTAATGTTAAAAAAAAACTGCAGACATTTTATTCTTTTTAATTCTCCAGGCACAGTTTTGGCTTAAAGAGATTTTTACATTAAGGCTCAGAACTTCTTAGCAGTCTGCTTCAAATCAATCAGTAGATTCTGATATCTGTGTGTATGTACATGTTAGTTAAATATGTACACGCTGTTGTCCTGAAAGGCTAAGTAAAAATTTTCAAAATGAAGACAGGGATCATCAATCTTTGCTAGCCGCTGGTTTTATTATATAGGCCTGCAAACATGAAGTATCTTCAGTGTACTGTTCTGCCTTTTTTTAAACAAGTGTCATCTCTAAATATATCTACAATTAATTGCCATGATAATATAAGTGAGCAGTTTAGTTGGGCTGATTAACACCTGAGGGAACTCACTTATTTCCATTTTTGCAACGCTCATAAAAAAAATCCCAGTACTAATCTGTTTGGCAAAGTGCATCCTTTTGCCTTTCAAGAGGATTCTCAGATGGTCACACAATATATTTGCTAACAAAGGATCTGAGAGACAATCATAGAATGCTCTAACCACCTGACAACTGAGGAAAGCAGTAATTTTCTAATTTAATTCTTTTTATTTCTTAGCTAAATTTTACATCTTTATTTAAATAAAAGTCATGAAATCTATTTTTCCTTCTACAAAATGTTATAAAGTGTACAGAAAAGGAAGAAGTACATTTAAAAATTTATTTTATTGTGTAAAAAAACATACTTGAATGAATAATAGAACATTTATAAATACTGTAAGCAGAAAGAAGTACCAAGGCTTCTGTAAAACCGAAAGTATGGTATAAAATAAAATTACCAACGTTAAATCAGACAGTGTTGTGTTGTGTTAGCATTGTCAGTGTAGTTGAAAAAAAAATTATTAATTATTTTCTACAAATGGAGGTGGGATTAGCACCTAGTGAAGTTTCTCTTTGAGTAGAAGTGTGGAAATATATTTCTATAAAAGTGAAGGGAGCCCTTACATGCATCTTCTGGCTGCAAAATAATCTGCTCTTGACCAAGAACTTTTCAAAGAATAGCACAGGTGACAACGCTAGCCACTGGCATGTTCTGCAAGACTGGTAAACTTTGCTTAGTTTCTTCTCTTTTCCTTAAAGTTACATTATGAGAAACACATTGAATCGTGTGACAGTCTATTTGTAGCCATACTTTAAAACTGCAGAGAGATTATTTTGTGTTGAAATCTGTGTGAGATGATGCAGGCAGGACAGAGGAACAACCACACACCACGGATGAAAGGCAAAGAACAAGTTTAATCTCGATACCTTGCAGACCAGGGAATCTCCGAAGCAACACCCGGGCAGAGGCACGCAAGCAGGGACCACAGGCACCGTGGCGCGAAAGAGTGTTCTTGTTAGCAAGAGTCCTTGGCAGCGAGAGAGTCCTTGTTAGCAAGAGTGGCACGGGCTCCCTGTTCTCTCTGGTATTTAAAAGAGTTCAAACAGGCGTAGTTTTCCCACCGTGCTTTGATCACCTACAACAACAGGCCAGGATTCCCAAGCGGCTGGATAAGGTGTCCCTGAGTCCATCACAGACTTCTGTTATCTAAGTGCAAGTGTTTTTCTTGCAAGCACCCGAGACTGAATAACAATTAGTGTGATATAGGTGCTTTCGAGTACCCCAGCTGTGAGTCACTTGAGCATATTTACAATCCTCCTTGATGATCTTCCGTTGCTTTCCCACAAAATCTACATGCACAATTTTATTATAGGGAATGTGTAACAAAGAGAGGTAAAGGAATTCAATATAGACCTAATGAGGACTTACACGCTAACCATGAAACTGTGCTGTAGAGGGAAGTAAACTTTATCGTGGTTCTTTTTCTAACTTCAACACCAGAAAAAAAATACAGCCTAAAAGAGTGGACTCTTCTAGCTGAAGTAATAGGATAGTAGCTGCTAGATCTAGAGGTCAATATTCCAACACGGGATATTTTACACATGCAAGCGTATGAAAGCTAGTGAAAAGCCATACTGCAGTAGCACAGAGAGCTAAATTATTAATACAAAGAAGAACTCATTCAAGAAATGTCTATGCTGTGGGATACACGTGTTTCTACGCTTTGGTGTCAAAGCACATTCCTTATCTGCACACTGATTCCTCATCCTAATATGACTGGGCACAAACCATCATCTCAATTTCTGTGGATGGGAAAACCAGGTATAAAAGGGGTCAGCGGTCATGTTTTTAATGACCAGAGAACAAGACTCCCTCAGACATCAGCAGCATAGCCCAAATTTACCACCTAAACAATAGAGCATTTACTGATTAATCGTGGTAAATGGAAAGGGACAAAACACACTCCCAGGTCCAGAGTTATTCTTTTATAGCAGCATAATCTTTGTATGAAACAGATCTTTATGTTGAATATTGAGGCAAAAATTTTTGCTAGTTTTAAGGTTCATCTTACTGCTAAAGAGGATACAGGGGGTTATTGTAAATATATACAATGCCCTAGTTTTGAAAAATTGTTAATTATCTAGTTACTGTGATCTTTATCTTATCTTCCTAACTCATCCACTTTCTAATCATGTTTCTCGCATTTTAGCGTGTTAAACTATGTCTTTGTATTCTGTACTTGAACCAAATTAGATTTAGGTATTCAAATAGCAGCAATGATGAATGAGCATGATTCTCTCAGAAGTCAGGGCAGAAGGACTAACAATTTAAGTTTATATATTTCAAAAACAATACACTGTTCATCTGTGAATATAATCAGATGACAATATATTTTGCTTTCAGCTGTGATTCAGCATGAACTTGGAACACTGGCAATGGAACTTTACAATGCTTAGAATTAATCATGTTCTTAGATGCTGTCCTTCAGTAGATAAGGATTTAGACAGAACCAGGTTGCAATATAAGACTCTATGACACATTAAGCAACTAGTGAATAACATATTTTAAAGGGATTATTATTTTGAAGTAGAGATAGGGAAGCTGTGACAAAGAACAGAAAGACTGTGCAACAAACACATAAATAGTAAAGTTGAAAAGCCTCAGAACTTGTTATTCCAAAAACAACTAGTAAAATGTCTAATTCACCACCAAACTTGGGGGGTTTTGCCATTTCTTCTCTAACATTTATGTGACTTCATAATTATGAGCTGTCCTTTTAAATGCACAGAAAAACCCAGATTTAATACCATCATGAGTAAAAGATGTTCTGCTTTATATGACAAAAAGTGCCAAAACTGATTGTTTTTGACTTTAAACTCATAATTTCTAGAAAAGAGCAAACATATAAACTCAGGAACAAGAGTGTAGACATGTTTATCTGGGTATGCTCAGTACCTAGCGCTCTTTCATTGTTTATTTCTCTTTTTCACTAAATAAAAATAATTCTTCAAAACATATTACTCAGTTGGAAAAAAAAAAAAAACCAAAACATCTGAAATTCTCAGGCATTTATCTTCCTTGCCTTTTTTTTAAAGTTACCTGATAATCAGCAGGGTGAGGAGTACCAGGAGCTGAAGATCCAAATGCTACTGTCCTTACACATGCCAAATAAACATTTTTTAAAACTTTTATTTTCAATACTATGGGGATTTCAACATTGGAATACAATGACCATTTTAAGTGTTGGATCAGGTCTTTCATGGTGGGAAATCTGTCTGGAGGTAAGAAGGCTTTTTTTCTGTAACTGATTTCAGAGTTATGCTAAACATCATTGGTCCAAGCCCAATACGGGCTGCCCTCCTCTTTTTCTCCCTATCCACCCCGCCCCTTTTTTTTTTTTTTTTGGTAGAGGAGAAACTACCATGCAGACTCACATAATAATGGAGATTTTGCTTTGTACTAAAATAGGCTTTTATAATAGGAAACTAATAAAAGATTTGAACTGAAAGCAGGGAAGCAAATTGTATTGGGTAATCTCTGATGTCAGTTTAGATCTGAGGCATCTAATATGATGTAAAGCTATGTTCAACAGAAGAGGACAAGCATAAGGCTTCCGTGTGTACTTTAAAGGCTTGCTGGTAAAGACTTGACAGGTGAGCTGAAAACCTATTTCAAAATTAACATCTGTCAACAGCAAAG
Source organism: Larus michahellis (assembly GCF_964199755.1). Taxonomy (NCBI): domain Eukaryota; kingdom Metazoa; phylum Chordata; class Aves; order Charadriiformes; family Laridae; genus Larus; species Larus michahellis. The sequence continues at coordinate 33,264,309 of NC_133900.1, read as the reverse complement.
GAGAGAGGAGTTAAGACTGTATCCTCATCAGCACTCATAAATATAGAAAGAATGAGTATCACCTTCTGAGTAATGTCCTCAACATTATTTAGAAGAATTAGACAAGGGGTTTTATGTCAAAAACTTAAATACATGGTAACATGGTATCTTGAGTCTCTGTACCTACTATCAGGATACACACCCTCAAAAAGTCTCAGAACATTCACCTCAAAGTATGGTGGGGTATGAAAAAAATTCTCCTGACCAGTCTCTTAAGTTAATGGCTCCAGCTTATTGATGCAGTTCAGGACAGAAAACCTAAAAGGTGCCAAAGGCGTTCTGACCAATCAGGGTCTGAGACCAGGTGTGTGATGAGATCTGAGGATGACACTGTGGTGTCATTTAGAAGGTATTTCTCATTTCCCTCTTTTCAGTGCAGAGCGTATATGGCAGATAAAATAGTGGTAGGGCACACATAAAACTTACACAGATGGCACAGACAACTGATCTGCAAGTTGGTGGATAAAATGCAACCACTACATTTGTCAAGCAGAGCTAAAAGTGAACTTCAAGGAAACCATTGTGTTGCAGATGACTTGCATGACTTATGAGTGCTTGAGGACAAAACTAAGAAGCAAATGCAAAAAAGCTACAGAGGGCACCAAGCCTCTGTTCAACAAAGTGACTGGTCACATCAGGTGACCAAAAACAAGTGGTATGCCACCAAGTACTATTGACTTTACATAATCATGCACCAACCACAAAAGAGCATGCTATGTGAATGCGTCTTTTAGAGACACGTTCTACCACTTGCCTTTCTATCCGCATACCAACGCTAAACTGGTGTGAGATACAATCTTGCCAGTAGAGTGAAAGCATAATTCACTATTCATGCATTCACTTATGTAAAGTTATGCTTTTCACATTAAAATTACATCTCTGGTATTTTGTTGATAGTCAGCTATAGAGGTTGTATTTTAGAGAAATAGCCTTATTTAATAATAGCCCTAAATGGGGAAAAAGAAGAAATCAAACATCTATGGATGCTATTCGTATTGCTTCTTCGTTAGGTAGTAATCCTATAAACTAAGTAAACTGAATCAGTTTGCATAGAAAATAAGTGTTCAGATTTCCTAGATACCCAAAATAACAGTGAGTTGGAAACCATATTTGCATTCATTTAACCAAAATCCAATATGTACATTTTCTCTAAATCTTAGAGTATTTTCATTTCAAATTAATTTCATATTTTCAACTACAAGATTAATCACTAATGTCCTAGAATATCAGTCTTATTAATACTAAGTTATGTGCCCTGAATATCAGTAATATTTGGATTAATTGCAAACCTGGTGTTTTTTCTAGCTTGCAGTCTTGAGTAAATCAAACAGCCTTTGGATCTTTTTCATTCCTGATGTTTTGTAGGACTCAAGAGCTGTGTGTGGTTCATTATATGTGCCAGGAGCTGGTGTGATTGATTTCCCAGGTGGAAATCTCCAGTGAAGCACAAGAGGAAAAAAATATGCCAACAATAGCCTACAGCATATTCAGAAACTACATAAACAGAAAGTGCTTCCATCAGTACAGTACATTTATGGCATTCTTTCTTTCTTTTTAAACGTAATTCAGACACAGCGGCAGCCACCAGCTTAAATCTTTCTTGTCACGTAAGAGTGATTTTCAACCGTCTATTAACAGCAAGCATTAACACCACTTGGTTATGCAAAATACTTTGCATGTATGTGCACAAATACATAGCCATATCAATAGCTGATAATATGCAAAATTGTTTATTCTTCAAGCCATGCATTAATGGTATAGCTACAGACCTTTTCAAAAGTCATGCTTACCTGTGAAAAATTATGCCTTCCGTTTGCAATTCACATCACTGCTGTCTCTACACATGGTGTATGTTGCAGAAATCAGGGTATTTTTATATTCAGATACTTAAATATCGCAAGACAACTAGTACACATAGCAAAACAATAATGGGAGGAAGAACTGTAAATTTGTTGTAAATATTTTTTAGGGGAAAATAATTCAGTTGTGTGGACATAAGTTGTGTGATGCCAGTTGGCCTTGGTGCCTGAGATTTATCATTGGTATAGAGCACAATCCCTGTCCAACTGAATTTAGTATAATTAGATATAAATTAAGTTTTAAAAAAAAAAGTTTTATTGAAAACCAATATATTCCTAAGTCATGCAACTTTTAAAATCCTATTCAAAATACATGACAAGAACTAATATTCATCCATTAAATCATTTTTCAGTCGCCAATACAAACATCAAATTTCCCTATATTCACTTGTGCTCATCATCACAGAAAAAACACGTTAAACAATTTAGGTATGCACACTTGGTTTTAGACTGCTTCATTTGAGTATTCAACCTTGGTTGTTTTTTTTTTCCTCAGGAAGTTTATTGTCAGGAAGTATAAAGCTGAAAGGCGGGGGGGGAGCCACCTTTAAAGTTGCTAAACTTTAGAAGACATAAGGTATTCAAATCCTGGTTCTATATAACATAACTACAATATGGATTATTTTGGAACTTAAAAATTAAAATCAACAAAGTAAAAATCATACAGCAAATTTTAGTTGAATATAAATTGTGAGAAAAGAAGAAACTGCCTTGCCGGCCTGCTAACCACCTTGTTTGAACACTTTACAGCAAAACTAAGGTTTAATGGAAAGTTCTAAGGCTTTCTCACATTTTCTCCATAGCGCGAAGCACTCAAATGATGTATCATGCTTTGTAGTGCAGACAGAAACATACTACATGATCCTACATGAACCAAGACAATAACTTGGAAGTTTTGCTCATGCAAGATTTGCGTTAAAGACTACATACAGCTTGCATGAATCTGTTTTGCTTTGGAGAAAACAAAGTCAGAACTTGTGAAACATTGTAATCCTGAAGAGCACTGTTTGTTGTGTTAGAATATAAGCATAACAAAACAAATTAGTAATAAATCTCTATACTTGAACACCAAGTAAAAAGATGATTCTTCTAACCATCTCCATGCTACATGATAATACAAATTCCAGCAACACCAAATTGTATTTTGTGAGATGATTTATAGGGGGAAAAAAAAAGTGCAGTGCAGGTAGAATAAATGAATCCAAAATTATTTCACATTTAACAACCAGTGTCTGTCTTACACACTGACAAGGAATTGGCACATACATAATTTTCTAAAATATTGCTGTTATCACTATTTTTTGAGTCTACAGAAGTGAGAGCATAAACACAGGTGCTTCCACTCATACAAAAAGTACAATAAATCATATTTATGTACAATTTTAAGTAAATGCTAGTTGTTTAAAGTATTTTTGGTATGGATCTTACACCAGCTCAGCATTTTCCTAAATTACTATACTATTATATGTTCAATAACAGGAAAGATTGCTATTAGACTATAACACTAGTGGGGTTTTGTGACCTTGCAACTGGTGCTTGATTGTCTAATTCACAGTACATTCTTCCCACCGTACACAACTGCAGAGATTTTACATCTGCAAAACTTCTTCATGCAATTGCAACATAAGTTGCCATTAACCTGAGTTATCACATATTCTCTGTTTCAGAAAAAGATCTGTCCTATGCAACCAAAAACAGGAATTTATTAAAAACAACTTTAGATCAAGCAAGCCTAATACACAGAGATCACATGGCTAAAGACGACAGAAAAACAACTTTAGAGTTGATCTACAAGAGTAAAATGAAAGATGCTGTCCTTCAAATTACTTACCTGGAATGAAAATTAAAGAGGCTCCAGAGCAAAACTAAATCACCAGTATTCTATAACTTGTATACAAATTGAAACAGTACATGCCAACAATTTTTTTTAAATTTAAGAAAAGATAATATTTAACCAAGTCTTCATAGCACAGTTGTGTGTAATTTGTCTTCTCCTTAGCTTGACTGGATCGCAAGAGTTCTGAATTTTAACAGCAGCAAAAGAACAATAGGAGATTCGTGTATGCATTCCCGTCAGCCTAGCCACTCCCCTCTGTTACAGTTACCAGAGCTTACAACCAGCATTCAAAACCATTTCCAGCAACTTAAGAGGAAATATGTTTGAAAGATACCTGAATAATAATTCTTCAGCTGAGAATACTTCACTTATCCCAGAATCACAGAGTTGTAGGGGCTGGAAGGGACCTTTGGAGATCATCTAGTCCAACCCCCCTGCCAGAGCAGATTCACCTAGAGTAGGTTGGACAGGAACACATCCAGGTGAGTTTTGAATATCTCCAGAGAAGGAAACACCACAGACTCTCTGGGCAGCCTGTTCCAGTGCTTTGTCACCATCAAAGTAAAGAAGTTTTTCCCTATGTTCAGATGAAACTTCCTGTGTTCCAGTTTATGCCCATTACCCCTTGTCTTGTTGCTGGACACCACTGAAAACAGTCTGACCCCACCATCTTGACACACGACCTTTAGATATTTATAAGCATTGATGAGATCCCCTCTCAGTCTTTTCTTCTCCAGGCTAAACAGACCAAAGTCTCCCATTTTTCCTCACAAGAAAGGTGCTTTAGTCCCTTGATCATCTTTATAGCCCTCAGCTGGAGTTCCTCCAGGAGTTCCTTATCTTTCTTGAACCGGGGAGCCCAGAACTGGACACAGTACTCCAGATGCAGCCTCACCAGGGCAGAGTAGAGGGGGAGGATGACCTCCCTTGACCTGCTGACCACACTTTTTAATGCACCCAAGGATGACATTGGCCTTCTTGGCCACAAGGACACATTGCTGGCTCATGGTCCACTTGTTGTCTGCCAGGACTCCCACATCCCTCTCTGTAGAGCTGCTTTCCAGCAGGTCAACCCCTAACACCTCCCTAGGTGCAATACCCTACAATTGCCTTTGTTGAACATCATTAGGTTCCTCTCCGCCCAACTCTAGCTTGTCCAGGTCTTGCTGAATGGCAGCACAGCCTTCTGGTGTGTCAGCCACTCCTCCTAGTTTTATATCACCAGCAAACTTGCTGAAGGTGCACTCTGTCCCCTCATCCAGGTCATTGATGAATATATTGAACAAGACTGGACCCAGTACTGACCACTGGGGAACACCACTAGCTACGTGTCTCCAACTAGACTCCATGCCATTGATCACAACCCTCTGAGCTCTGCCATTCAGCCAGTTCTCAATCCACGTCACTTTCCACTCCTCTAACCCACATTTCCTAAGCTTACCTTTGAGGATGTTACAGGAGATAGTGTCAAAAGCCTTGCTAAAGCTAAGGTAGGCAACGCCCACTGCTCTCCCTTCATCCACCCAGCCAGTTGTGTCATAATAGAAGGCTATCACATTGGTCAAGCATGATTTCCCCTTGATGAATCCATGTTGACTACTCCTGATAACCTTTTCCGCCACATGCTTAGAGATGACGTCCAGAATGCGCTGTTCCATCACCTTTCCAGGGATGGAGGCGAGGCTGATTGGCCTGTAGTTTCCTGCGTCCTCCTCCTTCTTGCCCTTTTTGAAGGTTAGCGTGACATTGGTTTTCCTCCCGTCCTCAGGCACCTCTCCCATTCTCCATGACCTTTCAAAGATGATGGAGAGTGGCTTTGCAATAACATCTCTCAGCTCCCTCAGCATTCAAGGGTGCATCCCATTAGGGTCTATAGATTTGTGGGTGTTGAGTTTGCCTAAGTGATCTCTAATCCGATCCTCCTCAACCAAGGTAAAGTCTTCCTTTCTCCAGACTTTTTCCTCTTACTTCCTGCGTCTGGGATTCCTGAGGGCCGGCCTTAGCAGTAAAGACTGAAGCAAAGAAGGTATTCAGTAACTCTGCCTTCCCTGTATCCTCCATCACCAGGGCACTTACCTCATTCAGCAGTGGGCCCACATTTCCCCTAGTCTTCCTTTTGTTACTGGTGCACTTGAAATCCTTCTTGTTGTTCTTGTTTGGGTTTTTTTTCATAAAGAGTACAGAATACTGCTGTATACAAGTTGTTCACTACAGTAGGCAAGAATTAATTTTGTTCTGGGCAACTCTGCTATAAAAAGTTATGATTACAATTAATTACATTTGACAGATTTTAATCATCATTCTCTTATTTTTACCCTTTCATTAAACTGATATCATTACAATACAAGCTGTCCTATTGAATCATTTATCAGGAAACAGAATTCTTGAAGTAGCATCAGAGTATTTTGTAGTCTAAAACGGGTGGGAACACATATCAGGCAAACATATTTAAGACTATTTAAGCACACAATTATGTTTGCTATCAGCTATAGACTTCGTGAGAGTTCAGAAACTGGTTTTATTCTATGCTGTAAGACAAGCAAAACATGAAAGAAACTGCAAATTTTGCTTACAACTTTTTTAATGATTCACAGATACCCATGAATAGAATTAGAATCAGTGATGGGAATGCAAATGAGACAGTCATACCAATGCTTTTACTGGAATGATTTTTTTCCTCGTTACAGAATGTGTCACTGTATATTTTTGAAGTATAAGAACATTGAACCAGTCCAACTGTGAATTATAATACATTCATTTTGTATAGCAGAAAAATCTGTTGTATATTTACACTGTTTTGAATCTAAAAATCTTGATGTCTGCATATAGATTACTGAAGTAAATTCTTAATAACTTCATTTATACTTGAAAGCATTTTCATCCTTATTTTAATAAGAAAACAGAAACCCTAACATAGATTTTAATCCTAAACTTAAGCAAAACGGGTCACTGAAACCGGCTTACAAGTTATCCACAAAACCTTTTTTCCTCCTCAAGAACATAAACAAATACTTCAACAAAACACTGTTCCAATATACTAAAGACAAATACATGCATGAATTCTTATAATCTGTTTGTCATAAATTGTCACAGTAAGAGACCCAGAGCTTCCAGGACTCTGGTGGGGACAGAGGAAGCCTTTATGCCAAGGCAGTCTCTCCAAGAAGAGGCCGCCAAGCAGGGATGATCTGAGATAACCTACTTTCAATCTCATGAGGACCTTGCAAGTCCCTTGCCTCAGAAGCTGAGAAAGATATGCGAGTCCCACTGATAGCTTGCAAGCTCCAAGCCCATCTCACACTGAAGCTAATAACAGGTCTGGCAGGCAATGAAGGACCAGCTGCTGCATTGGGTCAGGAATGACTGACAAAGGACACATCATATAGCTACATCCTAACAGTGAGAATATTTTGATCGTTTTTAGCTTCTCTTACCTGTAACATCCTAAACTTCAGTCTATTTGTCAGTAACCATGTAAAGGTAACACAAGACAAGCCCCACTAAGGATCAGCATGCAGAAAAAAAAAAAATTTGCATATGCAGATCCTTTATTTTGGTTTAAAGGGACAGGAGGAGAAAATAGAACAAAAAAGCTTGTAGGTCAAGATAAAGACAGGGAGATTACCTAGTAATTACCATTACAGGCAAAGCAGACTCAGCTTAGGGAAATTTTACTTTAGTTTATTGCCATTTAAAATAGATTCAGGGAGTGAGAAACAAGAAGACACACATTAAAACAACACCTTTCCTCACCACTTTTCCCAGGCTCAGCTTCAGTCCTTCATTCCAGACTTCCCTACACACCCTAAAGTGGCACAAGGGAATGGGAGTTACAGTCAGTATACATTGGTTTCTCGCCTCCACTCCTTCCTTCTCACACTTTTCCTCTACTCGAACGTGGGTTCCCCTCAGGCTTCAGTCCCTTCAGAATACCTGCTCCACCATGGTCTTTCCACAGGCCACAATTCCCATCAAGCAAAATCTGCTCCAGCATGGAGTCTGCACAGGCTGCAGTCCCTCTGGAATATCTATCTGCTCCAGCATGGGTTCTCCACAGGCTGCAGGGGAAAGTCTGCTCTGATGCCTGCAGAACCTCCTCCTCTGCTGTTCCACACTCTTTTATTCCCTCCTCCTTTATCTGTCTGACATTTTCTGCCTTTTCTTAAATATGTTTTCACAGAGGCACAAACTTGTCTAATGCGTTCAGCTCTGTCATGTGGTGGGTCCATTGCAGAGCCATCTGGAAATGTCTGGCAGGAGGCAGTCCCTGACCTCTTCCCACAGAAGCTACACCTGCAACCTCCCCAACCCGCTACTAAACCTTGCCACACATACCCAATACAAGTATCATTTAATGGAAACACAAGGACATCAGAAAGTCTTCCTTGGGAATTTACCTACTGGATAAAAATCAACTGATTCAAACCGTGTAAGATAGAAGCATATACTTAAAAAAAAAGATAAGGCTAAATTAGGGTGATTAAATATATATGTCTTTACATAGTTACATTTTCTTATATACTATAGCTAACTTAACTTGCAGTCAGACTCTGGTTCTGAAAAAAAATAAAACTGAATCCTGAAAAGACAACTATTCACAAAAACACACAAAGCATTTGCTTTCCCTAAAGTATGTTTAAATCCCACTGTATCATTATCCTGGAAGTTGTTTGTAGTCAGTATATTTCATTATTTGAAACCTGTTTTTCTCTAACTCCATTGGCACAGGATAATATTACCATCTTAAATGAAAAAAATTAAAACATTTATGTATAACACAGTTACAGCATGGCTGCATTAGTGTTACCTCAAAACTTTACAGTCAGAAAATTAAAAAGCTACTTTATTTTGAAGAGTGCCACTACATTAGATGCTTCTAACTTGTTTGGTGATTGCTTTCTTGCTTTAGTATCTTATATTTTGATAAATCTTTTACTTGTCAAATATATGTTACTAAATACTCGGCATGAGAATGCAAAGCATGGACAGGTAATGTTAATGAAAAAGAAAGAAGTTCTTCAAGATGTGTTATTCATTTGTTCTCCTTTTTTAATGTAGTATCCAATACACAAGACAGATGGTCAGAATTTCCCCAGCCAGCGGTAAGAGAGAATGCTTTCAATCCACGAGCCTTTGCAAGATGACCATTTCTCGTTAAAGTACATACAGTGTTTCTTCACCTCTTCTTTCCTCATATTCAGATTTTAGGAATGCAATAGCTGATATCGGTGATGCAAAACTCTACAGTAGAGTACAGGTATGATCTGGGAGCCTGCAATCATTTATAACATTTCTTAGTGGAACTAATTATCCCAATCAAGTCTTTTACCATTGTCATGTAGTTTAGAAGCTTGCTGCCAAAGAACTTACTCCTGACTACCAATCTTGGACTTAAAAATGCTTAATAAGCCAGCCCCTGGGCCCAGAAAGATGCTGATGGATGCCTCATACGAATATTTACCAGTGGGGATAGTTAAACATGCAGTGCTCCTACGCACAAATTGAACAGTCACCAAAGTACCCCAGCGAAAAGTTTAGTAAATCAGATGTAATCCTGTGTCTTATCTCCTCAGCTCACAAATCACTCATTCATTTTACTTTAGACAGCCATTGCTTAAAAAAAAAAAAAAAAATCAGCAACAATCAGAATACTGGAATAGAGCTAGTTAAGCAATTAGTATTTTAACCAGCTCATTTTAAAGACCTAACATTCATCTATTTTTAAAGTTATTAATGTGTCAAAAAGTATCTTATAATTTATTTAAAATGGTAAATTGACACTTTACTTCACTTTTACACACACACAAAAAAAATCCACCACAGAACACCACATGACAGCCTTTTTGATATAGAATTATTTCAGTTGCAGGCAGAAACTAAGAATGGAAAATTTCAGCCAAGCAACAAGTTATTCTGAACATCTAAAAAAAAAAAAAATTCAAGTTATATAAAATCACAGTTGTCATACAATTCCAAGTTTATTTACAGTCAGAATATATTTCTTTAAAATATATTGAAATTGAAACAATGAAGTAATTTTATAATGCTAATGGATCACATCAGACATAACTGACAATTTTTAAGGTAGTACGTCACTTTATAGACATAAACAGATTCACATTATCAAGGACAAGCAGTTCATATAAGATTCCAACAGGAAGTTGTATAGTCAACTATATCATATTTCTTGAAAGGTTTATTACAGGGAATATGGAACAATATTTTTGTAAGAACTAGGGAAAAAAGGAAAATGTTAAAGTCAAAGATGGAATGATCACATTCAAAGTTATAAAAGTGCATACTAAGATTTGAAAATATTTCACCCTTTTAATATGTTATTTTTAAGGTATGAAAGTCTTTATTGTGGCAACTAGAGCACTAAATATTACAACTGCAGACTTCACAAGATGCCATCATTTAAAAATGCAGACCTCTCAAGATGTAAATGATTACACATTTCACACCATTTTGTGAAAATTACTTTTCCCTAATGTGTAAATACTGCCTACTGTGAAAATCATGTTCCACACTATGGTATTGTTCATTTAAGCATGTTATTTCTATTTATTTGTACATCTGTACCATTTTGTTGTTCTATAACTTTAAAGTGTTTTCTCTCCAAGGTGATAGTTCCCAAAACGCATTACACTGACAGAACTGGAAACTGAAATTCTGCATTTTTTTTGCTCTAAGAACTGCCAAATGTCAATAGTGGTATTAATTGCTTTTATAATACTCTCTGAGCCTTTAATATTTTCTATACTAAGAAATGTAAATCAGCTCAAGACAATGTCAGAGCCACATACAGGTGAACTGTTACTGAAAATGTATAAATGCAAATGTAGACAAAAGCAAACTACCTTAATCTTACTCCAAAAAGTCTGTTGGAGCTCTGCTGACTGCAGAAGTGGTTTTAAAGGTCTAAAGTACTATCAAATTAGTTGTTCTTAAGTATTAATAAATATACTAACACAAAATCCTGATCCAAAAGACAAACTGTATGAACTACTATATATATACACACTGAATCCATTTGTACTGGCTAAAATGGGATTCACTATGCACAGGATAAAGTCAAACTGCACAGCAGTTGTGAGCGTTTTTCCCCAGTTGCTCAAGCATACCTAGGGACTCAGAGAGCTGAGGTTCAAAAAAAGTCTTCACACAACTAATTCCTAGTAACCTTGCAACATATGTGCTGTATTTACACAAGCATATCTCAGAGAGCAGACTTTGGTATTACAGCATTGAAAGAACTTTGTTCAGGCTTCTGCTTTTTTGTTGATGGTGTTAACTAGTTACAACTACTTCAAACTTATGCACTTCACAATAAAATCTTTATTATTTGAGCATATAGCATTATTCATGCAGGCAATTTTTTCTTTGAAGTAATTGATAAATAAATTTGTACAACAAATTATGGCTTCTCTCTCAACCACATAGACCCAAAACTCCAGTTACTTTAATGGACTTACTCTGGATTTAGATTTAGTTTAGTCCAGAGTTTGGCTATCTCCTATACATAGATTTAACAGCCCATATCACAATCTACCTTTTTGTTTGTTTTTTCCCCCCCACCATTTAGTGTTGATACAGCAAAGCACAGAACCTGAAAATGGTAGCATTTTTATAGTTTAAAGAGTCCTGTCACTTTCTGGCTCCTGCATATTTTATTATACACAACACACACACACAATAGGCTTTTTGCAAGTCCTTATCCCCTTACATTTATTTTACACATTGAATAGAGAAAAGCTCACGTTCAAAGTGTCTTCATCCAATGCATTTTCAAAAATTGTAAACAGGGAATTCTCCCAGAGCTTTCCCTCATTCAATCTATATTTCTCTTTGAATGAAACAGAATATTTCTAATTTTTTTCCAGGTAATACAGTAATTCCCATAAACCATGTGTTTACAAATGCATTGTGCAAGTCTTAACTCTATGAGAATACTCAAGCGATTTGTTCTGTTTGTGGTTAAGACATATGTTATTATCAAATAATGGAAGTTGGACTACTTTCTTTTTAAGTAATGGAACTTTTCCTACTGATTCAATAAGGATTGGATAAAGTATTTAGATTGCCTGCGTGAAGCTAAAGCTCCAATCATTACTAAGCCAGCATATCTAAACAGGTTTTCAGGACCTTAAGAAACCCAAGTTAAATTGTCAAACTTTACTCTCTTGATAGTAAGCGAATTTCTCATGCTTCTAACACATTAATGTAAATACAGCTAGTGCTATGTTAAAATACCTTTAGAGCAGGAAGAGTTTCAGGAGGGAATACGTCACTTATGTCCAACTAAATATACCCTCTGATCATGAGATGGTACGGTTTAGTTAGCTCTGTTTAGACAGGTAGCAACCAAGCTGCACTTAAGAGTACTATAAAAGTGGCAAAAGCAGATTAATACCACTTTTCTATCTGTCATGTCCAGAAACAACAATGTTATGCCTATGGTTTTTGGAGGGTCACTCCAGCAGTCGGCGAGTACTAAGGCTTAATGCTTAAAGACAAATGGATCAAAACATCCCTACTTCCCAAGTGAGACTAGAAGTTTAGAAGTAAAAGTTTTCTGTATTAGCATTATGTATCACAGATTTTTTTTTTGGCCTCTGATATTCCAGTTTTTGAGAAGCTTTGATACAAAAAACAACATAACTGCAGATATCAAAAGCCACTTCTCTTATTTCTCTATATAATAAACCATTTCTTCTTGAAATAATATAAAGTAGAATTACGCCAGTATTACCTCGTATCAATACTGCCACCATCAAATTAATTTAATCTCCAGAAAGCTCAACTAACTTGCATATTCTAATTAATATCATGCTGAAAATAGTTAATGATGCTAAATTATAGCAATCTTTTTAAAAGGATCGAATTTGTCAATCTGCATTTAAGCTATAAACATCAGGTATGAAAATGAATTGGTTTTGAAGTAACACTAATTCTGAAAGGTCCCACTTAAGAAAATTATTTCCTTGCATGATTTTTTTTATATTTAATCAAGCTACCAATAAAGGATTATAACTCAGAGCAAATTGCTGCGTTGTATCACTCTTCCTATTGCTCTGAGCAGAACCCCCCCACTTTCTTCCACCAAGAGTTTTCACAGAGAAGACCCTTCATCAGACATAGTCTCCACAAGGATCTGTACAGGTACACAATAGAGTATGGCTTTGAAACTATGTTAACACAAGATTGTTTCCTCACCATTAAGAGATTTTTTTATTAATGTCTAATTCTATGCCATCATAGATGTGTTCCCCCAATAACAACCTCACACTATACAGATTGGCACGAGCAATTGCCGAGTAAAAATTCTCAAATTCCTAGAGAGTGCTAGTTCATTAAAGAGTGCTAGTTCATATGCCCCCACTTTCAATGAATAAATAGCTGTCTTAAAAAGGTCACCCCACTACCTGTTGAAATTCAAAAAGGTAATCCAATAAAGAGAAGGTCAAGCAGCCATACTGAATGATCTGCAAAGCAGCACTAATTTATCAGCAAATTTATACTTTTGCAGATGCTCTTCAGTTAATACTTACAATGTCATATTTTAAATGGAATAAGTGTGTTAGACAGCTACATAATACCTGTATTGTAGTTTTCACGTTTTGTAGCAAAAAATAAATAAATCTAACAATGTTCCTGTGAAGAAAACATAGTTATTTTTGTTTGGATAAAGCCTGGTCATGAACCTGATGGATTAGCCACTCTGCCTGCTGTCACACAGAATACACTGCAGAGACAAATAAGGTCATAGGTTTCTGCACAAAACCATTAAACCTTTTTTATTTTGCACATTGGTTTCTTTAAGATCCTAGAGTCAGCGTTGCACTTCATATGTCAACGTGGGTTTGGTTTGGGGTTTTTGGGTTTTGTTGTGGTTTGTTTTTTGTTGGTTTTTTTTTGTTTTTTTTTTTTTTTTTTTTTAAGTTCGCTTCCCTTGACAGTATCTGTTCAGCACATGGGTTTCTCAACGTGAAAGGGTATCTATGAAAATTCAGGTCTCATTAGGACAGTACAAACAATACGTAGCCTTAATAGGGGACTGGACAGTGGGAGGAAATGCCCAAACAATCATTGGCAGGAGATGAAATTTAATCTACCAAACATCTTCAGAATGCTACACCACGAATCTAATACACAAGGAACCTGAACTGAAACACATCATCCTTGTACAGATTCAGATAAATTTTTTTGTCAGGAGGAGAGCATTTAAACAGGGAAAAGAAATTATGTAGGCATAGGAGAATTTTCAGGAAGCTGATAAATAATTTTTCCTTATTTAAAGAAAAAAAAAGTTTGAATAGACCATAATGCAACATAGAATTGTACAAATACACAGAGTGCCACTCAGAACAATAATATAAACACTTCAAGAACACCAAAATCTGGAGCATATTTCTTGACCAAAAATAACATGCAATGAAAAAATTGCATAAATAAGTACAAGAAGATAAGCTATACTGATATATAGCAGATCAAACATATAAACATGACAGTGGTCGGTCACTTGAACCTGCAAGTGCTGTCATCTAACACATTATGTCACCCTATCAAATCTGACAGGGAACACAACGAAACAACGATAAAAGAAGTTACGTGGCAGCAAATAGCATACATATGACAATATCTTTTCCAGGAGGTCTTAAGAATATGTACTTGTATAAACTGACAAATAACAGTATATAAGATAACTAAAAGTCATCAGACAACTTGCTTTCAAATAATCAACATCTGAAAATTACTAGGGTTGACTATTTATGAGGCAAGAGAAAGTTCATTAATACATAATTATTATTTTCAGTAACTATATTTATTACAGTTTTACTGTTAATACTGATGCATTTCAGGTTCTATCAAGGTCATTACAAAGCCTTTAGTTTGCCTTCAAATTCCTGTATCTGTTTTTCAAATAATCACTGGATATAAAGGCAAAATGTAGACTTTTAAAAGAAATTTTGGAATTACTGTTGCCAATTCTACAGCTTGTAAAAAATGTTGATATAAACAATAATCAACAGAACTGTATCAGTGATTTAAAAAAATCAGTGTTTGTCAAATACAGATATCTTTACAGAATATGTGATTTTTCAATTTCTTAAACACTGAAAGGTAGCTCTGCATTTGAACATGCCATTATGAGGCCACTGAAAAGTATTTATCATTCCACTATTCCTTAACTATGAACCACCATTCTCCATTTTCAGGTGCTAAACATAAAATTGTTCATGTTGTCAACACAGTAGAAAACACTGCCATTCTTTCTAACAATATTAACAAGTAACACAGAGTCAGTAGTTTTAATCAACACAGAGAAGTTTCAAAAGAGCATATCCTTTTTCACATATTCAAAGTTAAACAGCAGAATAAAAATGACTCATGTAATT
Organism: Larus michahellis; assembly: GCF_964199755.1. Taxonomy (NCBI): domain Eukaryota; kingdom Metazoa; phylum Chordata; class Aves; order Charadriiformes; family Laridae; genus Larus; species Larus michahellis. Next base: position 33,249,175 of record NC_133900.1, on the reverse strand, counting down.
TTAGTCTACATCAGGAAAGCTGGCTGTTGTAAGGAGAAGAAAAAAACCACACCCCAGTTTTTAATGAGAGAACAGAGGATCAGAGATGCACAAAGGATGGGTACTAGAATGTAAAAGGTGTAATGCAAGTTACCAGAAAAAGAACAGAGGACAGCAGCAGTGAGAATGAACATGACTACAAGTCGAAGATGGCACACATTCTACGCTTGTAGAGAGGTTAAAAAAAAACCCTACAACAAGCAACAGAGCAACGCTAGAAAGGAAAATGATCACGTGCATTTCATAACACAGTAAAGAGAATGTGCAATATGGAGTTCACACCAGAATGAGGAAGATAAAAAAAACAAAAAAACCACTTTACTTAGTGAACACCATTTATTCTGTACACCCTAAGGCAAGATCCCATGGAAAACACAGTGTCATGATATAATTAAAGATTGTATCACAAACTATAGATACAGTAAGGCCATATTGAGGTTACTTGTACAATCTCAAATCAAAGCCTCTCAGACCAATTTAATGGCTTCTGTAAACAATGTAAATACATGCAAATATTCTAGATGGATGCTGTATGTGATCTTTACTGTTGGGTAATCTGAGATCATAAATACATAGAACATCCTAACACAGTATGCGATTTCTCAAAAACTGAGAGTATGAATAAATTTTAGTATTTTCTTTAAGTTACAGCAACAAGCTTCTGCCACCTTTTTATCATGCATAACAGCAAAATATATCTCAACTGAAAAAATTGAAAAATACAGCAACAGCAGCAAGATATTGCACTTCTCACAAGACAAACTATTAATGCTCCCTTCCCTGTGCCAAGCAGAATTAACTGTCATAAATCATTTCTACTGCAAGTAGAAAGCATGGGTTTTGTTTGCTGTCCAATTCATCTGTTGTACATACAACTTCAAACATTACAGTTTCATCATTCATGAGTGTGTTACTTCTGATAACATCACTAATGTTATTTTTCACTGAGTATATAAAATCTATTCTATTTTAAAATCTATCCAACAAAAGTTGTTCCTAATTTTTAACAAAAGACAATGACCACTTTTTCCTTTTCTTTTTTTTTTTTTTAAATATAAATTGAATAGACAGTTCTTCTTGCATGAAATGTAACTAGGGGACAAGGTCATACCTTTCAAAAGGAGAATGGTTTCTGTTACTAAATAAAGCACAAGCTCCAAAATACTTTAAAGTTCTTTATAGTTCTACTTCAAGCGTCATACCCCTTACAACAAAGCTTATATTCACACACATCCACATAGAATGAATATTTTTTTTTTTACAGAATTGAAGTTTCACAGAAGTTTAGAGTAAAAGGCAGCATTTATTAAAAAAAATTCTCTCAACAATAGAAAAAGAACTGGACAAAACTAGTATCTGTTCTAAATTATGAAGATAGAAAAAATATACTTATTTTAATACAGCAAACAACTCCCAAGTCAATGACAACTTGTTCCAAAAACCTAAAGAATCAAAAATCCTTTTGTAATAATTGAAGTCCCTTAATAAGTACACTTAAATGAATGGTAAGGTTTGTCCAACAAAGGAGAGAAGAACACCTAGGGTTTTGGGTTTTTTTTTAATTCAGCGACACCTTGAAGTGGAAAGGGGTGCCTTTCTTCACTGGTAAAGATATTTCTTATTCCACTTGGGAGAACTTTCCAGGGGAAAGCTAGTATCATTATCAGGCTTCCTAGCTGGAATCAGTTTGCCTCACATTTAAGAGTGCTTTACACTAAACTCAGTGGGGTTAAAGGAATTTTCTCCAAAAAAAATTAAATGGAATGTCAATTATAATGCTGCTAACATCGAAAATACACACTTAACTCCTCCAAAGTTTTGAAAAAATTCAACTCAGAGTGAATAATTTATATATAAGGGGAGGGGGGTGTTCAAAAATGCTTTCGCCCATGGTGGTAGAACAGGATTTAAACTCATGCAGTGTGAACAGCAATACTGAAGCAATAAGGAAACAAGGCTTTTACTTTCCTCTCCTGGCAATAGGATTATGAATACATTTTATCTTCAGCCTTACTTCACAGAATTCTTTAAAAAAAACCAATAATAATCTTAATTTAATTTGTACAGAAAACATTCTGGTTGTAGAAGAGGAAAATGAGACATTGAAAATGGCACCTAGAGTTCAAATGAAAATACTGATTAACAATTGAGCTTTGCTATATGTTGTACTCTATAATATTTTGTTAAGAGATGGTCATCAGTAATTCAAGTCTCTATTTTAGCCATACTTTCATGTTCATAAAGCTGCTATCAGACAGAAAAATAATAAAACCTTTAAGTATAAGGTATCTAGTTTGAGGAAAAGCCTAACATTATTACACTTATCAGAAATATCTTGCCCCATTTCTATCAAGTAAATATGCATCTGTGTCCTGCATCGGACGACTTTGCCCGTCCTCCAGGTATGCCCAGAGGGCGATGTAGGCTATAATGACCCATCTGTTCACTACTGGCAAGTAGCAAACTTCTAATGAAGACAGATGTGGGTCACCCTGTACAAGAAGGCTGCAGGGTGCTAATGAATCCACCTAATGGTCACTACCTGCCACTGCTGACTGATTGATGAGCAAAAGGGTTAAGCTTCAAAAGCAAAGAAAAGTATTTCAGGTAATCATTAGTCTTACTAGGATATATCTCTCACACTCCTTAATACACACACACTTTAATGTTGTCTTCTCCCATTAAAAGAAAAAGAAAAAAGGATATATATACATACGTATATGCTTCTATTACTTTTCTTTGGACAACCTTAAAAGCTGACATGAAAATTTTATGAGAAATTCATTACTTTTGTTACCCAGAAAAATAAAAGTTCACAACATTCATAGTGATTTATAAACACATGACCTCTGACACTAACAGTAAACCCAAAAAAAACTTAAAGGAAATAGCTACCAGTTGCAAAACTCTACATTTATTCGTACTTTCTAAATAATACAACCTGACAGAAGTGTAGGAAGGAAGTTTCTATGGTGAACAGACTACAAGTTAATGGATTTTTTTTTTTTTAATAATGATTAACACAAAAGCTAGTGATAATTTAACTCATTCTACCAATTTCCATATGAAGGTGATGGCACCACAAAAGCCAACTACTTATGAGCAAAGTATTGATGCAAATCCAACCGTTCATCAATTCAGGCAGCGAACAAGGGTCAGAGAGTTGCAGTGGGGAAGCTCCAGTGAGGGAAGTCTCTCTAGAGAAAAAGGAAAGAAAAAAACCCAAAACAAACCCATCCTATAGTGAAAAGCATCATGACTTTGAGCTAGTGCGGGGTGAAACCTGCAGAGAGTGTTACCATCTGCCAGGATTCACCAGGATATTGTCAATAAACAGCTGCAATAAAGCAAAGTCACAGCACTATCCAAAAGCATAGAGAAGTAATAAAATGATAGGTAAAGTTAAAAACAGTAAGAAGTATTTTATATAACAGCTTTTGAGGATCAGTGGATCTCTTGCTTTTAGAATCTATTCATTTCTTTTCAACACACTACAAAAGAATACACTAACTTTATTTCTGATGTAACTCTACTAACAGGAGTTAGGAAACGCACATATACTAAGCGCTACAAATCACCCACTGGGAAAGATTCTTTAACAGATATACCATGTAATAGTAGATTAAAAAAAAAAAAAAAGAACAGAAACAATCCTGTAGTAACATTAAACAAATAATACGTTGCATCAGTAGCTGGTCTGATAAAAATGAGGAAGACATTCTTACTAGATGACAACATTTAAATTCTTTGCCATGCTCATCTGTTGAATAACCCTTAATATGCCCTGTAACTTCTTTACAACCTTAACTGTAAACTGAACATCAGGATCCCAGCACATTCATTTTGCAAGGCTCAACACATTCATACAGGGGAGGATGGGAGGCAGAGAAGGAAGGCACTGGCATTTTAGGATAGAATGTTTGAGAAGTAAAGAGTATTGTTACATCCTTATCCTAGGCTAAAAGTAAAAGTGAATTTTTGGTTTGATAGAAGTCATGTAATTTTTATCCAAGTCATAACCTATTAAAAACTCCTGAAGTTTCAACAAACAAAAGGTAACACCAAACAATTTTTAATTCTCAGTATTATAAGACAAAAACCAGCCTTCTCAAATTTTAAGTCACAACACTATTTTTGAACAGAATGAGAAATAGCTTTGTTAATCTTGTGTATGTATTGAACCTACTTTTTCATCCATATTTTAAAAATCCATATAAAACTAATGAGTCAGTGACACTCGAAAATTTACCTTGCATATAAGCAATGATTTCTAGTAAATGTAAGGAAATTTATGTCTACTCTGTGAGGGTACAAATTGCAGTTTTGCGTAATATATGCCAAGAGAGACTCCAGTGTAAGTTACCTTTTCAAACAGATTTAAATTCACAGATGATTTACTGTTGTTCCCAGAACTGAAATGATTAAGCAGCCTCATTCTTTTGCCTGAGGCAACAGAAGCTCTTCAAGATCCAGTAACTCCAATCTATATGATCCTGAGAATTCTCTTTTGCAACAAGCTACTAACATTACATACAAGATGAAACTCACTATATATGGTTGAGTGATTTATAACAGAGGCTTTCACTGATTTATCCCATGACAACAAGCTAACAGTAGTGAGGTTAGTAACAAACAAAACAAAATAAAGCTTTGAGAGTGAATGGGTACCAAACATAAGCAAAGTGTAGCAAAACCAAAGTAATTGGTTATTCATGGGATTATTCACAATACCATTGGCAAATAAAAGCTATCACAATCTAGAAATACACCCTTAGCATTTAAAAAGAAACTCAAGTATTAATATCATAATAGCATGGGTACAGTGCATTCCGAGGGGGACTTCTGTGTTTTTCAGTTATCTCACTTGCCTACTGAGGACAACCTCCAATTTCTAAATGAGAAAGTCTTATAATTCTAATAAAATCTGGTCATTAGGCACAAAATTAATGCATCTTCTATTTTTATCTGTCATATCCTTTTTGCTTTAAATGTGTAATTACAACTGAGAAAGTATAGTGTAGCTTTAAAAACTTATAGTCCATACATAGGAGACATTCCTGCTTTGTTAAAATTAAAGATGACAGCACACAGAAGTCTAGTAGTGTCTACCAATTCAGTCCTCCCACCATCACACTTTTTTTAAAGGTCTTTTGGACAGAATCTCATTTCCCTATATATGCATGCTTCACTCCTGCATCAGTCAGAAAAGACAGACCCCTGAGTAAAAAATATGCTGTTGCATACTTAAATAGTGTAGTATAGACATTAAACAAGCACTGAAGTTTAGGACTACTTAGGGAAAATTGCTGTTAGTATTCACAGGTTCAGTTTAACTTCGAAACTGATTTAAGTGTATAATCTTAAGGTAAAATCTGTAGATATTTAAAAAGGAAGACTGATAAGAAGACACCATGTACAAAACTTGTGATACATGTGTTCACACATCATCCGAAAACAAGTGATGGTTCAAAGGACTCAGCTACTGATCAGCTAGTTAGAGATACGATGGGGGAGGAGAAAGTGCTCTATCCAAATCCTGCTTTATTTCCTTACATTCTATTCTCAACTCACATAGAAAGAGTTGTTACACGTATCCTACCCTCCTTTCTCAAACATGACCATTTTCACGGATCCAGAGGAATATAGCAGATTGTTAACTTGTGTCAAAATAGTAACATAGTACATCCACAAGCTACTGCTTTTTTTTCCAACTATTGCATTTCGAGAAAATGAATCAGATATTTACCAGACTGACAAAAGATACATCTCCAACACAGAGTCAATAGTGTTCTTTTATGTAGTATGGAAAGTGAATATATTTCTAACCTCAGGATGTCCCAAATTTCATAGGGATATGTATGTGTTGCAGGTTCAAAACATATACATATGCATAAACACAGTAACAAAATCAGAACTGAAGAACTGACAACAAGCTTCAAGTTTTTAAATAATTTTCTGTTAAGGTATTAGAGCTAATCAAATACGAAGTCAGAATTTGCTTTCATTTTGGCGATTGACAAAGTATATCCCGTCTCACCTGAAACATTCTTTGTTCTCAAAAATAAAGGAATCTATTCACTAAAACCTTCCAGAAATTTGAGTCAGGAAAAAAAAAATCCAACCAAAATCCGCATGGAGAACAGAAATTGATCAAATTTACAAGCCTTTGATAACAAACTCTTTCGAAAGAAGCACATTTACACAAATCTGTGCTAGTCCAAAGCTTTTCTCTCTTCTCATCTGGATTATAGAGATGGATTTCTAAATCACGTTATTTCCCATCTCTCTTCAGCAAGCTTTTGCATAGTCGAAGATTACTACAGTAAGTCCCCTTTTGTTATTTACATTAACTAATACAGTTCATTAATTTTTTTATCTAGGAACATCTTCTAAATCTCTCATTAGTCGCATTATTTTCCTCTAAACTGACTCTGATTGGTCTCCACATTTTTTAGTCTAAATACACTTGATGTGACACCATACTCCAGGTAAAGCCTACTCTGTGTAGCACAGCTAGCAAGAATTCTTTTATGTGCCTTGCAGGCTATACTTCTATGTACGCATCCTAATGTAGCATCTGGCATTTCTCTTTTTCACAACAATCCTGCAATTTTGACCACATTCAGTTTAGAGATTGTTGATCCTTGGCATTCTTCAAGGTATTCAGAACAAAGATACCTGAAAGTCATCAGTAGTAAGGAACAAATAAGAAACTGGCAGCACTTCTCCAAGCTGTGCTCATTTTTGTTAATACTGTATTAGTACCACTACAAAGTGAAATCTGAGTCTGTAGTCCTTTCTCTGAAATTCTTCAAGAAAATTTTATTCTGCCCTTGCTCAGTGGAAGTTATTACAAGAAGAATCTTTAAAAGCCTAGCTTCCTTAAGATAAAGTATCTTAATGATACTAATATAATTGAAGAAACATTTTTACGGACTTTTCACCACAAAATGGGAACACAGTAAGTTTTAAAAAGTATCCAGATTGATGCTTCACATTTTTAGATCAGTTTCTCCTCTTTTCTGAAACGGTGTGAGCCCCTTGCTTCCTTTTCTACTTCCCAGTTTAAGAACAGCCTACACATGCTTTTGAATTTATAAGCTTCTTCACAAATTCCAAGGCCATAGTACTTTACATGCAGGGCAGCTTAAAAAAATATCCAAATCTTTTCAGGCATGAAAACTCCCAATAAGCTCAATTTAGAAAACCCTTGTCTTTCCCAGAAGGCACGCTATGACAAATACACAGTTTCAGCCGAACATTTTAACATTTGTGAATCTAAATTAGAATGAGCAGATTATTAAAAACACTGCAATTTGCAGCCTGGTCTTTAGAGAAAACAATGGATGTGGTAATGCTTGTAGATATGTAAGTCAATTCATCCTTTCATGATAATTTTGACCCTATTAGTCACTCAACCAAATTTGACTAAGAACCTGCAAGACTCATTGACATGAAGTTCTCACAAACTTTGTGAAAGAGTACTGTGGAAAGATATTGCTCGGATTAATAGGCTGCATTTTAAGCTCATGTCTTATCAGAAACCTGTGGATCCACAGGAAAGTAAATGTTACGAATGCCTTTGCAATAGAAAAGAAGAAAATCAGCATATAATCTTTCCTGGACATGAGGAAATCCAATCCCAAAGATCAGGGTTAAGTTTGATTGCAAGACGAAGGTTTCCAGTTATTGCATTCAATCCCAAAGCACAGGGCTGAGTTCAGCTAACTGTTCACATAAGTATTTCACACACACACCTTTAACTGTGTGTATCATCCTAGTTAGGGACAAAAAGGTGTTTTTTTATCTGGTCAGTTCTACTTTCCATACCTCAAAGAACTGAGATCTCTAAGGTAATTACAACACAGTGTTCATCAACTTAAATTACTGGGATGTACTCTCAACTTTAATTCTCACTTTACATATTTTTTTATCTGATAATTTTATTTTTATAACAAATTTTTTATGCATTAGCACAGAAACCTGAAGAGAATAGTGTCATCAGACATATCATGTAATTTGAAAATATGAAGCAACATTCATTCATCAAGTTTTTATTGAACTTTAAAGCCAGATAGAAAGACACACTACATTCTCTGCCTCTACCAACATGCAAAAACATAGTTATCTTCTCCTTTTTTACCACTCCCTGCCTACAAACACCCTTTTTCCCCTCCCCTCCCTCCTGAATCTATCTAGTTTTCTACATTGCTTCTTCCCCAGTAAAAGGAGTGCTAGGTGTATCTGTAGTGTTTCTGTATACCTCTTACGTCAAGGGCAGCTTTACACACCCAAGGAACACTGAATAGTTTATTAGGAGTCAAGGGATAAAGCATAAGAGAGCTAAGAAGATACAATCTCATGTTTAGACCTCTTAGCATGGCACACATCTGATGATATGCCAGGAGAACAGCTGCCTCCTACTAATGCAGTTCCACCCATTCAAGTCACTGTTTGGTCCTTTGGCCTTTGCATGAGATAAGGTATTAACTTCCTCATTAATTATCACCTGAGACTATTCCAAACAAGAAACTATGGTTCCGGTAAACATTTGCAAGACAACGTCATTATTTCAAGAGATCTCATCAGACAGCTTTTGCAAGTTTATGCTATGCTAACACAGTTTCAGGATTCTCTGTACAGCAACACAACAGTCTTAGTTGTAACAGCCTTCAGTTAAAAGGTAGTGTGCTAAAAATATTTTTTCTCAGCTTTGCACCTACATACAAAGATTTTCAAATTCCAGAGTCCCGTTGCTATACTCAAGTTTAAGTTCCTTGAATTTTAACAAAACTTTTCGCATGCATGAAATAAATTCTTTGCAGCTTTCTCTCAGAACTATGAATGTTTCTGTCCTTTGATCCAGAAATGGCAGTTACTTGTTTAATGAAAATGCAATTAGTTACTTCTAGTGCTCACAAGTTTGAAAAGTGACGCTTGGTGTTCTCCTATCACTTATCAGCACAAACTGGTAGCATCTATCCCATTTACCTTACAATTCTTTGTAGTGACACTGAGTGAAAGTAGAAAAACTAAAAACATACAAAACCAAGAGGGTTCACACCTGAAACACTTTGCTGGACACACGGAAAACTCAGTCAAAAGAGAAAATGCAGTTGGATCTAGTGAAGCACTGATTTTTTTAAATTTCTTTAACTGCAATCTCTAAAAATATAAATATATAAAGCATATGTAAAAAGAAAGCATTTTTACATAAGAAAAAAAATATATAGAAGTTAAAGCAATTGCCTGTAGCTTAAACTTTCTGCATGCACACCTAAGGGCTCCAAAATTCTGCCGTGTTATACAAAACATCTGAAATATTCCATTTATTCAGTTTAAAATATACTTTAAACAAAAACAATAGTACAGGTAATTTATTCTAAATATGTTTTGATGTATATTTATTGAATCTTGATGAATTCTGAGAGGAATTATGGAGTCACTTGATTTCAATTTTGACATACTATTCAAAAAGCGTGAGAAAATACTCAGCTTCACGATTTCTACAGAGTATAAAAAGCTTATGCTCTTAAATTATTTCGCAGGATTTACGGAGAAATAGGAGAGAAAAAAAACACTCATGAATTGCAGTGTTTTTTTCATCCTGCATATAAAAGCCTTATACCTGAAATCCAGGTATAAATTAGTTTTCAAATAGTAGGAAAAAGCTGAAATGCCATTACCTCCTTTTCTTCCTGTAATTCTATTATTTCATGGTACTGTGGGATGAAGAGGTCATATTTTTTCTTGCCTTCTTTTTTGTTGTTGATTCATAATGCACTGCAGTTTCCCTTCAGAAGTTAAAGGAAAGATTTATGAGTCTTCATTTTTAAATGCTTATCTAAATACACTTAGTGAAAGCCTATTCTCCTATTACAAACAGCTGCTGTTCGCAATAACTAATGAAAGCCTAAGATTACTCGCTAATGGGAGGGGTCCCACGATATTGTACAATTATGCTGTAAACCCAAAGAAGCAATACAAATCATGTTTCAATAATGGCAAAATCATGCAGTTGTCACAGGATGACTCTAACAACATCTCAATGGAAAAAAACCAAAAAGCATACAGAAAAGAGAACATACAATTTTTGAGATACAATACCGTAACACATGTAAAACAAAGCTTCGAGTAAGTTATGATACTCTAACTCTAATTATAAGATTTAAAACTGAAATTAGCCAAAGACGACCTACGTCACAAATTTCGAAAATTCTCTTGATAACAGCAACTCTCTAGAGAACCCTTTTATGACTGATTTTAGGAAAAAGGCTTTCAAAGGAAATCACTTTAAATACACAAATAGTTTTTATCACTACTTCAAATGACACTCCAATAAGTCTGGTGAAGACACTGGAAAGGACTTAAACCATGACAGATGCTTGCATAGCAAATTAAGACCAACCAGCCTACAAATAACACATGTTGAAGTTTATTTTTAAAATTTCTCTCTTCAATTTCTAATTAATTTACATCTGTAGTCTGAAAAATAATCAACTGATTAGGGACTAAGTTAAGTATATGGACATAAGTAATTGTTATTTTTATCTTTATTCAGAAGTTCCACAGACCCAGGTCTCTGAAATACATGTAGAAACTCATCTTTCAGGCACAAACATCAACTAACGCTTCGTAAAACAAAAACACATACAAAGTGTAATAGCCTACACCAGGAATAGGCAATTTAGGCATTTAAGAGCAGAATCACAAAGATGCAAACTGGCAGTGCTCTGCAGTCATAGGCCAGAGTTACATACTTAATTGCCTTTTATAACAAGATTGTTACTTGCCTACAAACACAATTGACATCAGACAGCATATTGACCACATTGCTTCTTAAGCCAGCCAGCACAGCCATTGAAAGAGATTCTAAAATCTTGTCTTTCCCAAACTTTTCATGCTAACTTCCTGTTTCACTTTAAGTTTGAGAACAGGATATACAATCTGAACGGTGAAGTCCTGTTGTTGTTGTTTTTAAAAGAAATTAAATCTGGTCATTTATACTCATAAGACACACAGAGGAGGAAGTAATGGTCATACACACATTTTCTAGTACCTTAGTGAGCACTTCCACAGTAGTAGAAATACATAGTCTGCAGTACCTTAATGAGCACCTCTACAGGAAGTTACAGACACAAGTGAGATGCCTTCCTCTCAACACAAAGTTATAAGCTCAACTAGGAAAGATACTTCCCTACATCCTTTTTGATGATGAACCATTTGGAAGTCAAGAGAAGGGGCTAAATTAAGGATTAGTTAAATAAAGATTAATTTTACTATTTGCCTTGCACACTTCTCTCAGGATCTTAAATTCCACCACCACTTCGACCTTCACATCCCCAAAGAATTTGTCCCTTTTCATCACTAACAAGCCTGGCAGACCACCACTCCTAGGTCTGACTTGCTCAGGGATCCGCTTGATTGTATCCCATAGGGCATGGCTGTGAATGGCCAAGGGGCTCAGGAGAGCGGAGCTGATTGATATTCAAGAACACTTTCCTCAAAGTACATTCTAATATGCAAAAAGGCTATCAAGTGTGGCAGAAGACCAGCCTGGATGAATCAAGAGCTCAACCATGTTACCAAAAGGAGATTTATTTTTTTATTTTTTTTTTTTTTTTTACAAGCTATCAAGTGTGAAGTAAATTGGCTTTCAGTAAAATAAACCTTTAAAAATGTGTTCACTGCCCTGAAACCACAGCAAAATTAATAACTGTAAGGACTACGTTTCCAGTGAAACAAGCAGAAATATCTGCATATGTGAAAGTCTTCATGAAGCATAAGAGCTCAGGAACAGCAAATGAGCCTGATTGCTGCAAACCGAAAGGCTAAAACTGTAAAATAATCAAAATATATTAGCACAATGCATATAAAACCAAAAAATATAACAAATTAATTCTAAAGAATAAACATAACTTTTTTTTTTTACCTGTTTATTCCAAAATTGTTATTTTCTGAGTTACTTCATATTGCCCAGGTCCTGGTCCTTCTTGAGATTTAAACTCACAACGTTTCCCAGTTAAATTACTAACATGTATTCCTCTATAGTTCAGGGCAGAATAAGTAACATCCTAATGTAAAGGGAAGGAAAAAAAAAATTAAGCCAAAGAATTTTCCAATTTCTTGGCCACATTTTTGCCTTATCTACAAAGTACAGCTAAAATATATAATGGGGGAGGGGGAAGACATTTGCTAGATATATCATAATTACAATACAAACCAAGCAGTGGTTTAATTTTATCACATTGCATAGGCCACTAAGCAGGTCTTCACCATATTTCCTGACTCACATGAACGCTACACCCTCAACACCCTCAGTCTCACTGTTCTCTACAAATAGCAGTTGTGAAACTAACAATTCCCTAATAACATTGGTTTGTTTCACTGGTGACATCGTGATGTCACTACAGAGAACAATAACTTCAGTTATCAACTAAGAGAGCATTGAGGATTTACAACTTCAGCGCACTCCAGCAGGTAGGCACCTTCTGATTCCAGACAGCATATTTGACTGTAGAAACATTTTTTATAAAGCGTTTTCTCACATATAAAAGTTGGATTTTTCATTTGAATTCCTATACAGAACTGCTTCTTAAGCCATACACAACACATCAAGCAGAGCACAGATATCTCTCCCACAGATGCAGTGATGATTGCCATAGGAAAGAAAGTACTGAATAACAATTTAGTTTCAAGCTATATGGACCAGAATGCATAAAAATGGCCAGTGTAACAAAATTCAAGTTATCACTGTCCACATCAAGCAGTTACAGACCTCAGCGCTACAACGCTGCTCAACGGACCACTCATCTATCCAATTACACTTTCTGCACACATCTACATATTCATCTTTCAAGCTGTCAAACACACATCCAGTTATGTTCTATTCAACAGATTTTAAGGAAGTTAGACCAGAAACAACAGTTCCATTTAACATGAGGTATATAAAAAAATTTCAAGTTTTATGTTCATATAGTGTCATTTTGTTCTACTATGTGCTTGTGTCATATTCCCCACCCCACCCAGCTGGGGCCTAAATTGCCTGTTTCCAATATGAATACATTTATATAGTAGTCATCAGTTGTAAATGGCTGAAGGAAATATACTAAGCTGCATAGAAGACGTCTACTTTGACTCAACAATCTGTACAAATATTCCCTTTCACTTCATTACTAACTTTTTCAGCTTTATGTTCAACTCTATGCATATATATATATATATATATATGAAATTCAGTCCAGACTATTAAAGGCCACCCTGTATTAATTAAAATCATGCAAAAAAACACCAACAGTAAACTATTGGAATTCATAGCAGAGTTTACAGGGGTTAGTATGAAAATCAATAGGTAGAGTACTTCAATTCAGAAAGTTCAATTCAAAAATAAAAATTTTTATAACAAAAAACAGTGAAAATGAGACACTCCTAATGAAGAACTAAACAGGATATGCATGTTCCCCAGTAAAAGCTGCTTTTACTGGGATGGTACAAAGAAACATCAATGAAAAATACCTCACAGACACAATATTATCTCACTTACCCAAAATTTCTCTCCCAATTGCATTATTACTTGCTTAAAGAATCAAAACCATGCTAAATACGCACCACACAAAAACATTAACATGGCCTGTAAACTAAATGTGTCTCTAGAGATCAGAAAACAACCAGTTCAGCTAATACATTATATATCTAAAATTTCACTTACTAATTCTAAACCAAACAGCAGAATTCACTGCAATTTTCACATCATTTCTAACAAATTTGACACATCTGCCACAGAGAGAACATTCTCAGACACACAAACTAGGAATAAGACTGGCCATCCATACTCAGCTTCTGTTCAAAGAGCATCATCTTCCTGTTATTTTGGAAAAAAAAAACCAACCACCTTTGCTACCATCTCAGAAAAACAACTCAGTCATATTTTTTCTTCATTATGCACAAATAACTTCAAAATCATGAAAATACCAGTTAGCGTCTTCCTCAGATTAGATTTTTTTTTCCACATGTATATTATCTCTCTATACCCACTGTATACATTCTTATGATAAAAATTCACAGGCTTACAGATTTCTTTCTTAACATGTTACCTTTTCCTGGCAAAAAAGAAAAAAAAAAGAGAAAAGAAAGGAAAACAACATTTTTTTTTCCTTGATTATACAGTTCCTCCTTCTTCACCACATAAAGCAGTTTAAGATGCTCGCTATTATAAAGGAAGCATGACAGCAAAACTGAATTTCCAGAGTAAAAGGGTGACAGCACCATCAAGTGGCTCTATAAGGCACTATTTATTACTGGTTTATGCATGATAGAAAAAAGTTAATATTGTCCAGATACATACAGAATGGACTTCTTAAAACTAGTTTAAATTGTGACAGATTAGATCATGTAGAAATCTAATTTATTTTGAAGTCTGTAATATGGATAAGCATATTGAATTTTTTATATGGTTAATTTTGTGGAATTACCTACCTTTTATTATGATACTAATAAAGGAATAGCATGATATTATTATTAATGGAACAAAACCTTGGCACAGCAGGAAAAGTCTTGTACATTCTAACCACACTGGTGGGGGTCTTCAGGAGTTGGATGGCCCGATCTCCAACATCTCCTCTGTGGTGTGAGAAAGTGTCGAGCAGATAGCAGCCGTACATCAGTTATACTTAATTTATCTGGCAGCTAAAAATGTGAAATGAACTCCAAACTGAATCCCACCTAGAGGGATGTCAGCTTGTGTGTCTAGACAAATGAGATTAAATTACTAATAATAAACTGTAAAAATATAAAGGCCCGTTAAGGAGAATAAAATATGCAGATTGTCATTTTACTATGAGATGATTTAATCTGTACATTTTTGCTTCTCTTTTCCGGGGATGGCAATTGACAAGTAGATGAGCTTTACACAGAACAAGAGTAGGACATTTAAAAACATGCATTAAACATTGTTAATGTCATACCATTACTTTCTGTGATAATGAAAAGTATGTATTTCCACAAGGTATAAAATATTCCATGTTTTGCAAATCCAAACTAAAAAACAAACAAAAAAGTCATAGCCATTCTCATTTTATGCAGATGATGCTTTTTTGTAGGTGTACCCTACTTACAGAGTAGTGAGCCTTACATCACTGAAAAAACATTTCAAAATTGTGATCAACTTCAAATACCACAGCTGCCTATACTGAAGAGTGAGGATCTTCTGATGAAAAACGGAAATCCTGAACAAAACATCAGAAGCAATCTCTGCTTTTAAAACAGTAGACACACTATATAGTCTCAAGGAAAATTATTTATTCCAATCCCTTGCAAATTCAAATGAGCCTGTTTCCAAGTAAAAATAATACGAAAGAAAACTTTGCTGTAGAAATACATCACCCAGTCAGATCACTGGCATTTCTAACCATACTCTCACATCTACAGAAGAATGTTCAGCACAATTTACTCTATTTACTGTAAAATCAAAGTGATGTTAAAAGGCATTTTTAACACAAAGAGATAATAATAATTTTTATACTTAAACTTATGTACATGATTGAAGATCTTGAACTGAAATCTGTGCCTGCTACTCCCTAGGAAGCTACACATATAGACGCTATAATTCAACATTTCATTATTCAAAAGATCCTAGGCACCTCACAATCCCTAGATTGAACAGCCCAAAGCCTGTATAATATTCTATTAGGCATGATGCAGAAACTGAGAACAGAGATTTAGGGTTAAGAAAGAAACAGGTTACAGTAATTAGATCATACGGTTTCTCAGTTACGGTATATGCACATGATGACTCCATTAAAGTCAATTTTTATGGCATAGTAACTCAATTCTTGAAGGCAAAACAAAAGGAGTACATTCCTACGATCTGCTTGAGGAAAGATGTTAGTTTGATCACTGTTTTTACAGTGGCATGCAGTAAGTAGTATTTTCAGCATATTGAACGATATTCTTAACAAGTAAAATATAATACAATCTAAAAGCATCAAATCCAAACATGAAACTTAACATAAAATATTTTTTAAAGTAGTGATACCTACTTCTTTCTGAAGTCACTAAGGTTAGGGGTTTATTTGGTTTTTTGATTGTTTGTTTGTTTGCTGTTGTTTTTCCCTTGAAGACAGATATAATCTAACATAAAAGTGTGAGGAAAGAGGAACTAATGATAGTTCCCAGCAAATAATGTTCATGAATTGGCAGTATGACTATGTATGCATCTGAATTAAGATGGCATGCAACATCAGCTTCCAAAACGAGAAGTGATAAAAAGAACAAATTGAAAAGATCGGGAATATTTTTGGTGACAAAACAGAGTTCATTACTGCACTCATTTGTGCCAAATATTGCGATTACCTAAAACCTCAAACTAGCCCACTGTAAGTTAAATCTAAAGGCATGGGCTTTTTGTGGTTTTACTGAACTGTAAATACGAGGTTCTAAACTATATAAGTGTAATTTTATCATTCATCTTCATTTTAAATTACCAGAAAGAATTCATAACATCTTATTCTGTTCAATTATACTAGTAGCCTTTTTTAACATACAGCGAAATAAATTAGACCATGATAAAGTATAACTTCTGAAACAGTGAAATTCAATATCTAAATATTTATAAATGCATTTATATAAGTGACTTCCAGCCAACAGAAATGTGACAGTAATAAGTTGCATTTGTAGTGATTAAAACTACGCAGTTATAAAGATGACCCAGTTTGGTACACTTTTTCAAAGTCAAAACAGTAAAACGTTGTCTTATATACACAGTCTTCAAAATCCACAGTAAAAGCAATATAAATGGACTGTTACTTAACTTACTAACCTGTATATTATTCAGGTAAAGTATCATATCTGTAATGGAATTAAAAAGCTTTTTAAAAATACTGACAAAGACCAAAGAATGAATTGATGCACTCGTAATAACTCTAAATCATTTAGCTCTTTATGCCAAGAAGTGTTGACAATACCAACTTCAAGGTCATTGTCAACTTGGTAAGTCATTAGCAAATAAAATATGGCTTAATTGGAGCAAACTCAGCAAGGAGCTGCATTATTTTAAGTGAACACTGCAATATAACTTGAAGAAGAATTACTAATCACCACTCCCGTTGACAATGAAATGGATGAAGAAGGTGCTTTGTAACTTTTTTCTATGACTTTCCCGTAATTAAATATGGAAATAGATTCTGTGAAGAATTAAAAGTCCCTGAGTGCATTAATTCAAGCACTAATGGACTGCCTTCCAGTGGTACAGCACACAGGTAGTTCCCAGCATGTTACCAACATTAGCTAATATATCAGTGTCAGACTCCAGCAGTACACTTTAGTTTGAACACCCAGCTCTGTAAAGCAGATTTAGGCTGATTACACATGCTGTTTTAAAAGGCCGTATTTTTCATATTTTGAAATACTACCTGAAACTTTATGTGCATTGATGAAACAGCTTGAGTCAGACTAGAGATCCAGTTGCCTGATGTATGCAGATGTATTACATACCTACAGTGCTTATGTAGTCTTAGTGGACACCTCACTAACATCTTGCATAACACTATTCAATGGTTTGGTTTTCAATTTATTTTTTTTTTTTAAATAAAACACCTTTTAAAAATAATCTCATTTCAATATTTTTCATCTTTCCCAGAACAATATATCAAACTCCCTAACACAATTACACCACTGAGGGTTATAACATTTTAACTAAGGAAGTTCCTCTCAGCACAGACCTCTCGATACTGCTGCTCTGGTTCAAACACTCTGTTTTCTCACTTTATGCCACAGAACTATTCACTTCCTCCAGCTCTCCCTCCAAACCACATTTTATGGGCAAGCAGCCCTAAATCTGCCAAACTCCCGAGGTCCCAGCCTGATACACCAGTCCTTACACATTCTTAAAGCAACTGCCAATCTATCAAAGCATGGTAATACTCACCATAAGAGCAAGTGAAAATGAACAACTGTTTTTTTTTAAACTAATTCTGTAATAATTATAGAGTGCACATGTTTAAATAGCTAAAATAATTGCATTATAAAAATAAGATTTTAACATTTGGGTTTTTTTTTTTTAATTGAAGACTTTGCAGATCTATATCTGTACCAGAGGGCCTAGCTCAGTAACGTAATGCAGATTTGTTGCTCTTCCTTGGCATTTACATGTGGGCATCGATCCACTAAAGCACTTTAGTATGTCCGTAGCTTAAAATATGTAAGCAGTCCTACTGCAGTCAGATGCAACAGTTAACTATATATTTAACTACTAACATGTAAGTGCTTTGCTGGACTGAGGCCTACATTTGTTTGACAGTGAAAGCATGCTTCAGGAATTCATTGCTTATCCAAAACATGTACCCATAGTAAGAAAAAAGCAGTAACTTGAGGAACCTTAGATGAGTGGATTGAGCTTTGAGGCACAATGAGGGAGCTCTAATCTACAAATAGTTGTTGTGTAAAATAAAAATAAAGATTCAACACAACAATTACTACACATACTCAGTCACTTCTCTAGGGAAAAGACAAGGCCAAAACAGCTGTTGCAAGAGCTGAAAGAACACTAAAAATAGTTTGTTATCCA
Source organism: Larus michahellis (assembly GCF_964199755.1). NCBI lineage: Eukaryota > Metazoa > Chordata > Aves > Charadriiformes > Laridae > Larus > Larus michahellis. The sequence goes on along the minus strand of NC_133900.1, from coordinate 33,230,574 downwards.
CTTAAGAACTTACATATCGTATCCATCTTTTGTGTTGTTTCTTGTTGTGCTGTTATATTTTAACTGTGAAATCTCATTAAATTATTAAAGCTTGTATGTTTTTATTTAAGCAAATTTATATTAAACAAATAGAAGTGTAATCACATATTTTTTGCTAACAAGAAAGCACTGTCAAAAACCCTAGAAGACAGAATTGTTTTCAGAGTATTTGAAAGCCCTTTCTCTCCTGAGGATGATAATTCTTTAGTTTTATGTTTTTGGTGTGTGTCCCTGACAGACTTGGTGGCTATTATTGCTCATATATATCCACACACAAAGTATTAACTGATCCCATTGATCATATAATAAGTATTAAGATAAATGTGCACCTGCAGTAGGTTTTGGCTATGAAGATGTATAATCTTGCAAACAAGTTCTTAGAATTAAAGAAAAATTGTCCAATTCTAAGATAAACAGGAGGATGACAAGACTCAGGCATGATTATCTCTACCCATAGCAGAATCAGAAACATTTCAAGAAAAATTAAATATTTTATTAAAACCAAATAGATACAGAACAAAACGTTCAACATATGAACAAATAGCCTCCAATGAATCACTTAAGTGTTTTCCATTCTAACCCTTAGTTTCGGCTGCTTTAAAAATATGATCTCAGGCTGTGACCAGTATTTGAATGCTGTATTCAAATCCAAAACCCAACTGAAAAAGCAGGGCAATGAAATCTGACATTTAAAAAAAACAAAACAAACCCACAACGCACACACACACCACAACCCACCACACATCTACGAACAGAAACCAAGAGGAACTAGACAAGAAACACAGACAAATCAAAACTAAACGGGACCATACTACAACATTTCTATAACCTATCCATAAAAAAGAGTGGTAGTAAGAGACACAGCAACGACTGCTAAAATAATCTACAGTAAGGACTGTAGTTAGAAAGTACTGAGCCACTCAAACGTTTTGCTCTGGTTATGGGTCAGTTACTTAAACAGAAACTAATAATTACATTCTTGAGAGATGCCTATCTTTTCCCATGAAGGTGTTCATTATTTCCCTTGACAGAGAGAAACAAAGCTCCTCTTTGTCCTCAAAAGCCTTATTTTTTCCAACAAATTCAAGATATAGATTAGGCAAATTCAAGTCCTTAAAGAACCTTATGATTTTTTTTTTTTAATCCTTTTACATAGGATAACTACTCAGAAGTAGCCAACCTTATTTAATTACTACCAGTCTTGAAAATAAATTAAATGAAAGCCGTAATGGTGAAAGATCAAGACATCTTACTGTCTATAGGACCCCAGATCTGACAGATGTTTCCTTCTCTCTTACACAGTTTCTTTAAGCTCCATTGTACCAGTATTTGGTATTATTTCTTCCATAACAACATTAATTGGTATTTACAAAGGAATTTGGTGGAGAGCTCTGCATGGATGCAAAGAGTTCTGAAATTCTTGTGCACTCACACCAGAATTCAAAACAAAATACTCCAGTTGTTAGATTTTTAATAGTGATGAAATGGTCAACATTCCTTAAAACACAAAAACGTTTTAAATTCTCATTAAATGCTGTCTTTTAACACCACCAGTTAAATTCAAATTCAAAAGTTGTTTCTGAATAAGAACTCCAGTTGTACATTCTATGAGTTCTCTTAAATTTTTTGTCTCTTCCTTCTTAAAATATAAAGCATACAGGTAGCTAAAATACTACCTGAAATCATCCAAATCTAGAAATCAGATGCTTACTTCGCATTGAAATTCTCACATTCCCAAACACTTTTTCAGTATACCATTTAATCGCCTTGCCTTAGTTCTCCATTTGTATAACTACCATAATTACAGACAACTACACAGATTCTACATATGATCACTTATAGACTATTTATTTTGCTTATTCAGTGTTTAGAAAACATGATGCAACAGCATTCACAGAAGATGTGATTCCTAACAAAAATGCTGAATACTGAAGCGCTAGCATGAAATACTTAGAAATGGTTGCACACTGGATCACTACATGACTCTGCTGCCCCCTAATGCATTTATTGGAAAAATAATTACACAGGAAAAGAGTAACCAAAAAGAAGTAATTCATTATTTTTTTAATTTTCATTAATTATGAACTATAATTCACTCTATGCCATTAGTATTGCTCAGGCCTCCCCTTTGTCATAAATGCTATGTATAGCTGATGTTGCTACTTCAGAATCATCTGTAATAAGGAGCAGTGAACAGCTATTAAGAACTTTCAAATGGAAGACACTATTAATCTGCAATTTGTTTCAGAAGATGTGACAGAAACATTAAAGAAAAAACTGGTTTTTTACAACTTTGTAAAAATTCACATCTCGCATGAGAACATGAGAGTTATAATCCACGGCTTACAGAATTTGAATCTGTCACTTCTTGGGATAGGTGTAAAGTAGAACTGCTAATCTGCAAAAGTTATCTCTTAAAAGAAAAATTTTTTTCCAATGTAGATTAGATATAGGCTTTCAGATCTAAAAGTGTTTTAACAGTCAGAGTTTTTAAAAACATGATTAATTCTTTGAATAAGTAGTAAATTGAGCTAGAAGTAAAAAATACAGTGCAAAAAAACTCCAGTGAATTAAACATGAAGTGGTAACCTACAGACTTTGAAATTAGCTTTTTCTGCCACAAACCGATCTAGATGTGTCAACTATTCTGTTAGCCCGAGTCATTTAATTAAATCCCAAGTACCTTCTGAAAAACACAGTAATACATCACTATCCTGACCTACAATGATACCCTTTTAATTAAAGATGAAAATGTTGAGAATGATGAGGAGGTAAATATTGTAAACGGGAAACAGAAATACCACAGCCAAAAACCTATCAGTCATAACAACTACTCAGCAGGTAGCTTTCTTTGCCAGATGCTTTAGATTTGGGACTCATATTTTTAATACCAAAGTTGCCAGATTTTACTGTAATGTCTGACGCTTTTGAGAATAATTGCAAATAATACAATTTATTAACATCCTGAAAACACAGCAGAACTATCAAAGCTCATTACTTTTTAAGTCATTACTTTCCTAAAATTACAAAACTATGACAAAATTTATTCAAAGAATATAAGAATGTCTGTGAGACCGGTTGAATCACATACTGAAATCTTACATGAAATACTAGAACTTCAAGAGTTTTTTGCAATAGTCCCCGGTATCTTAGAAAGCACTACCAAAGAACTGCGTCACTTCAAAAGACAATTTATGTTTCATATGTACAATACATATATATATATATGTATTTATATATTACACCTCTTATGAAGGGAGTAAAGAGCAAGGGGGAAATCTCTTTCCTTAAAATTTTTTTTTTTGTGACCTATGGTTAAGAAAAAATATTGCCGAAATCCAGGAAATTTATCTGGAATATTGGCAAATAAAAATAAAACAGTGGGTGACAAAGATTTATTTTTAAGGTAGCACTCAGGATATACACTATATTAGAATCACATTCTTTTAATTCAGTTGTTTTCTCTGTGATTAAAAGAATTGCAAGTATGTCTGATTTTTTTTTTTTAATCAATTTTATCATAGGTTTTTTTTATTTTAGAAAAGTAGTGACTGTAAAAAAAAAAAAATGTAAGGTTTCTTACAGCCTCTACACTCCTCTGGTATTGCTTGCAGAATTATCGTATGCTGTTATTACATTACCTTTCTGTCCAAACAGAAAAGGGAACAGTAACTCTCTTTCAGAGGTACAGGGTTTTTCCTAGTCTTTTAGCTAAAGTAGTGAAGCAGGTACTATGAGACTTCGTTAGATCTGCATCCATATCTTCCAGAAACATCTTACGTAGAGTCAGAAATCTAGTGGCACCAGTTCCATTTTTGTTATTCTATGAGAAAATAGAACAGGACAATCTTGGCGGGGGGGGGGAGGGGGGTGGGCGCGTGAAGGGTTGGTTGGTTGGGGGTTTTCATTAAAAAAACAAAACTAGCACATTGTTTTATTGTTTTATCTTCAGTGATGTGAGAGTCATTAGAAGTTACCTACAAATAGTGTCTGATAGTAAGCTGGACACAGTGTGTGTCTGAGGCAGGTACTGTTTTATAAGACTGTCATTCTCAGCTTCTTCACATGCATAGTCTGATCAGGAGAAGGAATAGAGGGATCATCTTCCTTTCAGCAGATTTTTATAGAGTCTACAGCTTGCTCAAAAATAAATGTATATGTGTGTATATATATATAAAAAAATATATTTTAAATATATTTATATATATTATAATAGGTTGTCCACACATCTTTACTCATGGTAAATGAAAGGAAAATTAGTATCCCTGAAGTAATCAAATGCCCTATATTAAAAAAAACAAAAAAACACAACACCACCACACCCCACCACCACACCAAAAAACTACACACTTTCACTTCACAGTAGGAGGTACAAAACCTCAGAGTACTACAGAACCAAAAGGTAATCCCACAGCAGTGGTAACTTTATAACATTACACACACAGACAAATGACATCAATTGTCATTACCTGTGTCACATTGTTGCACAAGCATAAGCCAATTAAGTTGTGGAGGGGTATGGCTAATAGGATTACTAATATCCATCTAAATCAACTGAAAGATGGCAATGTTCCCTTCTGGCTTCTCCACCATATTCAAGAATGTGTAACAGCATTAGGACATTTGTAACCACCAGATAGTGTCAGCATCCTGGCCCTACGTACCATTTAGTAATGTGAAAAAACTCAGCCACTTATTCAGCTTCTGTATCTAATGCAAATTAAACTTCCAAAATCCATTTCTCCACAAAGTTCCCAAACTTCTTTATAAATTAGCATCAATCGCTATATTTTTTGTTTGGATCTGTTGGGTTACAGATGACATATGGAACAAAGTACATTTCGGTAACTTTAAAAACTGGTGGGGTTTTTGTGTTGGTTTTTTGTTTTGTTTTGTTTTAAAAAAGCAGGTTTTGCTTACTGTGGACACAAGCTTGAATGTGCAAACGTTCAATCGTTTTTGCACTTGTCATGGCTCAGCTTAGCAGAATATTAGCATAATAAAAACATCACAAATGTTCAGTAATATGCTTGATTTATTTTTTTTTTTTTAGAAAAAAGGAAATTCACATTACATAGACGTTTAAAATTAGCATACCAGCTGACTGTGCTCTTTACACTCTCTCAGCTTTTTGCTATTTCTAGCCAGCTCTGCTGTAGGAGCTTGGTGATAGCTGCCAGGTCCTAGAAAAACTGTATTGATCTCTTTGAAGTGCTTCTCTTACTTGGCAAACTCTTACTGCCTTTTATGTTCTAAAGATATATTAATATAAGAAAATAACCAAACCAAAAAACATTACCATAAATTATCTAGGAACATGATAGCAGTTTTATCAAAATAATTCTGATGCCTAGATGCATCTATTAAAAAAAATCAATCAATCTGTGGACAATAATATTAAAGTACTGTAGATAATGATTACTTGTTTCGAAGTTGTTTTACTTGATTTCAATTAGGAAAAAATCTAAAGAAGCTAGAAAACATTATCTCTCATCTGCATCCTCCAACAAATTACTGTGTCTAAAATTCTGATATATTTTAGTCAGTATTCCAAAGTGTTTCAATAAAGTAAAATAATGAATACAATTGTAGAGTAAAAACCAAATTCACAATTTCACTATTATTTATGCCATAACGGTAAAGACCTTTGATAAAGACCATTGATGAAGACCTCAACAAGCCAGGTTCTAAACAGTAATCTAATCAGTATCAGTTTCTTCAGTTCAAACATTTTAGTTATAATTGAGCTGTATGTACAGAAATGTCTATACTCAATTATATCAAACTAAAACCGATAGACTGGTTCTCTTAATAACTAAAAAGTCACAACATTCATTTATTTAATTAAATTTTTTTATACATTCTGGAGGACTAATATGGTTTTACAAGTGAACTCCATGGTAATTCTTAAAACAGTGAAAATAGCCTGTTGTAGATGTCAGGAAAAAAAGTAATTCTCTGCCAAGAAAATTAATTAGAAAACAAGACTCAAGTAGTTGACTTTCTACTACTCTAAATGGGACCTAAGACATGAATGGTGAAGGAACATCTTAGGAGATTTCCAGACAACTTCATAATTGTTGCTGCTACTGTAACTCTCGTCCACTGAAAACGCATTTTCTGCGTACTTTTAAAATAAGCATCCTTACTAAACATAAGTTTTCAGATGCAGCTTCCTTTTTTTTTTTTTATGATATCTCACATCATAACACATTTATGTGGTATTATGGCAGGCATGACGGAAAACGATGCAGTAAAAGAGTAAATTAACAGAAGCACATAACACGATGTATCTCAGTTGAAACACAAAGATGCCATTCTGCAAAGCCTGTCATCTGCCAATTTTTGTAACATATTGTTTTCACCACTATGCCCTCCTAAAACGCAGTGGTGATCCACAATTTCCAAAATGAACAACCAATAATCAATTAGAAGTGCCAAAGATAAGTGCCTTTTACATTCACATCACTAATTTCAAACTATTATGTCTAAAAAAAAAGTAAAAGTTATTATTTGTAACATCATTACTTAATGAGTTATTTGACCTTTTTCCATTATAATTTAAGCTGCAGGAAGATTCAGGAAAAAGAAGATAAATGAGGAAGAGCAGTGAAGATGCTTTATGAAATACTGTATTCTATGTCTGTGATTTTATCGTTCTAGTACAAAATTTAATGCAAACAGCTTTATCACCTTTTCCTGCTTGGGAATGTATATAGCAGGATGTATAGTCTTAAAAACGCATCATCTTAAATGATTGTACAGTAAGAAAAAAATAAAAAAAAGGATACTACACAACGCACAACTACAATATGGGTTTATTCATTGTCAGTTAGCCCCATGCTTTAGACAGTCTAATTCTTTATGCAGTTGCATAGTTTTATGTATTTTGTAGCTGTTGGCACTGATACTACTTCAGAGTCACGCTATGCTCTTGTTCTATAAAGTTTACCCCACATATTAAAGCTTAAAAAGCTGAATTTACATTTTTCTTCTTGACATAAGAACTTAATTATACATCTAAAGATGGGTTCCATTTCAAGCTACAAGCATCAGTCTTCTTTGAGAGCAGTAAGTATTGCCTCAGGCAAACAGCATCCCTGCTCAGCTTCCAGTAGTGAGAGACACTGTTCCCACACATTTATCTTTGCTAGCAGATAAGAGAAAAAAAAAAAAGGGGTCAAAAACTCTCTATACAATACAATGTCTAGAAATACTCAAGAAAGCATTAGGAAGATCAGACTTCTGCATTCCAAGGAGAACAGGACTGCAACTGCAACATTTTATCATGCAAGGATGGAGTGAGGAGAACGTAAAGCACATCTCTCCGCAGATTTCACAAGAGTCATGTCCAGTTCTGACTTTTTCACCTGATCCCTGCTTCATGCTCCCTAGCTAAAATACCAGCAGTCTATGTGGCACCAACTTAAAACCAGGGCCTCCCTTCAGCTGTGAGGCCTCACACAATCGCAACAGGCAGGTCAGATTCCATAGCAGGAGAGGGAGGAAAGATCATGCAGCAGCCACAGTGGCAGCCTCCCCTGCTGTACACACAGCAGTTGTACCAGAAGCTGTACAAACACCCGCTGTAGTCTCTGCCACATTTTGTTCCTATAAGATAAACACACAAGAATGACCATATTGGATCAAACCAGAAGTCCACATTGCCCTGTATTTCCATCTTCCTCGCTGATCTACTGCAGAAGGATAAGCATGCCGCAATATTTCTCCTAATACTGCCCAATTCTAGCAATTTGCAGCTAAAGAACTTCCTAATAAAGTACATTTAATACCTCTTCAGAATTCCTGCTTCCATCAACTTGTGTAATCTTTGATCACGTAACTATATACCCATTTGTTCTGAACATTTCACTGGGAAATTTCACGTGATAGTCCTTGTTTTTTGCATTAGGAAGAAAAAAAAAATCATAAACAGTCACGTCTCATTCATCTGTTCTATGAAACTCAATATTACATAGACTTCTACCATCTTGGTTGTAACTTTTCCAGGATGAAGAACCCTAATCTATGTAATGACTCCTTAAGAAAATGTCTTTTCATATCTATGATTATCCTTGTTGTCCTTCTCTCTATGCATTTTAATTTTATAACGTAATTTCAGAAGAGGGGTAACCAGAACTTCAGGTAACAATGAATCTGCAGGCAGATTATGTCATACATGCAAGGGCATAATAAGGTTTTATGGTTTGTTTTCTATCCCTTTTCTAATAATTCCTAGTAGTCTAGTTGCCTTTTTTTTAATTTTTTGACTGCTACTGTGCTTTGAGCTAGCATTTGCTCAGAATGAAGTGTTATAAGATCTCTCTCATGCCACATGTAATTCAGTGTCCTTGGTTTTAATGTGGAAAATTAAGATTGGTTTTCCCAAGTGCATTTATCTGCACTGAATCTCACTTGACATTTTATTACTCCATCATGCAGTATCATGAAGTCTTTCTACAGCTCTTCGTAAAAGACTTCATTTTTACTACCTTGAATAAATCTGTGCACTGAACAAACTTTACCACCTTGCTCATCTCTTTTTTCCAGATCACTTATGGGCATATTAGATAGCAGAGACCCTAGAACAAATTCCTGTGAGACTCCCTTACATAGGAAAGCCAGCAATTATTTCTCTCTTGTTTTCTATTTGTTGACAATTATTAAACCTTGATACATGGAAGTTCAAATTATTTAAACTCTTTTGGTGACACCATCCAAAATCTTTCTGTAAACTCTTGTAAGAATACATCAATTAAATCCAAATTATTGCTTGTTTACTGGCCCTTTCAAAGGCCTCCAATAGGCTCGCAAGACATTTTTTATAAGTTGCACAGTCTTTCCCATTATATCAATCCTATCCACATGCCTACAGCTCTCTCCTTTATCACATAAATTCCACAAAATGACTTCATACAGAAGCCAAGTTTACTAGCCCTACAGTTCCCAATGCTTCTGTTAAAACTCTTCAAAAACGTGTGTCATATACACCACCACCTGTTTTCTCAGTACTTATAAAATTGCAAGTAATAGTTTGCACACCATAGTTAGTCAGTCAGTGGTTTCATACATTAGTTTCATTAAAACTTTTTGGTGAACGTAATCTTGCTCAGGGATCTTATCTTGGCGATTTCTTCTCCCAACAACCTAATTCTAAGAAAGCTCCTTCAAAACATATACAAAGTGAGATTGCACTGGGGGAACCTCCTTAAGCTCCTTTCCAGTCAACAAGGACAAGATTCAGATTTCAGCTCTTTTTCCTATGTCTTTGGTTTCTTTAGCTAACATTTTCACACCTGTAAAAGGATCAGCTGTTTGCCCTGTAAGTTCTCCAGTAGTTTTCAATCTACTTGTCACTTTATTTCTAAACTGCAGCAACATCAAAGTAAAGGCAAAAGAAACCAAGAAAATAATACATCATTATTTTATACACTTTTGACCATTGTTGATATTTTCTTTCAGTAAGTCAAAGTAAAAAGCTTAAAACTTTTAAAACTGTTTTAAAGCAGAAAATGTCTTGCCTAACCCTAAGTACAACTCTTATGGTCTTAAGTGTTTTTATGTTTATAAACTGTATCTTTAATCCCACCATTACCAGAAAACAAAGAATACTAAACTTTCATAACAGTTTTCTAAGTAATCTGCTGAAAAAGGGTTTAAAAGAGTACAGAGTCATCACATATCCTAGTAGCTGCACATCTGAGGATAGGGAAAGGACTAATATTTACATTGTTTAGTAATATTTTAGAAATACAGACAGCTCTGAAAAAAAAAAGTTAATGCAGTCAAATAGGAAAGTATATGTGCTACAAATGGATTTATCAAGTCACTGAAAAGTCCTCAAGTCATTTTAAGGCTTAGTGGAGATGGAAAAATTGAACTGGCTTCATACTATCATATTATTTATATGCTAAATTACGTCATCTGAGTCTTCATAAGAACAAAAGTTAGAAAACCTTTTTACAAAGAAATACAAACATTCACAGTAAGAGATATTTACACCTCATTGTACACTAACTTCTACTTGAAATTCATTTATACCTCAGGCTGTGCTGGAACTTCTTAAATAATTTTTAACCTTAAAGAAAAGATGCTATTACCTCACTACTCAAGAAGGACACACCTACTTCACAAGAGTACAATCTGGAGCAGGGGAGCGGTTAGAATATGTTTTTTATGCAAAGCATGGTGATCTCCAAGCTAAGACAAATACCAGAGACTACCTTCCTGAAGAACAGAGCACAAGTAAATTTATGCTGTTGAGAAACTACCCAGCACAGAGCTGTTTGTTATGAACTCAAAGGCACCTCTCAAGCCACCAGGTCTGCACCACCTTAACACCTTTCCCTTCATGCCCCACTTGCTGGCAGCTAACAAAACATACAACTGCTTCCTCAAGTATATTTTTATTACATTCAGCCCCCTATGTGCCCAACACACCTAAGAGCCACCCCTGGCCCTTCGCAGACGCTGGTAACACACCTCACGGGCTCGGAGCTGGTGCTGCCAGAGCCGCCATGTCAGGCGTGTACAAAGGCTTTGAGCTGCTGTACAGGCCGATGCGTGCAGGACCGCTAAACGCAGTATCCAGCCGCTCCTCAGGACGCAATGGCTGCCATCGTCTTTTTTCTCTCTTCCCCTCAGCCTCCCTGTGCCACTTCCCACCCTCAGGCCTTAAGGTTTTGTCCTAAAGACCTTCACAGCTCAGGGACCCTGGCAGGGTGGCCCCCACAGCCTGCCCTGACCTGGGCTGTGGCATCTTCCCCCAGGCACCGACTCTGCTCAGCAGTGCCCACTGCAGCCCCATGTGGGCTCTGAGGAGGCATGCTCATAAAAGAATTAATCTGTCCCGTTTCTTTGCTTCATCCTTTTAAAGCAGTCCTTGGCCTGCAGCAGAGCTTTATTTCACATTCCTCCTGCAAAGGGGGCTGCCACAGTTCAGCCTCCTCACAGAGTCCCAGTAAACTAGAAACACCAGGTGATGGTGCTTTTGAACATCCTCATTTTGTTTATTGTAATTGGTCTTACCTGGTTCTGTGTCCTCGTTTATGACTACAGAGTAGTAACAGTAGCGGGAGTCCCTCAGCTAAAGTACCCATGTCCTACAGAAGCTGTAGGAGAGGTGAGGAGACAACACAGACTTTTGGGTGATAAGTAGGATGTCTCAAAAACAGGCAGCAAAGCTTTCCTCCAGCAAGCCTCAAAAAGAGGCTAAACTAGCCCCTGGAATGATTATTGCTAATAGTTACAATAATTATTACTACATATTGTGCCATTTCCATCTTTGTTTCACAAAAACTCTGAAGTGATAAATGCTGATCACATAACTTTTTGCTCCCAGTTGGTACATCCGCTCATACCATGGAGAAATCTGGGAAGACAAATGAAGAAGCACAGTTTCTCCCTTGACACGTGCATTCAGATGGGAGACGATACATGGCAAACATAGGTAAAGCAGTTACCTCCAAGCATAGGTAAAGCTGAAAAATAGCAAGCATAGGTAAAGCAGGTACCTCCAAGCATGCAATTCTTTGAAGCAATTCACACCCTATTGCTTTCCTCAATGTACACCTTTTATTAGAATTGTATTTACTGATGGCATGTTAAGGTTCTGAGTCTCCTACTTCAACATACTTCAGCCTTTCCAGGAACATCTTTCTTACATTTAGACAGAGCATTTGCATAAAACTGGAGTAGATACCTTGTGGCCACAGATGGCTGGGCAGGCAGCAAATTTCGTCCCAACCTGAAAAACCAAAAATACTAACTAAAAACAAAAAACTAATAAAATTTAAACTCAGAGGGATTTAATTCTCAATAGGATTATTTTTTTCTTAACGTTAGGCCTGCATATGTGGAAAAACATGGCAATATACACAAGATTAAAAATATTTACTGACCTTCGTTGGTACTAACAGAATTTCTTTATGTGGTTTTGTAGAAAAGACTTTTTTTTAAAAAATAAAAAAACCCCACAACTGTAAGGAAAGAAATACTACAGAGGTAGCTGTAGATGGCGTTATTTCCCCAATTTTCCTCAGTTTATATGCGGTACAACTGAACTCTGCGCATTTCACCATTGCAAACATGATGCAGCAGAAAGCTTTCCCATTTCCAGCGCTTTAACTAAAAAAAAATTTACAAATAATATTTTCAGGCTACTACAGCTGAGATTAAACATGTCCATACCATACTATTTACTCACATGAAGAAATCATGCTTCATCAATATCCATTCTAGAATTACATGTAAAAGAATCCCTTTAGAAAGCTGCTACAAGTGGAAATCAATAATGAAACTCTTCTATCATAAGTGATATTCTTCCTATTTAGGTAAAGTATTCATCATTTTTGTTCAGGTTATGTATATGAAATGTTAATGGAGCTCTCACATAAGCAAAGTCGACAAGGATCAGAGTTCACCTGAGTATGGTCCTCTGATCCAGGACTGACAGTGGCCCCTGTGCCAGTAACTGCACTCAGAATACAAAAGCCTCTGCTTCTCTGATCATTTCTGGAGCAGGCTTCACACAGCAAAAACTGCAAGCTTCTGCTCCTCTTTTTCTGGTATCATCCCTATCTGAATTGGATGCAGTCATATATTCCTATCTGAGGATGGAAAGAAATTTCTGCAGTACAAATCTTGTAAGGAGAGGAAGCCAATAAAAATAGATGCGGTGTACATCACCAAAAAAAAAAAATTCAGAAGATTCACACAGGCATCCCCATTAAAAACAACATGAAATCAGCAGATAAACAGTTTGCCAAAACACTAGAATAAAGAAAGGATAGGAAAAAAAAGAAGAAAAACTGTGTATTTTTTGGTGATTCACATAAGAAGTCCCAGGCTTAAAATGCAGTATGACACAGAGACACTAGATATGAAGGAAAGTTTCCTAGTGAAGTGTGTTTCATGAAAGTTGTAGAAATTAAATAACGTAAAACAATATCTTTAAAATGAAAATGTAAGTATTCAAAACGCAAAGCATTACATTTAAAAGAAAAAGAGATGCCCAAGCAGCGTGAACAGCTGCTTTAATAATGCTGTACTCCTATTTCTGACACACATATGATCATTTAGATTCTGAAATTCATCTTCTCTGTGAATTACACTATACAAAGATGCTGGTTAAATACAATGTAACAGTGAGACACCACTATATTTAAAAAAAAAAAAAGAAAAAAGGGGGAGGGGAGACAGGAAAAATGGGCTTATTACAAAAGAATACAGTGAGCAGGGAAGCTGAAGATCACCAAAAGGATAAATTATAAATATATTAAAATTATTCAGGTGAAATAGTCCAGATTTCTAATCCTAGGACAGATGTCCTTCTGTTGGGAATATTCCCAAGAGTTGATTCTCCTTACCCTAGCATTTCTTTCTACATCCTGTTGCAAATTCTGCATCTGTTTCATTTTTCAAGCTTGTCATGTGAAAATACATAACCATAGTTTTCCACCAGGGTTCCTTCTAAGGCTCAGACCTCACTCCACTTGCATTATCTTCAAATCTCTTGAGAGATTTGTCGATTTCATTTCCTTTTCCCCCCATTTCCAAATAGCTCTACAGGCAGCAAGTTGCAGTGCTGAAACTACTGCTACCAGTTGGGTTACTGCATGGACAAACTGTACATGGAGAAAAGGAGACACTGGTCTGGCTGAGGACAGCTCTGATCTAAAGACATACTTGTTGTTCCAGTTGTTTTCCCCAGTTGCAATGCTGTCCTGTAATTCTTCATGCATGTTTTCTATTTATCATTATTTTTATATATTTTAGTTGCATCCAAAACACCAAATCCATTATTAAATCCTCAATTCAGTAAGTACACAAATACAAAGACTTCTGCAGACAGAGAAACGTCTATGCCATCAGGAATAATTTTAGAAATAAGCAAGTTGCACTGATAAATATGGTCCCAGATTTGCATTTCATACTGCCATAATACATTGTAAACAATTGCACAGCATCCAAGACATTCTGTACATTGAGAAGGGCAGCATGTTGCAGTACTTACTGAAGCTGAATATTGGATTTCTAAACAGTGAAAAAAGCCAGTGTTTTTTGGGGTTTTCGTTTGTTTTAAACAAGATGATATTGTAAATAAAAGCATTGTATTACAGCTGTGATTCAGGAGAAGTTCTGAGCTTTCACACCATGTAATATAAATACATTATATATTATAATTCTCCTCTCCAAAGGGGTGATTATTACAGATAAAATGCTTTGGAACACATAAAGTTGTCTTTACTCTAACTGCTTAGTATTTTCTGTTAACATCCGTAATGTGTGCATCTTTCTACCTTTTCTATCAATCCAAATATCTCTTGACAGGAGCTGGTTAAAAGCTGGCTTCACAAAGAATAACCATCTTCTGCTACAGAACATCATTACAGCAGACTTGGTCCTTTGGAAACAAATTCCATCAGCTATCTCAAGAAGCAGAACAGCAAAAGCTATGGGCCATGGATATATTTTTAGTAGTTCAAAAGTTCTAGTTATACTCTCTGCATTCAACCATGAATATGAAAGAAAAAATTGCAGGGCTTTTTGCTATTCTCTCATCACATAAGCATTGTTAGAAATTAACAATTTGCAATTATAAACCACAGAGTCTCTGATAAAAAGTACTGGACCTGGAGCCTATTTAGTAGAAAAAAAATGATTAGTGGTGTCCAAGATTATGGCAAGCAGACACGTCTCAAAATAAAGCTACTTAAAACAGCATAATCTGCACAGCCAGATGAATTTAATATGTGCTATCTGTTGTTTTCATTAGGAACTGGATCAGTGAACACATACTGCTGATATAAATATGGCACCACAGTAATCTCACCTGTAACACCTTCCTTTATTAATAAACTGATGGCATTTTTTCCACTTGGCGGCTGAGAATCTTTTTTCCAAGTTAAGTTCCATAGTCTTACAAACCAGGTAAAATATATTAAAAGGCGAGTTTAAAATATTACTGTATTTAGTAGGTTAGAATTTATTAAAAAAATTTTCTCATTATTATGTTAAAAACACAGTAATTCCAAAAGAAAAAGGAATCTATTCTGGCAAATGCAAACTGTTACTGAGTTTTATTACACACAAAGAGGTTGAATAAGACTCACTAAAATATACCACAGAGGCTACACAAATATAATATTTAAGACTGTAGAAAGGTTGCATAGCACTGGTGGAAAGGGGGGTGAAGGCAGTCTTCTCTCATTTATAATACAATTAAGTAAAAAGCAAGTGTGAGGAAATCAATGTGTAATTCCAAACTAATTGCTATAAATTAGACGAAGGTCTAGCATCAGCAGTGGCAAAGAACCGATAACTGGATACAAAGTTGTTCCCGATTCAAATGCAGTCAGGAAAAGTAGTTAATAGACATTAGCTTCCTCTTGACAGCTGTTCAGCAGCTTGTGGAAACTGAGAGCACAGTGTTCTTATTCCAGTTGCCAGTGAACAGCTGCCTGGCTCGGAAAAAAAGCAGCATCGCAAACTGACACTGAGGCAAATTCTGCACTGGCCAAAGCCATGTGGTTGCAGTTAGTATCACACCAGCCCTGAATTAATAAGGCCTCCTGAAATTTCAGTGTTAGCCTCAGTTCAAGACCATGCTGGTACAGTCACATAACTTCTGGTTGGCATTAAGAGCAAGTTGTGCTTGCCCACGTCTGCCTGCAACATATACTGCAAGTGCAGAGATGGTACACGGGCCATTCTTGCCCTTCATCGCCTTCCATCAAGAAATCGGTGAAGTATATAGAACATTTTGTTCATTAACCCTTCTATTAAATGGGCATCCCCAAAATAATGCATAGCTAAATCTGTCTGCTGTTAAATCTTGAAGTTATCAAACTCGGCTTTAGTAAATAGAGCAAAATGGGCCTTTTCCTAGTAACTTCTTACCACTGGAGAAACTTAAATCTGAGAGCAAGACAAGAGACAGAAGGACAAAGACTCAAGCTTCCAGCTCCTTAGTGTTCTGGGCATGCAGTGGTATCGCTTCAAAGCCACCCAAAATCCCACCAGTGTTCAGAAGAAAAATTAATTGCCAAGACTGAGCTTGGATGTCAGATGAGTCTCTGCTACATTCACCAGCTGCAGGTTTGCCCAGCTGCAGCTTACATCAGCCTGTCTTTCACACGCACATTATGTGATCATTCACCCTATTCTCTATAGATTGCAATCAGAGCAGAATACCTGTGCTTAACATTCACATTGACCACCTCAAAAGAATAACCCAGACTCTAAAGCTGCAGAGAAAATAACTATCACCTATTTTCAAAGGAAAAATTGGATTTTGTCCCAGAATTGAAGCAAGCTGAATTCAATCTTGTTCACCAGGACAAAAAATTCTCTTTCACAAGCCTGTGCAAAAGCAAGAGGAGAGTAAGAGTTTCCCCTATTAAAGTAACACCAAAGCATCCTACAGCCTTTTTGTTTGAACTGTTGTGATTCTGAGGTGTTTTCTGGCACAAGAGCTTTATCAGCTTCCATAACAGCTTGCCCAGCCACAGGTCGGTTTGGGAATGTGATGACCCTCCACAGCAGTGTGAGAACAGCTGGGCTTGAGCAACGCATACATTTCCTTGAATAATATATATTATTTGGCTGCAACTCTACAGCACTGCCAGAATTCATACTTTGCTGGGTGCGCATCCTGGACAATTAGAGTGAGATTTGCTGTCAGCCCTACATTTATTATTCTATTTTAGGAACTAAAAGGCTTATCCCTTCCTCCTTGCTTCATCAGTGGCTTTACACAGCCTGTGGCCAGTTTCTATGGAAACTATAAGGACAGGTGAAAATGTACGGATACCACGAAGAACTGCACTTCCAGCAGCAGTCAGGAAGGGGTCAAGGCAAGAGGACTTCATGGATATATACTTCTCAAAGCTTTTAGAATTTAGATCAGTACGCTGGGAATGAAGGGAAAAAAAAAGAGTCAAAAGCTAAACAAAGTAATTACTAGAAGAAAGAAGAGACAAAATAAATTTGAAAACTCAGACCACAAAACTGAAAAAATTATTGGAGTAGTAAGGTGAAAAGATGTGAACTATCTCTAGGAACAATATTTGCATCAGCAAAGCCTTGCTCTACAAAAACACATACATACCGACATAAGAGAAAGATGTGCACAATTGGGTTTTTGGTTAGGTTCTTCCCCTCTACTCACTACTGGATAAGTTTTTGTTTAAAAACAACACTAGTTATTAAACACAGAGGCTTCTACTAAAATCCCACTGGTAATACCCTTCCGGATATTTGATAGCATGCCAGCTGTATCGTGAGCTCAGAGGCAAGCAATGCAGGCATTTTAAACAGCAGGCACTACAGGCTCCAGAGCAGAATTCCCTAACCTGCCCCCCTCCTGCCACCCCCAGCCCCTCTAATACGCAGATAGTGCTTTAGCAGACTCCTTTTCCCATGGATGGGTCCCCCTACCACCTCATTTGTAAACACTGGACTTCTCATTCCCATTTGTAATTGTACAGTGCCATTTGGTAATTCAATCCTTAAGTACAGGCAAAAGTTGCATTAGAAATTATTTTGTGTATTTTGGGGGGGAAAGTAACTGGAAAGAAACAGCAAGCCAGCACAACTTGCCTGTTTCACTGTGGACTAGGGCTTGTGATGCTCTAAAAGCTTTTGGTGTGCTCCAGCTAGCAGCCACACGCACATTTAATGGTAAAGGACTCTCTATTAGTACTAGCAGGGAAGTGGAGATAGCACTGAGGTGAATCCAGCAAAAGGCTGACATCATTCCTTTGAGCTCCTGGGTGTTGCCCTGCTCACACTTACTTCCATCCCTCCCCTTTGCCTAGAAAATAAAGTCTAAATCCTCCTTATGTCTTTCAGTTTAGCTCGGCTCTCTCCCAACCAAGCCATACTTCACTATTAATAAATATAGAAATAAAAATGTAATACACCGTGCATCTAACAGAACACTTGCCAAATAATATACTTTGCTATTCCACTAATATCTATACATAAAATACGTGCAAATACATTATACCCTCCTTTCCAGCTCTAGAAATGGAAATTCTTCAGGGAATGGATTACTACAATACATTTGTGCAGTATCTAACACCTTGATCTTAGATAAGGTCCATATATGCTCCTAAAACACCTGCTTTATTTACAAAGATAAAGACACAGCAGTAACAGAATTTAAGATCTAACCCACATGCCTGAAGGCTGCTGATGAAAATAGAAAGGAATATTTTTTTTGCTTTAAACACCCTGTTATACAGACAGTTCAAGTGTAAAATCTGAGGAATGACTGATGACTCCAATCAGCACTTTCCAGTAGTAAAGATTGTTCCCAAAATGCTAAGCAACATCACGCACTTCTGTTGTTACTCTTGGAAAAATACATTATGTAAATATTTCCTCTGACATGACAGTAAACTTTTACAAATATTTTATGAATTATTAATGTTTTCTCCAAAATATGTATGTTTTGCAGAGTGCCTGATTTCATATGATAAAAGCTTTTCTGGATTTTTCCAATTTTGATCTTAAATCATACCTACAGTTACTGTATTTGTTTCACTTTAGTTTTCAGTAAAATGTATTCATTTCTACAGACGTATTCACAAAGATATCCAAGTTAGTTCTGCTTCATTGTATCAAAAAAAAAAACGCCAAGAAAATATAAAGTCTTTTCAAATTCAAGCACAAAAAGAGAGCAATTTTAAACATTGTGTAAAAAGGACAGGACACATTAATTCCTGGAATGTCTAAGCAATGACATATGCATTCGTGCCCACAATTTCTTCTTTTCTTCTCTATTTCTTGTTTACTTTTTCTGATTTATGGTTACTTTCCATGTCTAACTTGCCATGGACAACCACAGCTGCAACTAGCCTGTTCTGGAGTCTGTTTTCTTCTTGAATCAAGTTTCACTTCCTCCCACACATGCATTCACGGCACAGGATCCTGGGTAAAGACTTTTGAGTTTTTAAGCTATCTTATTCGATAAAGTAATTTGACTGTCTCTTCCATTTAGCTTTTAGGAAGGATGACTAGTCCATGCATTATCCTGAATGAAGTCCACAATTGCTTCCTAGTGCCTGCTCCCACGTAATGTGGTTTCCTCCTGTCTTGCAATTCTAGCCCATAACTACTAAATCAGTTAGCAAAGTACACACTGCTCTGAGTCATTTGGCCTTTTGCAAAACCTCTGGAAACTGAAAGGCTAGTGTATAAACCATGCATATTGTATCACAGTTCATTAAATGTTACTTACTGCTTGCCCTAAAACCATAGAAGCCACCTGACAGGCATCCAATCAACTGTGTACAATATTTGTGCTAATGACCTCATACAGAATTTGCACAGACAGTTTTAGCTGCTGCATGACGTCAAGTGCCCAAAGGCTATTTCGGCTTTGACCTTATACACAGTGAATCAGGGAGCCCTCAGATCCTACAACACTTTCCAAATTCCTCCCCCACATGGCTCCTTCTCCAAATCACCAGAATGGATCTAGGCTTCCAGCACCTCCTCGTACAACCTCACATTATTGTCTCATCAGAGAAGTGACAGGAGCTTTCAGCCTGCTCCCAAATAGAAACGGAACTCTAGAGAAGAGGTTTTTCTAGGTTGACATGCATTCAGCAGAGCAACCATGGAATGAGAGCTCATAAGTCTGGCTTTGCCCAAGCTAATTTCGTGTCACATGCCTAAGTGGCATGCTCCTCAGGGCTCTATGCTGTATAAAAAAAAAAAACTTTACACATCAGGTGCAGTGCAGTGCAAACACATGCGGTCACCTTCGACCCAGTGCTGCAACCAGGCTAATAAGCTCTTTTTAACATTGGACTAAAAGGGTAACTTGATATTCATGCACCAGAGTTGCCTGGTAAGAGACAAGAGACCTGGGCAAGGCTTCAAGCTTTGGATCTTTGACAACTCCGCAACATTCTTCAGTCTCTATGTTGTGACCCTCAATACCTGAATTAGCCAAGTTTTTTCATTTGCAAAGTTATACTTGTTCTCTCCTGCCCTCAGAAGTTGAGAGCAGACTGTGTAAGAGATTATATTCTAGCATGCTGTTGACAGTTGAGCACGCCCATCAAAAGAAACAGTAGTTAACAGATTCATGTCCTTTTATTTCTCTATTGACTTGAGGAAAGCGCTAGAATGGCTGGTTTGTTGGTTTTTTTTTTTTTTTAACCTACTTAGAATTAAATATTTGTAATTCAGAACCCCAAGTGCAATGAAGAATTAAGTCAACAGAACACCTTAGGCACTGTTGTAACATTTTGGATTCCTTCTGGATAGATTTCCAGCTATTTTATAAATTACTCTACTAGCCCAGGTATCAAAGAACACTGACTGTCAGACTCTCTCAAGCAAGGCCACATCACATCAGTATTCATACAGACAAAGCACTCTCCTTTAGTATTCTCACTAGCAGTTGTTTTGTCTTCTGCTGCGGCTTTTCATCTTTAGCCTTAAATTCCAACGAACAAGAAATTGGCATGCTACCAATCTATTCTAGAATGCCTCAAGGGCTTTTGGCTATGTAAGGAACAAATATCATCTCATACCTTTAACAGTTCAGATCAAATTTCTTTTTTCTTTCTAGTGCTCTAGTGTCCCTTGGCCAACTGAGATGGATGGGTAGTTCTAAGGTGCATATTACAGATTCGTTTAAGCTTTGGATGATGAGATTTCTTTTCCTGCAGGTAAATTCTGCAGCACCCTCAGACGCGGGTCACTTAAGCTGTCTACTGAAATCCCTCTTTTTGTCCATTACAGTCAAATAATCATCACAAGGAGTTTTCTCTTCAAAGATAACATCATTTAAACTGAGGCAATCCAATTTCTTGCCTCTGCCTTCTGCAGATTATGAATAGGGTGTAAAATATCCTTTCTTACCTTTGGATGTTCAAAACATCCTACCCGGAAAGCTAGTTCATACTACAGCCTGAAATCTTTTTCTTTCTTTGCAAGCTAATTATTTAGTTCCTTCACTACCTACAGCATCTTATCTCAGCATTTTCCAAGTTGGCCGATAGTTTCCATGTCTCCTTCATTTCCTGGAAAACTTTCTGGGTCATGACAGCCAGGTCACCGAGCACCTCAATCTGTCTGCTGCTACAGAGAGCTCTGTGATTTGGCTTCTACATTGATTCAGATACCTTCAACCACATGGCTAACAGTTTTTATCTCCTCTGACAAATCATCTCCTAGTGCCTTCTGGGAGACCTCCCATGTTATCTTCATTCATTTTGCAAAATCTCTAGTTCTCGTATCCTTTTTCTTTGACTTCTTTTAACATCTTTTTGTTGCCTCTCAGTGCTCCCAGCACCTCTGTAACAGTTCTGTTTGAGCTTACTGGGAATATCACCTTAGAAATTTCCTGCCTGGAAACTTTTTCACTTTGACACATGCATGTCAAGATTTAGCCAACATCTAATAGAGAAAATGATAGGGTCTATGTAGGTTGAATGCCTTGTATAGCGCTTTTATTGTTCCATGTACTACAGCCCTTAAAGGTTAATGAAGAACAGGAACAGGGTTAGCAATGTCCACTATTATCCAAGTGTTAGGTGCCTATCTTCTGTCTGTCATGAACATGCACCTGAGCTAGCTGTGGACTGCCTCAGCAGGCCAAAGTAATAGCCCAAAGTTACTACGATACATCCATACCTTCTTCTGGTAGCTGAGAAATGTAAGAGTCATCACTCCCGGTGAGACCTCACCTGGAGTACTGCATCCAGCTTTGGAGTCCTGCATCCAGCTTTGGAGTCCTCAGCACAAGAAGGACATGGACCTGTTGGACACAGTCCAAAGGAGGGCCACAAAGATGATCAAAGGCCTGGAGCATCTCTCCTACGAAGACAGGGTGAGAAAGTTGGGGCTGTTCAGCCTGGAGAAGAGAAGGTTTCAGAGAGACCTTTTAGCAGCCTTCCAATATCTGAAGGGCGCCTAAAAGAAAGCTGGAGAAGAACTTTTTACAAGGGCATGTACTGATAGGATGAGGGGTAATGACTTCAAACTGGAAGAGGGGAGACATATAGATATTAGGAAGAATTTCTTCACTATGAGGGTGCTGAGACACTGGAACAGGTTGCCCGGGGAAGTTGTAGGTGCCCCTGGAAATGTTCAAGGCCAGGCTGGATAGGGCCTTGAGC
Source organism: Larus michahellis (assembly GCF_964199755.1). Taxonomy (NCBI): domain Eukaryota; kingdom Metazoa; phylum Chordata; class Aves; order Charadriiformes; family Laridae; genus Larus; species Larus michahellis. Next base: position 33,208,393 of record NC_133900.1, on the reverse strand, counting down.
AACATGATCCAGTGAGAGGTGTCCCTGCCCATGGCAGGGGGGTTGGAACTAGATGATCTTTAGGGCCCCTTCCAAGCCAAACCATTCTATGATTCAATGATTACATGAGCTCCGCATCATGCCTACACTGTGATGCTACTGTGTTAAGGCACCTGTAGGGCTGCTTCATGCATCCTGTCTGGCACAAAGCTGTGTCTACTCATCTGCAGAGCAGCATTTCTGTTTTGTGTCAGATAAATCTTAAATAAAAAAATAAAAATCAAGCAAACAAAAAAACCCTCAAGACCCCACACACCACAACCACACAACACTGAAGTGACAGCATGCCCAGATAGGAATGAGAACTGCGCTAGTCCAAGGACTAGCTCTTGTCCAAATAAGTCTGGAACAGTGCCACAAAATATTATTACATGTTGGAAGATACTAATTGAATTCTAGTTGTTCATTAGTCCTATAATACTAAAAACTCCAAGCCACTCAAAAACTGAGGATCTCACCTTTCTGATGTTGATAGCTGCTTCTAAAATTGGCATGGATTGAACGACCAATGTTTCAAATAAACTGATGTGTTTGCTAACTGGCATCTATACCCAACAGTACAGATAGATACAGTTTAGGTATTACCAAACTGTGAAACAAAGCTTTAAACTGGCTTAAAGTTAGGGACTGATTAAAAAAAAAAAAAAATATCAATAAACTTCCACCTTTTGTAACACAGCTAGTCATGCTCACAAGCGCATCCATCCCCACCTTAAAACCAGTCAGGTACTTCAACTGTTCAGAAGGTTGTTCCAGAATCTTATTTTTCTTTTAATTAAATAGCTGCTGCTTCTTCGGTCCTGCCAAAATTAATTAACGAACACGCTACACTCTTATGTCCATATGCCATACCTGGTTTAATTCTATTTTTCTCCCTCTCTGATTTCTATCTCACATCGGTATAATCATAGAGAACAAACATGTGGTCTTTCAGCCTGCATTTTCAGGCTACACAGTAGGTCATGCTCCACTTTTAAGATATGTACTCCATTTTCCTGTAAGGCAAATTTGAATTTGCCTTCACCGAACATGGGTAATCATAATTATTTAGAGATCCTAAATAAGATTAACCAACAAGAGTCATCTTACAGCTTGAAATTTCATGTTGGAAACAGATCAAGAGACCTATGAGTTGCTAAAGAGTAGATATTATTAATGATGTGTATATTTGACCACCTAGCAGGAGAAGCCCTGGATTAATGCACATGTCCCTCTTACTTGACGTTTCTTAAACCCCATGCTGTTTATTGCAAAAGAAAAAAGCATATCCTTGATTACAGGCTAGATTGAAAGAAGTGCAAAACCCAGCCCATATTTATTCCCTTGTTTCGCTAAAATAGCAAGACTGAAAAGATTAAATTAGTTGTTCTTTTCTACTTTCTGCTCATTTTGCCCTTTGTTGCTAATGGATCAGTTTTATGCAAGTAGGCTCAGGAAGAATTTCATGCTGCATTTTGAAATCATTTCCCCCCCCCCTCTTTTTTTTTAGTTATGTTTATTTACACTTGTTTTTCATTTCTGGCTTGTCCACACAGATTTTCTGCCACTTTAACTAAGGACCAACTGCAGCAAAAGAGATAGAATCCTCCTGTCTGTGTGTTTTTGTACTTATGCCAGGTCAACATCCAGTTCTAAAGCCCTTAATCAAAATTAATATTGGCAGAAAACTTACACTGAACTAGTAAATAATAAACTGTACTTAGTACTGACACAACCAAACTGTTACACATTTGTTTAGCTTGTGACCACTGTTCATACCAGGACAAATACTCAATTTCAGCAATTACCTCCCAAATATTCTGAAAATTGTCTTCATCATCATTAGTACCAGAGTGCTTGGTATTTTTTAGATCATTTTCCTTCTCAGTCCTAGCTATAGTATTCAAAGCATTTCCTCAATGCTGTCTGAGGGCTGCAGTTACATTTTGCCTGTGCCTAAAACCTCATGCCCAGTCCATTTAATTTCTCTGGCAGTCTCCCATGAGGAATAAGTCTATTTCCCTCACTGAGCTCATTAGTATCTATTCCTGCTCCAGCAGGTAGTTCTCAGACTTCCAGGGTCTTTTACTTGAAAGACTATTTTATTGGCCACTGTATACGAAGAAAAGGATTATTATGAATAAAAGACTAAAGGAAATCAGTGGCTATTGACTATTAAATAAAAGTAATAACAGCATTGACAGCAAAACTTTGTAGTGCAGATCTGACCTAAATGACTACTTGAAACAAATTCCAGAAAGAAAAACGAGGTTACATACTAAGATGAAATTGATACAGTTAAACAATACCTATTTTACTTATACACTGATGTCTGCATAAAGGTGATTTCTACTGATAGCTATACATGTTTAAAGTATATCTTCCTCATAAAATTGCTTCCACACTAGGGATTTTATCAATATGACAGTTAGATATTAAAAAAAATAAATAAAAATAATCTCTCTATTTACTAGACCAGAGTAACGACTCACAGCACCACACAACATTAGGATCTGTTTGAGTGAGATATAACTTAAATGAAGCACCCAGAAGGACCGGGACAAACCCCCTTTCCCTCAGCTACAGAACACTTTATATTTTCCAAGATTTAATCACGCTTTGATAGTAATTGTGTCTATGACCAGAAAAATAACAAAATTTCTCTTAAGAGATACATTTGCATCTCAATATATGTTCTCAATAACACTTAAGCCTTTAGTGAGTTTTCATAATTGAGATAAAATTCTATTTATGTCTCAAAAGCATGGCATACTCTTGCATTTAAGTGTTTGTTAGATAGTGTAATATATACAACTCTGTCTCTGAATTGTAAAGCATTACAGAATAATCTCACAGAGGAAGGGAAAATTCAGATGCTGATTATAGGAATGGTACTAATTCGTATAGGAAGAGGAATGACTCATCTTTTGTGAAAAGTTATCTGAATGCACTTAGCCAATACTGGCTTCATATCTGTCAGGCTTAAAGTATTTCTGGGAATCTGAAGAGCCTGACATTCCTGTCAGCTCCAACAACATGTACCCTTAATTAAGATATGCATACATACATTGATGAAACATCATTCCTGTCAACTGATCTGAGGGCTTGTCTGCAGCAGGAATCTATTCTGGAACATGCACGGGTGTGAATGTAACCTGTCCACACCGGGAGCTTGCATTGAACTGGTATTCTGTGGTAGCCGTTTTATCATATTTCCCCTTTAGCCAAGGGCAAATACAAAACTGATCAGTATTTTGCTGGGTTTTATGAACTTGTAGTCGTATTTCACATCTTGTTTATGTCCAACTCTCAATTTCAATATGATACTTTATGTGGTACATCCAGAAAGAATACAGCACTTGCATAAAAAGCAAAGACAAAAATCATACGTTCCAACTAATTAAAAGATTTGATAGATTTAGAACACTAATAGAAGCACATATGTTTAATTGAAAACACATACTACCTGCAAGCTTCTTTTTAAGTTAATACCACAGAAGTACAAAAATCACTAAATGAGTTATTGAAATCAAAGATTGGGAATTTTTACTATTTTTTTTTTTATATACAAAAGATTTGCTGAATCTGTTGCTGGATAGGTAGGAGAACTCACACGCTGCGAATATTTGAAAGGAGGTCGTTCCTGAGACAGCTTGCAGGCTAGCCTCCCATACATCTTCTACAACCATTTATCTTAGATAGTTCCAAAAATACATCAATTACAGAAGAAAAAATCTGGTGTGTGTTTCCTGGAATATTTCTTATTTGTTAAACTCTGAGAAAAGGAACATGAAAGATAATAATTTGATAACCTGAACCTATAGGTCTGGATTTTCCTCCTCAAAAGAAAATTAAATGCAAATAGTGTACTGTGTACATCCCTCCCAGTCTGTATACTTCTACCTATGGTGCGTGTTCCCCCTGAAATAGAAGCAGACAGCATAAAATTCCTGGAACGCAGTCTGTCTGTTCTTTTTTCTTTACGATTATTTTCTTGCACTGTCTGTGATGTGATGCAAATGACAGTCTCAGTTTCAATCTGGAATTTCACTTTGGAAAGCCCAAGCACGACAAGTTAATTCTATTATACAGAACGTCTTCTAAACAGTTTGCAGAACTATGCTAACCGCTCTAAAATAACATCTTTGATGTGTACCTTCACATGGCAACCGGGCAGTAGCCACCCCTTGCAAGGGGATCACATTCAAGACCACCAAGAGCAGTAGAACTGAACAGATACATGCAAGAGAAATAATTTTGATGAGTTATAGAAGGTAAAATTTAGAATGATAAACACTTGGCCATCCCTGTCTCCACACTACATAGTGGAATAGCACAAGTTCTCTACAGATTTCAGTGGTTAAGAATCATTTCTTTGCCTCAGACTTGCTCGTCACTGTTTTGGTCATGACTTTTTCCTATAGCTAACATGCCCTACAGAAATTTAAGGCTACATGATGGAAAATGGTCACATTTCTTACGAAACAGTTTATACAGATGAAACTACCATAATTCAACATCTGCACTGAAGAATGGGAGGTTCATCAGTAAGCCTAAGGAACAGGTTTACAAGTTCAAAGGCAAAGTAATCACAAAGAACAAGACAGCAATTGTTCTATAATACATGTACCCACATGCCTCATTGTAAGGGCCCCATCACTTAGCAATTACAAGTTTGAATTTTCAGTAATGAATTTAAAGCACTTCTACATGAAATCCAACAGCAAATCTGTGTGTCCACTCTAACCTGAGCACATTGGTTAAACCACGTAGGATCACATACAACAGCTGTACCAAAGATTTATTAAAAAAAAAAATTTTTTAAGTGATTTAAATTAGGAGCTTGGCGGGGGGGGCGGGGGACGGGACAACAGACAAGGGAAGTAAAGCAGGAGCTGATGATTCTGAACAGCATGTAAGCTAAGTAAATTACTGCCTTTTCCTCATAATCTCAAGATAACACCCCCTACTTCAAGGTACAGACAAGTTCCTTTTAAACAGGACTAAAAGGAGATATGCAGCTTCTTGTTGCAGGGCTTGGCAACTGTGAGTAAAGTCAAATGTTACAGGGGAGGAGTCTGCAATGGGGCAGGACAAAAGAGATAGCTGGAAACATGGGAGTGTCAATAAGAGAAACAATTTGTAGTTTAATGTATTTCAATTTGGCATTTTATACTGAAATTATAACGTATACACTTTCAGTTTCCTCCTCTAACATTCTAAAAATCAACAAGCAATTGTAACATGTTATAAATGATAATAAAAATATTTTAATAAAGCTTTTTTTTAAGATCAGATTTTGTACACTTATGGTTAGATCCTTGCAATCAGGCCTTTTGAAGGATAAACCAAAATATAATATTATTTTCTTCTTGTCCAAAACCACCCCATAAAACATACCCTCTGTGTAAATAAAAGGTAAGCTCACTGAGTTTACAATGAAGCAAATTAAAGCAAACATGAAAGAGCAGATTCAATTTTATTCTTAGGAACATCATATCTACTGGGATTATGTCCTTTGATTTAATTGGAATTGTATCATTTTCACTGAAGTAAGAACAATGAAGAGTGTGGCTAATTATCTTTTGATTTTTTTCTATTTTTATGGTGATGTCTTGTAAACCCAAAAAAAAAAAATCAATATCTGTAAACCTGGAAAAGATTGGAAGCGTTCATTCTCCTTCCAGACAAGATAATCCTGAGTCAGTAGAAACGCATGAAAAGTTACAGTAGGTTATAAGGAGTCCATGAAAGGGTTACTTGAGCTCATTTCCAATATAGAAAACGATCATTTTTCACATCACTGGCCAATTAAATGAGTTCAAACAAGCCTCCCATATCCTGGGGCAATGCAAATTCATAAGGAAAGAAAAAATAGCACTCAGTCTTAGAAATCCAAAGTAGGAGATCAAAAGAAAACACATAACAATACCACAATGCAAATGAGCTTTTGCCTGGGAAATAAAAAGCTCTACAAAAATGTCCACAACAGCAGAATTCCTAGAGCTCAGAGTTTTATAAAGCCAGTTAGCAGGGCTTGACTCATCATTTTTTGCTGACAACAGAAGCCTGACCCTTAGGAAGATATTTGTGCTTTTGCCAAGGCAGCCCCAGCTCCCCAAAGTTTAAAGCTTTGGAAATGTTTAATTTCTGCTAAATATTGTATCTGAATTTTTTTTGTTCATTTTGAAGTGATTATATCCTACCTGCCCTGCACAACACAAATTTTCCCATTAAAGTAACAAGCCTGAGGAACAGTACAATTTTTCAGCCTGAAATAGAAAACTGGGTCCAGAAGCCTACAAGGAACCATAGTGCAGCATCCCCTTATTTTAGGCCCTCTCTCTGACAAGTAAACATCACCCATCTTAATAATGCTTCTAATTTGGTAGAGTAAGATATCTGGGGAAAGTGGATCAAATATTGCAGTAAAACTCTGAAGCAGAAATTACAGTTGTTGAAGACTCCAGTTATTTATGTTTGTTCCCTCCTGTAAAAATCACCCATGGACTTTTTATTTTCAAGCCTTCCAGTTTATCAGGGTAATATGCTATCAAACACCGATCATTAAGTTTTCCCTTCCAAACAGTCCGTTCACTAGTTACTGTTTGCTTTCGCTTCCAGATATTTTATGTAGATAAGCCATTTGTAATGCTGAATTTTGACAGCATTGGATCCCAGAGGCATCTGTGAATTATTAACCGGTATGGGGCCTACGAGGCTCAGTTTAGACTTTGGTGTGCATTGATGCTGTCAGAACACACAGCTGCTTAGATTAAGCCATGGGTCTTGTTGTTAGTCCAAGGAGAGAGGCAAAGGTCATCTGGAGTTAGAAAAGTGCACAGAAACAGGGAAGAGGCTTCCCCACAAAATGCATAGCCCTACAGAATCTCTCTGGAGAAAGTGAACAAGGAAAAGTACAATATATAGGCGACAGTGCCAGGGGGGATAAGGGGAGGAAGAAAAAACCCACACCACACACACACAAAAAAAAAAAACCCAAAAAAGAAGTTGTCTTGCTACACACCAATGTAGAAATAGCTCTAAATGAATAATTTTAAGCAAGTCTTTTGCATTAGAGGAGTTGCCAGATTTTTCAGACCTACGTATCTGCATAATTTGCAGGTACAAAGCATACAGATTCACACATACTTCATAGTACATGTGAATTACACTTCCAAGTCTACTATTTTCATAACATTTTCATGAATACACAGGTGTAACCATACGCCCAGCTCCAGCTAATCCCTGAACTATTCTTGGCACATCACCAAGCAGCAGCGACTATAATGAATGGCAATAGCAAAGGAACGATAGCCTTATCTTTCTGGCAAGAGTTCTGAAAGCTCCACAAGAAACTCGTCATCACTAATGCAAACCCAAGAAAAGAGGGAAATGTGCTCTCACTAAGCAGCATTCTCACTGGGGCCTCTGTTTAGGATAACGTTCGCAGGAGCTTAGAAAACTTCCTATAATAAAACAGACTGTAAAGATTCATGCAGGACAAATGTATCAAAGCAAACAGAGAAGTAAACGGCCATTTTAACCATGCTGGTTCATGACTATTTATTATTTTTTTTAATTTTCTCCTGCTAATTGTTTGTTTATTAATTCGGTTTGTGAAGACAAGAGTTTTGGGGACTGTTACTTGAGAATACCAGAGATCTTTAACTGATTTAAAACGTTTTTAAATGTAAAGCTTGGGTAGTTACCAGTTTCATACACAAAGAAAAAGGACCGTATTGTGTCTAGCCTCAAATGCAACATCAGAAATCAAAATTCAGTAATACAAAGCAGCATTGAGATTACTTGAAACCTCTTAAGCATCCCTGCAGTGCTTGCCATCAGGAAGTGCAAGAAGCACAGCTGTGGTCAGCCCTGCAGCAAGCAGTTTAAGACTTCAAAGCTAATTTTTCAAAGGCCTCTTAGTTCATTGTTGGCCCACAAGAGACAACTGAGTTTTGGGTTCAATTCCAGAGGTCCTTATCACTAAAAAAATACTGAGATTTAGGTACATACGTGGGTGTCCCTGAACGCAAGCTAATGTCAAGTGAGAGACACTTTTTATACAGAAACTATCAAGAGACAAACTACAGTACCATTTGGGGTGACAGAGTGGTCAGGGACACAACATAGAGGTAGGAAAGGCATAGTAGAATGTACTGGAAAACTGCCATTTAAATCAGAAATGTCTTTATAAGGCTAAAGACAACATACCTCTTTTAAAACTTTCATTTTAAATCCTCCTTCTGTATATGCTCTCCCTCCCATCATCTCTCCCTCAGCTTCAATTTGTGCCCTACGTGTGGTTGATGGGCTGTATTTCTTCTTACAGATTGCAAGTCCTCTGCTGCTGCAGCCCTCCTCACCATGTCAAAAACCATTCTGAGAGCACCACGTCAGCACTGCAGGCTCCAGCTCCTACCTTCCCCATTCTCCCCCAAGGGAAATCACTCTTAAGAGCAACCTCCATTGCCTGAAGTTCAAGATACCTGGGTAATTACCTTTGTTGTAATTTCCGCCCCCACTTGCGCTGCTACAGATAAAGTTTCCAGACACGACAAGTACCTGCAAGGTCTCACAGTTTGTCACAACGCCTGACAGGCTAAATTAACAGCTGTGGTGGGAAAAATATGCTAAGGTACTTATGCAGCACTAAAATAGGGCAACTTAAAATCAGCTCTAAGCTTCAAAATTGGAAAGCCTGAGAAGTAAAACCAGTATATTAATACCCATTATTAGAAAAAGTGTGGACTTAGCAGTTTTTAGAAAGAGCTATGACTGAACACAAGTGTATGTCCTACTCGTATAATACATAGGCTGCGTGTAAATGGTCATGCTCAGCATGCTCGGGAATGGTCCCAGACATTGGGAGCACACCTGTACAGTTGCTGGAAAATGAGGTCCGAGTTTCACACAAGGACTCAGAATATGAGTCTGTCACAGATTCAAGTCTGTCCCACAATATTCTTCACAGTAAGGAAAAGAACGGTGAAACTTTCCATTCTTGCACCTCCTTGTGTTATGCCAATTTTGAGGCTTCCATACAATGAGGAATAACCCAGACTTCAGCCTAAAATGCTGATGAAAATAATCCTTAAATGATTAAACAGTCTGGATTTAATTTATTTTTATTTTACATTTTATTTTCTTTTTGGTAGCTTGTTCAGTAGATAAAGAAAACATGGAAATATTAAAGGATCTCTGCATTTGTAATTGCACTGGCATTCAATTCCACCTATGATCTGATCCTCTCTTGCCACTGCTATAGCTTGGGCATCTTCTAGCTTAGCAGCTTTTCCTACATGCAAGAACACTACTGCTGACCACAAATCTTTTCCATCGTGCAATATAAACATCAGGTGTTGGGTTTTTTTCAGTCTCTATTGCCTTCTTGTCTCCTGATGCATCAGATATCAGCTTTCCATCACTACTTGGAGTATAACAGATAGTAATCTTATTTCTTTATCTCAAGTGTAATTTCACAATACAAGTGTAAACTCTTCATAGTCCTATCATATTTTCTTACTCCTTAGTCCCTTCATGGTCTGACTGCTGCAACTGCTATCAAGCTGCTGTCATGTACCTGGCATCCTCATCCATCAAGTCCAACCACCCTCAATCAAGTATCATTTTAAAGACTGCAGGCTACACAACACCTTTTCTCTTTCACATTCATCAACAATCCCGATGCCCTATATTATTCATCTGCCTGTTGTATTGAAATCTCAATCTTTCTCAAGGGAGAGAAGTCTTATGTATAACCTGAGGAGCTTGGAGGCAAATGAACCTGTCCCCAAAGGCAAGATTTTTTTTTTTTTTGAACAATATTTTCGTATCTCCATTCCCACTGGGGAAAGTAAATAAATTTGTTTGGGCCTGGAATATCACTATGTTTGGTTTTTTAGATGGACCAAACCTTACAGAGGCAAACAATAAGAAGCTGGGAACCCAGCTCAATGAAGTTGTTTCAGTAATATTTTTCAGGAGACAGTTAAAATTAGCACATTTCATAATTTTTGAGCTCTCCTGCTACTATATGTAGATCAATGCCCTTTTTTGGGGAAAAGGAAAGCACATGAAGCAAGGAGAAACCGACACAAATATTTTGAGATACCAAACCTTCTGTGGATGCAAACCCCAAGAAATCTGAAGAAAGAAACATTTAGATTTAACTTATCAAGTAGTTACAGAGTTAAATGCCTTGACATCCTGAGAGTAGCTCTTGTGGGCATTTGAATGCCTCAGAATTAACTTTCTGAAATTCTCAGCCTCAGTGAAGAGGCAAGCTTGCCAAGAGCTTGCTACAATATTCAGAGAAGATAACAGCCTCGCTAGTTTTGGAAGACACCATCTTTCACTAGAATTGCTACAACTTATTCTTGATGCCACAATGGATGTGGTTTTTACTGGTAACGTCATCATCACTACCTAGATTTCAACGATCTAGGCAAAAAAAAAAAAAAAGAGATAAAAAGAAAGATAAAAAGAATGCAAAATTCACAACTAAAAAAAATTGAAAGAGACGCTTGCTGATCCCTTCATAAACACCAGCATCTTCATTGCCTGAAGCAGCACTTACAGTTAATTGCCCCATCACGCACCTTATACACACACAGATACACACCCTGCCTTTGCTTTTGCTGCACTTTTACAGCCTAAGCTGCTATTCCACCTCAACCTCCTGAACTGCACGGTAAAAGGAAATACAAGGAAAAGAATCTTGAGAGAGCTCAGATCAGAATGGAGTTCAGCATCTCTGAAAATTCAGTTTTCTTCTCATATTTGCCCAAGCACATGCTTTCAGCTACAGAAATCACAGTTGTTATTACAGGTTGTTTCTTGCTGTATCTCAAATACAGTATAAGAGCTTGCCTACAAAAAATGACAAAATTAATTACTTCAAATCACCAGGTTATGCCTGGAGCTGCCTGGTTGCAAAGCGGGTTTTACCTCTACGACCCAAGACAACAGGGTGCAGCTAATTACTTTGTGCAATGCAGTTAGAGAAATATGGGTTGCAGTACCTCATGGGGTAGAAAGGAAAAAAGGGGAAAAAAAAAAAAAAAAACAACAGAGGGACATGCAGCAAAATGATGCATTCAGCAGGAATGTGAAGACTGTAACATATTTGTGAAAATGTCAAATTCTATAATATTGAAAAATTAAAGCCTACGGATTTTGTCTATGATATTCAGTTATTATTTCAGACTTCTACAGATGCAAAAAGACCTTTTTTCTCAGTTCATGGTGGATTTATGTTTTTAAGATATCCCAGAAATATCTATGCATATATATAGACATATACATATTAAATATATGTGAAGATATAGATATGTACATATTTAGTGAACGTTCTGTTTCTGAAATTCATTGAAACCTATAGCCAGTTTTACTGTTAAGGAACCACAAAACATACAGCGTCCTGCATGTATACACAGTAAAGAATTTTTGCTACCTTAAGATATAGCCTGAATTCCTGTACTAAAGAACCAAAAATTAAATAAACCACAGAGTTCATATTTCACCTGCTTGAACTAAAGACAGGCTTTAAAAGGACACAGTCCATGCAGCTAGATATTCCCTTCTCCAGATTAATGTAACACTAGCATGTTGTGGGCAATAAGTGGCAAGACAGTGCCTCAGAGTTGCAAATTCCTCTGAAGACAGTCATCTGCCTATTACCTTATTGTTAACTTTAGTCAGAATTAGTTCAGTTGTCAAGTGTAGCAAAATTATTTCCTGATGGGGAGGTAGCAAATGGAGGCAAAATAAAGAAAGAGTTAAAGGGCACTAGGGAAGCTCAATCTCACTGGATTGCAACGTTCAAAAAGGGCAGAAAGATTTAAATAAGAAAGGCTGACGTACACATATCTTATTTAAATTCTGAGAGATTACTAATGTTATTAAAGCACTGCAGTATTGAACCTGGCACTGAGAGATATACCGTGTGTTAAAGCCTAGTGGGGTTTTTTTGGACTTTCTTTTTGGCTATTTGATTCTATCAGAATACATGCAATGAACAATGGATTGATTCTCATCCATCAGTTGTTGGAAGACTATCATCATGGGCATACAATCACAGACCAAAGTAATTTGCCTTTATCACCTAGAAAGTATAAAAGGTGGGATTTCAAACCAGTCTTTTTTGTAACTCTACCCTAAAATGTCCTTTCCCATATAGTAATCTTTTAGTTTATGCATCACTAACAGTTGAACACAGTGGCCTTACTTAGCTACAGCTTTGCTCTAGCAATTATTATTGCTTAGGTAGAATTCAAATTCTCTCCATCAGTACTATCAAGCCAGAAGCTATGGGGCTTAATTTTCTTTGCACAAAAATAGAGAAACTGATGGAAGCAGAAAAATAAATAGGACATAATAGTTTCACTAGAGTAACACTATTTTTGTAGTAATAAATTATAACATTTAAGTATAAAATGCTTCATAACACGTAAATAGAATACACTGTAGCAAACTCTGCCACAGATGCATGCACTTCACTAAGTCCAAAAACACACGACTTACACAAATGTAGATATACTAAAGACATACAATTAAAGAGCACTGTATAATTGCTTTGTACATCTAACAACTCCAAAATAAACCTTTACCCGAGAACACAATTATCTATTAGCACTTACTCAGAAATAGCAGTCTGAATCAATAAAAAAGCTTTTTTTCCCCAATTTATTTCACATCCCTCTAACTTAAGTAGGAAAAAGACTAAAATAGCCATCCAATAATGGGAAGAATATACTTACAGCACAGCTAGAGATGTCTGCAGACAAAACCCCTTCTTGGTGAATATCTTAACCTCTTTCATTTTATGGTATCTACATTGGCCAAAAAAAGCAGAGTTCTCACTTGCCTTTATAGGATATAAACCAGAAAGCTAGTTCATCCTTTTCTACTTTTTTTTCCCAGCCCTCTCAGCTGTCTTGAATCACTTCCTTAAGCATAATGCCATCAGGGGACAATAGGTCACCTGTGTATCACAAGCCAATAAATTTAACCTAGATATTCTGTAGATTAGTCTGACTTTACTCACCTGAACCCTAATGGGATTTAGCCAAACTCGACTGTGAGGAAAGGGAACCACCAAATTCTCATGCCCAAGACAGCTGCGTGACTGGATTCTGTTTAGGCAAGATCTACAGAGAGAGTCTGGCTGGCAAACTGCCTCTCGTAGTGAGGGGGAAGGCAAATATAGGCAAGGTCCCTACCAACCTCACCTGGAATCAAAGTCTTTCTCAAGCCTAGATATTGTAACTAGGTCACCTGAGTAGATTTTATACACGCAAAATAATCTTGGAGCAATTTTTCCCTCCAGTTGCTCTCCTATCTCTTCTTGAGGGACTGTAGGAAAGCTATAATAAATACAAAACCCTAGCAAGCAAACAAAAAATAATACAACTGCCCAGTTACGTTAGAGGGGAAAAAGGAAGAAATTCCTTCCTGACTACACAGGAAACCTCCTTCAGCTCTAAAAAGTAAGTCTAGTCTGTAGCCACTGTCTTCATACATTATGAATGTACCAAGCATCGTATGCAATTTTTACTCTCCCCTATACCCAGGAAGAAAGCGGGAGATACTGGTCATTCAAAAAGTCCCAAATTTTCACTCCAGAAAGGATTACTGCAATCTTTTAGTATGACACACAATGCATACAGACTCACACATAACACACACAAATTTTTCCTTCAGACAGATTAAAGCTTTGCTTTTTGAAAGTTTGGGATTGAGAGACAAAAACACCATGAATTTCTCAGATTTCACTTTCCCAGATCACCCATTCTGGTATTTAAATTGCACTCACAGCTAGAAAGTTCTACCTTATGTCAAGGCTGGAGTTTTCTAATTCCAACTTCCAGCACTTAACAGAAAGGCTTTATCATGAATATTTACACACTGGATATGGGAACATGAATGAGTTATCACAGGACAAGGTCAGGTGTTCACTTCTGTATTAATAACTGTTCTTATCCCATGGAAAATGTGAGGCAGCTTACTCTCAGGGAGAACATTGAGTCATCCCTGGCAACACTCTGTCCCCATGCACACTTTGTTGCCTCCCCATATCGCAGGAAGATCTCAAGAAGTAGCTTGTCCTGTTTTCCACGTGCAAGTTCACAGATAGTCCTGCACTGCACTATTTCCACCTCTGGTTTTACAAGAACTTAAATTTCTCAAGGTGCCAGGACTCAGGGAGTTGTCTGTGCCTCTAACAGGAAACAAAAGGTAAAGTGCTACCCATACTTTGGCATTCTTTGCCCTTCTTTACTTATGGAACAGGTTGTGACAGCTATTCCCACCAGATGACCTAAATTCCACTGAATTACAGTACTATATCATATTTCCTTATGTATTCAAGCATCCCGACATCCTCCTGTTGCTCATGTAGGTTTCTAAGATCAGTACAGAGGCAATTAAAAATATATTCCTTACCTGCACCTTTGTGCCAAACTAAATGATGCAATATGTGTGAGAAAGCTTTTCAAAGAGTTGCTACATCAGGGGTGAGGAGATGTGCTGAGAATTTGAAATGGATGCAGGATACGAAAAAGAAAATTCGTGAAGTGGTAAGCACTGGAAGGTCACTTTGACCAAATTTTTCCATTTTCTTGCAGTACATAAGACACAGTCAGTGTTTGGGAGTGCCGAGACAGCACTTGTTAAAAACTTCATAATTTCTGTAGTATACAACTCAATTTCCACAGCTGCATTTACAAGTGCAGAAATGAGCAGGGATCTCATAAGCTATTCTAAAGGATATTTTTATGAAAGAATCTTCCATTCTCTTCCCCACTGCTGAAATTAAACATCCCCTGAAATCCACAGAATGTGCTTGTACAGGTTTCTTCCCAACTTCTACTGCAAACCTCACTGGTAACTTAATACATTTCTTCTAGTTCCCAGTTTTCCTCAAAAACTTGTTTTTTAATTAATTTTTTTCCTTGATGTATACATCAAGAACATAATCGTTTCATTATTTTTAATGAGATATTCTCACAAGCATCACACTTCACAGGTGCTAATCACTTTAAAAAAAAATCAGCACACTGATTTTGCATATAATCTTCTATAGATATGATATCTAAAGCTTGATGGCCCAAAGCTCTTCTGTATAGTCTCTTGGAGATGGAAATTCCCCTCAGGAAGGCTCCTCGTCCTTTTGCACTGTACCGCGAGTAGCCATACATACTTGATCTTGCATTGAGCTACAAGAATGGCAGGGCTTTATTTGGATTATTTTTTTTTACAATAGCCCTTTGTTCCATTGTAAACTTGTACCTAATGGAGAGATTGACAAAAATGAAGTCCTTGGCTTCTTCAGATTTTTCTCTTTCTCTCTCTAGAATTAACAAGTATTCAGTCAAAAGATCAAAAAGTCTCCCTACTTTTGCACAGTTCTTTTGGATCCACCAAAACCAATTATAATCAAAGACGTTCTGCAGTGCCAGGCCTCTTTCTGGCATTTTTTTTTTTTTTTCAAAGCAGAACTCTTTAGAAGTCACTGTCCTCAAAATCCTCTCTTGGAGCAGGTAACAGTCCTAACTTTCTGGGTCTTGCAAAGATATAGGTGTGCATTTCAATCAGGATATGCAAGTAAACTTGTGAAACTCATGCATTTTACAGATTTCTCTGATTTATCCCAGGTATCCAATTGGGAAATAATATGGAATAATGCATGGAACATCTCCTCCATGACCCCTCAGAGACGGATCAGTAGGAACAGTATTTCACTGCCTTTTTCCCCAGACATGTCAAGGAAACATTTGGGACACAGATAAAAAGCCTAAGCAAAACTTACTTCTGAGCAAAAGAAATAAGGAGGCAAAACTGTAGAACAAAAATGAATTTCAGGCAGGATTTGAAAATAGATGGAAGGAGAAAAATACAACTTTTCACCACTCAGACTCATTTAAGAATCCCTGTATTTTATTAGGTATTCAACTAGACAATCCCTGCAGTTAAAAAACCAACATGCTCTGGTTTGAATTTTCTGCAGTCACAGTGCAATGAAGACAGTAACCTAAGTGTTTTAGTTGTCTAGCCATTGTAAAAACATACAAATTTTCAGTATCAGCTGCTCATAAAATTATATATCTTCAGTGTCAGTTTCTGCATACTGGGACAGTGGTTAACCCCGCTGAAGTCAACTGCAAAATTCTGCTGATGTCCTAAGGAAAGAGCTGCTGAATCACAGGGCTACACCAAAGTAAATGGACAAACCCCAAGATGTTCAGCCTGTACTCTGCAGAAGGACTGATGAATTATTCTTTGCTTGTCATATCACACTGCCCTTTTACAGCCATGAGAGCTCCCGGGACCTCTTCCAGAGAGGAAACCCCTGGCAGGTGCTGACTGCTGGCTGAAAGAGGCTACTGGTGTCACTTGTGAAGCCACTGTGGGGGCTGACTCATCCGCAACTCTTTTTTTGCATCACTCATCTGAATTGTCTCTGGCCTATCCGTTCCTATAGAGCGAGCAAGACCCTCTATCGTACTCTTTGGTCCTACTCTATTTAATCATACTTTAGAATTTACTCAGGTAAACCTGTGAATGCATAAATATGGAAAGATTTAGAAAAAGTGAAAATGCTACAAGAGCTACTCAATTAATTTCAACCCTGCCCCAAAACAGTTCCCAGTGAAAGCGCTACAATGAGAGGACTGTAACAGTAAACAGTTTCTCGTTGTTTCCTGCATTATAGAGTATCCCGGGGCAGAAAGGAAGGGGGAATGCTGAATACAGAGATTCATTTTCTTGTTAAAAATGCCTTCCACACATAACTACCTCGTGCAGAAGCCTTCCAGCTTTGGGTGTAAAACTTGCAACGTCGGTGCAGCACAACGTACAGCAATTGGACTTCACCTGGCAGTTTCCTCCACTGACTCTTTTCCTCACACGGCCCACCCAAAAGCTGCTTTTTCACCCATCTTAATCCACCACTCCTGCGAAACGCTCCCCATTTTTAAACTGCCCCACCACCTCTCGCGGCGGGGAGAGAGCCTCGGCGGCGCTCGGGCCTTTTGAAGGAACTTGGAAGAAGCGGCTGCCGCCCTCCCGCCCAGCGACGGCGGACCGGGGCGCGGCCCTCTCGCCGCCCCACCCGGTCTCCAGCCTCGCTCTCCTTCACCGGCCGCAAGCTGCAGCCGCCCGCCTTCCACAGAACGCCGAGGGACGGCCAGCATGGCAGAAACCCCCCGCTCCCACCGCCCCGCCGATAAAACCGCAGCCCCTTCTCCCCGCAGGATGCGGGGCAGCGGGAAAACACAGGAACGACCTCAGGCGCCCACAGCGTGAGGGAGATTGCCGCGCGCGCTCGTAGCCGTTACTAACGGTCGTACCGACGCCCCCCACTCCCTCAGCGCCGTGCCCCACCCCAGCCCCTCTAACAAAGGAGGCCCGGGGCCGCGGCGAGGGGCGGGAGCCGCCGTTCCCTGTGGGGACCCGCCCTCCCCCAGCCGCCTCCTCCCCAGCCGCCTCCTCCCCAGCCGGGGGCGCTGCCGCCGGCCCCGCACCGCCTCCTCGTTCCGTGGCTGCCCGCCCTTCCCCGGCAGCAGCGGGTGGTGGCAGGGTGCCGCCGGGCGGGGTGTCTCCCAGGCGGCCTTGCCCGGATGTGTTACCCTGACTCATAGCCGCGCCGCACGCAGGCTCCGCGCCGCTGCCGCGCCCGCCCCGCTCCGCGCACACGCCTCCCGCGCCTCCCTCCGCACCAGCGGAGAGGTGGCGGTGGCAGCAGCAGCAGCAGCAGCAGGAGGGCGAGAAGGAGGAGGAGGCCGCGGCGGCACCATGGGTAAGTCGCCCCAGCTCCGCGCTGTGCAGCCCCCTGCCGCCGCCCCTCTGCCCCCGGAGGCCGCTGCCCGCTCTTCTCCGGCGGGCGGGGAGAGGCGACTGGTGCAACTTCCTTATCGGCCGCCTTCCTCTTCTCCGTGCCTTAGCCCAGGAGGAGGGTCGAGGCGGACAGCGGGGCTCCGCCGGGTCCCCCCGGCGCCGCCGTGGCCGCTGCCCGGCCCTTGCCCCTGCGGCGCAAAGTTTCCGCGGCTCCTGCGCTGCTGCCGGCCGGCCCCGCCTGGCGGCTCTGCCCCAGCCCGACGCCCCGCCGGTCAGCCCCGTGGTGCGCCCGGCACGGCACCCGCGGTTCTCGCTCTGAATTCCAGCGGGTCAGAGGAAAGATAAATTCCCTGAGTGCGAAGAGGGGTTCGGAGCAAGGAGTTATATAAGGCACCCCCAGGACGCTTTCCCCGTTACTGTTTGCATAATGGAGACAGTTGGGGTAATACCTTCAGGAGATTATTTTATAATCCCCGTTCCTTGTTTGTGAAAGGCACAGAGATCCAAAGATATTTCTCCAGCTTTTAGAAAGAGCATTACTCATGCCTACAAATGCAGCCATATTACCGATGCCTTTTTTTTTTTAATCTTAAGATTGTAAATTAAGTAGTTTTACACTGATTGCCACTTGCATGGAGCTTCCGAATAATGCCATGTGAATCTAGGAAGTACAGTATTTGATTTTTCTTTACAAAGTGCTCAGTGAATTTCTCTTGCCTCTTGTACAAACTACAGCTCTCCTGGTATTAAGCAGACATTGTAAAACTGATTTCCCAGAAATCTGTCTGTGATATAGATTCCAGAGATGGGTAAGGAGTACCCCCGCCTTGAGCTGCCAAAGACCCAGCCAGCCTGGCAGATGTGGTGGTGGGAATCTAGGTTGCAGATCCGGAGGGCAAGGAGCTGTGGCTTGCAACCAGGGTAAAGAGGTGGCAGTTCCTGAATTCAGCTCAGGGGTTTGACATCAGCACTTCCTGTGGCCTTAGGTAAATTAGTAGTTTCTTTGCAGATCACACACATCTTTCACTTTTAACTAGAAGTTTCCATGGCAAGAAGCAGTTGCAATGCCTCAGTTTTTCTGGTTGTGAAATGAGGATAAATACTTATTTAACTCCTTTAAAGCAATGGTGAACCTTTGGAGAATGGTTCAAATTAGAAGCTGCCAGGGTCAGGCATGAGGCATAACTACCAGATTTTATCAGAATTAGGTAAAACTATAATGATGTAGTGAAGGTGTCTCTTTTAATGTGGATGGAAAAGACAAGACACTAGGATTTAGTTTGCACATGTTTCTTGTCTCCATTCACAAAGCAGGACTATTATCGTTCTGGTCGAAGTCTAGTTGTAGCTAACTCTGTTTTGGCTTCCAAAAATAAAAACTTCAGGGCATCAGCTAAAAGCTGTTCAGAAAAGCTGGTGCAGAATTAGCTCAGCATTGCTTTTTAGATGAGACTGTGCTTCAGTTGCAGGCAAGTTTGTTGTAAACAGTTTGAGAATCTGCTACAGCTTGCTGCAAAAGTAAGAGTAGTTATAATTATTTTCAGGAAGACTTAAATAATTTTCCTGTAGAATCTATCAGCACCTGTCCATAATTACCCAGAGAGATTGCTTGTGAAAATACAGAGGCCTCCCCCTCCCCCCTTATTTCTTCACATACCAGGGCCTCATTCCACTGTCTTTAAAATAAAGGCAAACTCTAAGTAGCCTCTGCAGCAGATCTTGTTGCTCCAAGGAGTGGCAAAGACTGAAATCAGTTTCACCTTGTCTAGGAACCAGTAATGACTTTTCATGTTTAAGATCTATGTTTAAGCTCATACCATCAGTGCACTAGCTTCCCTCATTCAGCTTATAGTATTCTTTTTGGTAACGCATTGCATAAAAGGTGAAAATCCTTAGAATTAAGTCAAGGATGAATTTGTTCTTTCTATAGCTTGTATATCATGCCATAAACTGTGCTCAACAAACAAGTGCTTGTGGCAGAGACTGCAGTAATGTCTTATGGTTAAATATTTGGTCTATTCTGTATTTACAAAGGTTGGTATGGTATTAGCTGGTTTGTATACTAATGATATAATATGGAAGCCCAACCAGGTATATTGTAACTCAAATAAAAAGATTTCTGTTGTTGGATCTGCATTATCTTTACTATATAGAAATATTTCTGCTGCCGCTCTGGTTCCAAGTGTGTGTTCCTCTGACTACATTCTCATGGCAGTTGTTTCCTCCTAGAAGACAGTAATTTCCTCTCATTAATGTCAGTTCTTTCCAAAATTATCCTTTTTGTTGCTTTCATTTATAGTTTTTAAAGTTGTGTCTGAATACAATTTAAACAATATTCAACTGTTGGCTTCAAGAAGCAAGTTGCCTTAAGTACTCCTGGAAGTAGAGCACTTTGAATATTTGAGATGACATGTGAACCACCAGTACTTTACTTCTGTTTTTATAATAACAATTACAGGTTTTTACTTTTCAGTTACTAATGCCATGCTTCAGTTTCACAGTGAATGGCCCCTTTCCTCAGTCATTTTCTTGTTTTTAACCTTGAAAAACACAACTTGTATCCTCGTGCAAACACACCATATTCAAGGAAAGCTTTCTATTTTAGAGCAGTGGCCTGTGGAGGTTATTGTAAGCAGGCTGCAGTTATTCCACAGATGTAAATTAATGAAATAAAAATTAGGAACTTAGTTACATATTGACCACTCAACAGTAATCCATTGGCCCAAAAAGATGGAGAAACACCACGTTTGAGAGCTTGTACACAGAATACAAATACAGATAACAATTTGGTTTTTATGGCATGTATCAGTTTGTTTGAAGTTTGTCTCTATATAGTGAAAGCTCATAAAAATATTCTTCCATTTTGAGAGTACTGGTTTTGTTAGCAGGAAATGGAAGGCTGCCTCTGCTCTTATGAAGCTTAATACGTACTTAGGTGCTTAGTTGGGCAACAAACTGCGAGAGCAACCTGCTGGTTGCCCAATGAGACCAAGGAGTTTCATAGACTCTTTTTACAATACCTAGCAGTAATAGCACGATGACAAGATAGATTAGATACAGAGGCTATAACATAGATGGATTTAAGTACTGTCTGTTTAGCTACACTGTTGTCAGAGCAAAGATTTATATTGCCCTCTCAATATACGCAATTTCCTTTCCCAGTTTTCCTGAAGAATTACCACGTGCAACTATGTATCAAGTTTTGGGGTCAGCTGTGTGGTTTTAAACACCAAATCCAAACTGAACCACAGATCAGGGTGTAACAAGCCAGGGTCTGTCTTCAGGACATTGGCTCACAATAAAGGAGGCAGGAGGGTGTGAAGCTTCAGGCAGGGCTGTGTGCAATATTGCTTTCAGGAAGATAGGGATAAACCTGCCTGCTTTTTATTAAAAAATTAATCAGGAGCCTCAGACATGAGAGGAATGAAAGCTAATGAAAAAAAAAGTCTTCCATCTTGAGAGCTCTTTTGCTAGTTTTCTTATAAGAGATGCAAGTCAGCCTAATAAACTGCTTGCAAAAGAGATATATCAATTGCACAAAAAGATAATTTTTAATTCTTTTAAAGTTTTGGCTAAAACAATGAGACTTCTAACACCACCAGCATATTAGTTCTAGCCAGCCAGAATACACCAATTTAAGCCAGTATGAAATGTTGTATGAGGATTTCCTAAAACGAGACTGATTTTAGCAAAAGTCTTGTCTTTAAAACACAAACACAGAGGAAACTGCTTTTAGACTGCATCTCTTTTGCTTCAGTAATGTTCCTCGAAGTGTGGTTCTGAAGCAGCCACAGAGGTTAGATTAGTTCTGACTGACCTTATTTAATGAATAACTGTTCCTGTGTTCAGGCCAATATTTGTGATCTTTTGTTACTGTGTGAGACTGAAACCAACCGACTTTGTCTTTAGCTTTAGGTTAAAGGCTTCATTCACAAATGTGTTTCCCTAGAACAGAATATTCTGATGTAGTTTCAGAAGTCTGTGAGGAACATCTGGCTTTCTATAGCGTCAAAATAAAAGGAGAAAGAGAAAGGGCAAAAGAACAGCTGAAACCTGAAGGAAGCAAAGCAGTAATAATGGAAATGAGAAAGCTACCAAGACAAGAATAGAAGGGAACAAAAATCCCTTGAGGGAGATGCGTGGAGGGAGAGAAATACTAGAAGCAGAGGAAAGACAGGGATAATAAATGGATGAATGGAACAACAGAGGACAGAAATAGTAAAAGAAATTAGAAGCTATATTCTGTGCCCCCTCCCCTCCCACCCGCCCGCAAAAAAAGTTATGAAAATAGTTGGGGTATAAATGTAAGTAAAATCAAATAATTTTTACCCTCTTTTTTTGTAGTACCATTTGGCTGCTGCTGACAGTCCTTGAGAAGACTCATTATAATTTTCCATCTTCCTAAAGTACAGTTGATTTATTTCTGGAAGTTCTGAGAATTTAATTATTTATAAATATGTAAAAAAAAAAAAAAAAAAAAAGAAGAGAGAGATATTGCCATAAACTAGCGTTTGCTCAATAAAGGGGAAAACAATGTCATTACTGTTTGACAGGAGAGAAAGCTATGGAGATTCATCTGTGGCATCTGTCAAGGAGGTTGGTTGTTATCCCTTCTTAACTCTGTTGCAGGATGCAGTTTATGTCTTAGAATGACAAAGGGACATTAGACAGTGACCCAGTTACTTATGTAAGAGAAAACCCACTTTACACTGTTGACTAGTCTACCTGGGTCAGTTCACATGCTGCATGTTCAAGAAAACGAGCATCTGTGCTGTTTTGATGCTGTTGGAGGCATTACATTTAAGATTCTACCTTGTTTCCAGATTAAAATAGATTACGAACTACATTTAAACTTCTGGAAATTAGGAGTCTTAAAGTGTTGATGTGTGTTCTCCAGCTAATGGAGAATTTTTAACGACAGTTTGAATTTTAATTAGATAAGGAGCTTTTCCTAGTAAGGGATTTTATAAGTAGCAGCTTTCACTGCAAGGACAATCTCCTAGGGCATCTTTTTGTTAAATATGGTCTAGAAAATTGTTTCTATTTACAAATTTTAATTTAACGGCAACCAAACAA
Organism: Larus michahellis; assembly: GCF_964199755.1. Lineage (NCBI taxonomy): Eukaryota > Metazoa > Chordata > Aves > Charadriiformes > Laridae > Larus > Larus michahellis. The sequence goes on along the minus strand of NC_133900.1, from coordinate 33,185,458 downwards.
AGTTTGTTTTGGTAGGGTAAAATGATAGTTAAAAGTCACAGACTTCTGAATGTTGAAGTTCCTTTTAGTGCAAAAAATAGCTGATGTGGATTAGAATTTAGGTACGTTCCAGATATGCCTAATAGAATTTGTAAACTCTCTGAGACAAATGGCTGTGGTTCAAGGAGCCTCAAAGCTGTGCAGAGAGTCTGGAGACGTTTGTTCAGCCTGAGTTACGCAGTTCTAGTTTAGGGAGCTTTGAAGTTGTGCAGAAAGCCTGGTGATCTCATACTGTTCTTAAGCTGTAGTTCAAGTAGATCACAAAGTTGGCAGGTATCCAGAAGAATCTGTCAAATCTATAAACCAGATAACTGCTGTTCATTTAACTCCAGATAGAGGACAGAATTTAGTGCAGGATGCTTTGGAACCTGCAAATAAATACAGCATACCTTAACTGTACAAGTATGCGCTGGCAAAGCATGTGTCTTAGAAATATCTCTGACTTCAAGCACTTTCAGATACATCTTCACAAATTCTGATAAGAAATGTCGGGGAATAAATGTGTGTGTATTTATGAAGTATTTGGAATGCAAAATATGCATAAATTGAGACAATGTAGATGCCTGTATAAAGTTGTGTTAAAATTTGCAGTTTAAAATAAATGAAGTGCTTTCATTTCATGCTTTCCATTTCTAGGTTAGACACAAATGTCTTCTAAAAATCCCATTTACACATTTAAAAATCAGGGAAAATAAAAAAAAAATCACACTTTTGCAAAGGAAATATTTTAAGTGATCCATTTCAATATTAGGTCCCATTTTCCTCATATTTCACATCTCTTAGAAGCTTACTGCTTCCTAGACGTGTTGTAGGAGCATCTGAGACATAAGTAAATTCTGAGCTTTTATTAAAACATTGAGCTGTTCATTGTGTTAGTGATAGCTCAGGGAGATTGATGAAAGGTAATCAGTGTTGTTTAAGTTCATCAGTTTGTTCCATCCACTGATACTTGTCAGCCTGATGGACACAACAATTTTGAAGAAACATGCAAAATTTGTGTATAATTTTAATTTTTTGTTGACCCTTCCTATCAGTTGAATCAGATTTTATAAGTCATTTCAGTATCTGATTAAATCTAGTTAAGCAGGTGCTTAAATTCACATGGTGAATAGCAGCCTTTCTTTCAAGCTTAATACCTGTGCTCTGCAAATACACTTGGGAGTAAGACTGGGCAGAGATGGAGGCAGAGTGAGAAGACTGAAATTTGAGGAGGAGAGCAGCTAAGCAGTATAGGATGAATGACATGACGAGGATTGAACAAAACCTTGGAGAAATTTATCAGGGCTGCCAATAAGCCTATAGGGAATAGGGCTGTGTTTGGGAGACCTGGAGAGGTGACAGCTCAACATCTCCTGTTAGTCTTGAGTTTGCATATCCACTGTCAGCTGCCTGTGCATTTTTATGGCCTTCCTGATACACTAACATGGGAGCATCAGGGCACAAAACCTGCAGTTGAAAACCCTATCCCTATCACATTCTTCACCTTTCAGTAAATATCTTTACCTCTAGACTAGACCAGTCCCACACCACCACCCTCCCCCCAGGATGTAACAGAATACTTATCCTTCCCTCATCCTATCTTCCATACAGTAGAGGTCTACAGTTGGAAGAGAGCTCTGTCATACCCAGCACTTTACAAACGCTGTTCTACCCCTTTTGCCCTTAATTATACCTGGACTGGAAACTAAAATTGCATTGTACCATATGGATTAATTTTGTGACGATGTTTTGTGGATGGAACCTGAAAATTCTGATTGCCTATTGATTTAGCTTAAATATCGAAACCCATAAAATGTGACCACATGCAAGCCTTTATGGACTCTAGGATGAGTGGAGTGCTTGGCTGAGGAGGTCTGCATGTTGCTGAAGGGTGGCCTGCTCTCTGGCAGCTAGGAGCTCCTCTTGGGACCGTATTTAGAAATACTTCCTATCCTTGAAGTTGGACATGACAGTCCAGTGACTTAAATTAATGAGACAAAATAGCCTTAAATGCAACCTTACAAGTACGTGTCACTATTTACAGGGCCAGTAGCACACCTGTTCCCTTCTGTAGCCTTGCTAAATTCATTCACGTATCCCTTCTCTATGGAGGAATCCCATCATGCTTGCAGTTGACAGCACCCAGTACCCCGCAGGCATAACTTGAGTTCAGTACTGCCAAATAGCTACTTGTGCTACATGAAGGCTTTGGAACAATTTCCTTAAATCAAAATGCTGTTTTATCTTGACGGCAGGAACAAAGCATGGGAAGAGAAAAGGGTTTTAAAACTAAAGCAGGATTGTACACATCTTTCTTATCTAAATCTTCCCTGTCCACAGAGTGTTTAACTTACCCCTCCTGGGCCTCTGGAGGAACCGACTGAAGTTGGTCTTCCGAGCCCAGTGTACTTGGTAAATAGCATCTTCATATCTTGGACCGCTTCCTTCGGCAATCTTAACGTTGTGCACACTGTCAGTGACTGGATTGCTGGTCATGTTAAGACCTTGTTGTACAAATATCTAAGACACCCCTGTGAATTTCAGTGAGCAATTTAAGGGGAAATTCAGTGAGTGAACGTGACCATCAGGAGGAGTGGCAGCAGCGAATAGTTATGACATATTTCCCCACTTACCTTTCTGTCTTTCTTTTTTCCTCTCTCCTCTAAGTGGCTAGTAGCCGTTATTTTTCCTCCTTCCTCTCCCATGATCATGTGTTGAACTGATTTTAGGATCAGGATGTTGTTCTGCGAGGGTTGGGGCAGAAATAAAGGCCAACCATAACAGAGTGCTGGTCTGTGAACACATTCATTGTAAAAATGTCTAGTATGATTAAATGGATGTAGAAATCCATTAATACACTTTATACAAATACATTTACTCTCATTCTGCAAAACCTGTTGGGCAGCCTCTTTCTTACCTAGATCTCCACAAAGCTCAGGGAGAATATACAGACATGCCAGCTCCTGCCATGTGGAATTAGGGGAAAAGCAGGGAAATGTTGGCAATGGAGGGAAAGAGATGGAACATGTACATAAGGGATTGCTGACAGAAACCAAGCACGTTCTTGGGGGTTTTTTGTTGGTTTTTTTTTTTGTTGTTGTTGTTGTTTTTTTTTTTTTTTTTCTTAAATCTTGGCAATAAAAATTCCATCACCCATTTACAGCAAGATAGTGCTTCAGTCCAATCAAAGATACCAATCAATACATTTATGTGCAGCAGTGCCCAAAATATACAGTGTGTACTTTCCAGGCAAAAAACACACTTCTCTATGTGATGTCATAATGTACTTATTTTCTTCAAGCCTTTTCTATTTTACCTAAGAATCCTTTCTTACTCTTCACACTCTCTTCCACAGCCATCCTAGTCCTTCAGTCTTCATTTCATTGCCCAGTTTTCTATAGTCTTCCTCCTCTCTACCTCCTCCAGTTATCTGTTCTTTTCCCTCTTTCCTCCCATCTCCCACTCTCTCTCCTCCCCTGGTTCTGTCTTTATTAATTAAATATTTGACAGCTTCTTCCATCATCCACCCTTTCCACTATCTTTGTTAGGGAAAGAATTGAAAAACTGGCGTTCCACTTTCTAATTTCAAGAGCTGATGTGATTTTTTTTTTTTTTCTTGTCTTTAGTTAAGTATCAGTTATTTACAACCAGTTTAAAATTATGCTTCAGTTTTGCCTCATATACTTGTACAATAAGTGAGAATATATGAAAGAATGCATCTCGTAGGAAAGAAATCATACAGAATTGGGCCCTATTAATGTAAATGCTATTTATACAGCATTCTTGTACCCACACAAAGCCCACACTGAGTTCCACTGAAGTCATTGGAATTTTGCTTTTCTGACTCAACTGTAGTAGAGCTTAAACCTTGTCCTCTTTTGGTGAAACCATGTAAAATGGTATGCATTGCCCTATTGTTTCAAGACGTAGTAATGTTGGCTCTCCAGTTTATACAGTTGGGGGAAAAATGTCAGAGATTGGACCAATTTTGATCATCAGAAGCACTGTTAAAATGTCTTTTATTCATAGGTGTGATGCTATACCAACATGTAGCACTCAAAGGAACTTGCCAAATGAAGAAAGAGCCACATGCTCTGATAAAGACAATGATTTGGTGAACTTGAGAACTTAATTTTTCTTAAAAATTGATGGAATTGCATAGTTTATGTAATTTGTTACATCAAAGAAGAAACTAATTTAGCATGGAGATCATCATATTAGAACATCCTCATGTAAAAGGAATAGTAAGCACAGTGTCATAAGCTATTAATATACATACAGTGACCTTTGTTCTATCTTGTAGCAGCATAGGGAAAAAGAAAAATTATGTTTTCAGAAATCTGTTTCAGAAACTCACTATATAGCCATCAGATAATGGCTTTCGGTGCTTTCTGATATTCCCAGAAAATATTAGGAATCCCTCTTTTCAAGACTGCTACACATTATGCTTCTAATGACGTATATGAGAGTGTGGACACTTAATGCTCTAGAAGCAAGAATGGTGGAGAGAAACAAAAAACAATTCAATACACTTTTTCAGAATGCATCTTCATCCGAGAAATGATCTGAAGCACTTGTTTATTTGTATTAAGGCCATAACTTCTCCCTTTATGAGGAGGGTGAATGCATCACAGTTCTTTTTTGGCTGTTGAGAACAAGGTAGAATTTAAGACTTAAGAATCTCTGGAAGAGACTGGAAGAGTTCTCTTGTGAACATAAAATTTGAGTTCAGTGCATGTACCCAGTTCAAAACTGATGGCTGGGGAGAGAAGTGCCCTAGATAATCAAGCACGTCATGTTAGCAAGGGGTGGCCTGTTTTACTTTTTCTTTTTTTTCTTTAAATGGATATTAAATAGACTTTCTGATAAAAAGCAACAGCTGTGGACTACTGTATTGTTTTTAGCCTACTTAGCTCTTCCAGTTAAGTTTTCTGAAGCACAGTTTTCTGTACTTCAGTGATCACAACAGCAAGGTGTCACTTGGAAGGCAGCATACTTAGCAACTATTTAAACTAAACGGCTTTCTTTTCTAAAATCAGAAACTATTATCAACAAACCAGCATTTTTGGCTGTACATAAAGAACTTGCTGTATTTTTTGAAAGCTCGTTAATAGGCACATTTTACAAAATGATTTAATCTTTGGCAGGTTTTTTGAAATGCAGGCTTTTCTGTTTGACCTTTTTTATGTCCTAAAAAAATAGGAGAGCCTATTAATTTTTTTTTTCCATTACCAGAAATTTATTTCTTACAATCAGAAACATGCTGAGGACCCTCTTGTGTATCAAACTCTGTTTGGGCAGAGAGAGATATAACTCTGAGATCAAGGATTAGATATCAAACTTGAAAACTCAGGAATTCTTGCAAGCTCCTTATTGTTTTCCTTCTTTATTCTCCCGGGTCTCATGTACTTCTTGCAAAAGCAGTCATTGTAACGGAACAGGCCTCTTCTGATTTTGCTCACAGTTTGGAATTAAAATATTTTTGTTTTAACAGTTTTTGTTGTAGCACTCATTGTTGGCCTTTCAAAGAACAATCAAAATGGGTTTTTGATGGCCACTATGTTTATTGTATTTATATAATAGTTAAAGCTTCTGTACTTCTTAGGCTTTGATCATGTAGATGTGTTGGACTTCAGTGTTATTTTCTAACACCTTCAGAGGGTCAGTGCAAGTTTAGAAGCCAGATTCTGCTTGCTTACATGAGCATTCTATTCTGCTCTTTATTTGTGGAACTAATTTGTCCCCAGGATTCAGCATATCATTTGAATCTTTTCATTCTAGAGGTTTCTGCTGCTTCATCTAATGCAATCTAAGAGTGATGTAAAACCATCAGACAAGAAAGTCTGGTTGCTTTGACATGAAAGATTTGCATGCTCAACACAGAGCTTATAAAGAGGCATTAATTTAATGAAAGTAAAACTGAGACATGACTTCTTTAAATTGAATACAGCAAACTCTAGAATGACATGATTAAGTGTGAGTTGTAGGTTTAAGTGACGCTGTATAGCAGTGCTTTAAGTGACCTGGTTCCAGAGCATTTAGAAAAGGTAATCTGTTGAAACCAGCTTTGCTGCTGAAGCCTCTGTGTAGTCAGACTATGTCCTCAGTTCTCCATTGCCCTGTATTATGCATAAAGTGACTGCAAATTTGATTTAAGATGGTAATTGGGCCCAAACTGTAGCTTTTATATTCTGCCTGGACATACATGACCATAGGATAATGGGTAATAAAGTGATGGGTAATAAAATGATGCCGGGGGTGCCTTCATATTTGAGATGACTTGAAGAAGTCTCATTTTTAAACACTCATCATAGTTTTGTAGAATTAATGGTTTTAAAATCTGCATACAGTTTTTAGGTTGCAGTGACTCACAGCTGTGGAAGCCAGAAAAAGCTGCAGATGTTTGGTACACTGGAGAATTTGTGGCACAAGGGAATTAGGAGTTGTATTCTCAAAAGACTAATTAGTTCAGTGTATCATGATGTCAGACACAGATGAGGAAATCTGAGTCTCATGCACTAGAGGGAAAAGGTAGATGTGCTGGCCATGGGTGACAACCAGACAGTTACTGAAAAGATAAGACCTCGGAGTTCTGTCATTAAAGAAGTCCTCTTCAGAGGGATCTATAAACATTAATTCATCTAAATAGCCTTTTAAGTGAGAGAATGAAGATAATATTATGTTTAACTACATGATAAGCTAAGCAGTGAAAACAAGACTAAGACAGTAGATTGTAAAACGTTGTCTTCCTCTCTACTCCCATTCTCATGCAGGATTTATAGTTAATGTATTGGAGAAGGCTGCTATTCACCCAGATAAGGAAATAGGAAATAAGAGAAAACTAGATTTTTACCTTGAGCTCTGAAATGTGAAAGTAAACAACTAGTCTAACAAATGAAAGGCATGCTTTGCAAAAGAGATATTGGTTCATTATATGTGAAAACATTTGCTCCTAAAATGTAGTTTTCTGGTGTCACTGCATCATTGAAAGATATATCAAGATGCAAAAGGTGTCATAATGACAGATAGAATTAAACCCAGCATTTTCAAAAGCCTGTGTTCAGACCACAACTCCATATTTACCTCAAAATATAAAGTTTCTGGGTATTTTGGTAATTATTTCAGTAGTATATCAGCTCCTAACAATTAATAGGCTGGGAAGTTCCTAACCACTTGTTTTAATAGGAAAGTGGAGAGTTAACATACTTTAGTAGTTCTACTAGTAAACAGTTCACAAAATCGCATCTGTGGTACTTATGTTCCATTTGTGCCATGTACGCTGTCATCTCACAAATTTTGATATTTTTGATATTTTTTTTAACCACAATTCACATGTCTAATGCTTTTTTTTTCTTTTCAGAGATAGAAATAATTAATAATCTTTCCTCAGTATTAAAATATTGCTACAGAAAGCAAGCCTCATTCAAGCTCTGTTTGTTTGCCTTTACAACTGAAGACCACAGTGACAGGGAGTCCACCTTCTCTGTTCTTCAAAGTTGTAATACAAGAGTTAGACAGCAGGAATAGTCAGACCAGGATTTTTCCAATCTGTTCTCTGCTAATTTTTAGTAAGACCAAGCAGTTACATTTCTGTCACACAGAAGGACTTAGACGTAGCTGTAAGAACCATGTCCTACTTGAAGGCACTGTAATAAGCCCTGTGGTAGAAACAGCAAGGTGTTTTGAGTTGAAATTTGAACAGATTCACGGAATCATAGAAGAATACAGAATTGTCATTTGGAAGGATTTTGAAGCAGGACTGTTGCCAACACTAGAATCAGGTCAACTATGACTAGCTACTACTTGAAGCCTCCTTAGTCTTTGTTATGTCCCTTCAGGTAGCTGCAGGCGCCCCTTAGCCTCCTCTTTGCCAGACTATAGAAGCCAACAACCTCCCCTTACACATCATGTGTTGTGGGCACATGCCCATCTTGGTAGCTGTGTCCTAGACTCTCCCCCATTTTTCAGTATGCTTCTTAATCTGGGACACTCAGAACCAGACAAAGAATTTTGGGACACACAAATCCTTGCCAGGCATCAAGCAGAGCCTTGATCTGCTGGCCACACTCCTAATATAACCAATATACAGTTTGCTTTATTTACCTTGAGAACATGCTGCTGCCTCATGCTTTACTTGGCATCCACTGTAACCCCCGGGTCTTTTCAACAGTTTGTTCCCAGCCTGCATCAATGCTTGGGGTTATTCTGCCTTAGCTGCAGAACTTGGCGCTTATCCTTGTTGAACTTCATGAGACTTCTGTTGATCCAGTCCCCACGTTTCTGAAAGGTGCCTCTGCATTACTATTTGGTATGCCAGCCGTTCCCCCAAATTTAGTGTTGTCTGGGAAAGATTACAAATGCATATCTACCTTCAGGCTATACTGGTTTCAAACCCAAACTGCATACTCAAAATCTAGAGTTTAACCAGTCCATATAGGGCCCTGTAGACTCACATTTGACTTCTTGATACTAAGTAAAGCAATGATAAACACTTCATATCTGTTACTCTAGAAAAACTAAAAAAATCTGTATACTTGAAAAAATGTCTAGGAGTGTTTAGTGTCTAGTTAGAGTGTTAGTACTAGCATTTGCAGTTGCAAGTGAACATGAGTTACTGGCAATCATTTAATGCAAGTGAATAGAGGATGGCAAACCTTAATTTGTACACACCCAAAAGACTTAATTCTGCAGAATCACGCTGACGATGAACTATGGATTCTCACGTGTAGCCTAAATGGGATTTCAGCTTTTTCTGTGCTACATAACTTACTTAGCTGATGAGAAATGCATTGAGATTGACTTGTAGGAGCAATTAATGGCAAACCGTTGGATACAGATCTCCCAGTCATTCCAATGAGAGCCCTACTGAGCATGACATAGCTCCCACCTTGTCTAAATGTCCAATTTCCTTTCCAGCTAAGCAGGGGACAGGGCATACCTTGAGCTTTCTCTGACATGGAATATGATGAGCTAGAATGCATACTTAGAACCTCTCCTGAGTCCCCCACTTTAGTTAAAGCCGCAGTCTGTTTGTCATGGCCCATATCTGACTTAACTACAGAGGTAAAAGCCCCTACCTAAATTAGGTTAGTTTATCTCAACATATTGTGCTTTTACTTGTGTATTATTATTATTTTTTAAATATTTTTTTCAGCTTTAGTAATAAATTTTTATCAATTTGGAGCAAAAGGAAGCTTTTCTAAGATAGATTAATCTAGCAGAGTTACTTGGTAGCATCTGCCACTATTTTTGTCCCTCTAGAGCACCTATGGTGTAGACCTGAAATAGGACAATCAAAATTTTTGCTCAACTAGATCAGAATAATTCCCTTTGACAGAGGCATTTAATACTTCTCTAATGGGACATAACTGCACTGTTTTTCAAGGGATTATCACAGTGGATCCTACTCACAGGGAAGACAAATTTCAGTATAAATGGGTGGCAATGCACAGACATGGATTTCCTGGGATATTTTAGATTCTTCAGTGCTAGTAGAGTTTGTTAGTTCTCTCCGTCTGGATCTTCCTGTTATCTTTTCCTTGGAGGAGTCCAACTCTGGTTACGTATGGAAAGTGCTGACATAGAATAGGGGAGAACTTAGTCTGAGAAGGCCCAACGTCTAGCTGAGATACAGGAGCTATGCATGTCATCTGCTAGATTTATAGGGGATTTGAAATAACCAACAGTTACCAAACTACTACTCATTTTGCCTAGCTGCCTATTTCAATGGGACATGAGGAAGAAGAAAGACTGCTTTTTATCCTGTGCTTATAGCTGAAACATTAGCAATTTTCCTGATAAATATTGCTTTAAGGATCAATTGCTGACTGTATTAATTAATATTACCTCAATAACATTCCATATGAGGCTTTTGTGTATTAATAAAACGGTGAGGAAGGATATTAAAACTGATAATGCTTTTAAAAAATTTTTATTCTTATATGCAGCAATAGCAAAGATTCTTTCCTCAAGCGTGGTCCCTTTGTGGCTGGCATCTGTGGGAGTTGTTGACTCCCACATATGCTGACCAAGAAGAATTTTCCTTGGTGCAAACACTAAACATACCATATAGAGAGGACTGTGCTGTTACTTAATGTTTATGCAAGATGCCTAGTGAAGGATGGGCTAAGGCACGCTGTTGGGAGTTTTTCAGGCTATTGACAGACTGTTCAAAGATTCTTAGTCTTTTGGCTGTCAAGCAGTCCATAAATAACTCCTCAGGGCACTCAGTTATGCTAAAGGCTGCAGCATCCTTGTTACATGCAGGAGCTGGTCAGGAAATCACCTCTCAGAAAGTCATGCTGGGTTTTGACTTCTGTTCTCTGCGTCTCTGCCTTCTGAAGTATCGCTGTATCTTTCAGCCTTAATGGCAAAAGGACTGGCAGTCGATCAGTAGCTCAGTCCTTCTAAGAGTCTGTCTATGTTGGGTAGTTTACAGACATAGATCAGTGTAACAGCACAAGTGCAGTTAACAGTGATACAATTCTCTGAGACAATGATTGAAAAAGGCATAAAATAAATAACATGAATATCCTTACTTCAGTGGAAGTTTCTCTGTAGACGCGTGGTTAGGGACAGACTGCATTACACATATGCTCTGGACTTTAGGTGCTGGTTCCCAGTGTGGCATTCAGAAACCTGAGCAAGGAGTTATGTCTCTCTAAATAAACAGTGCCTGTAGAGTTCAGTGTAGTATCAACTACCGAGCTTACCAGGAAACCACCCATAATTAATATGCATACCACTTACCCATCAGCACAATTTCTGCATTAAGCCCAGAGCCTTGAATTATTACTTGGAGGTGGACACCTGTACCTTTTCTATTAAAGTCTGAACCTTCATTCCTCCTTCTTTCCAGATGTGAATGGAGGAAGAGGTGCAGCTGGGTTACCACTGTCGCCTTCCTTGGGACAGGCACATGTTTACACAGGAAAGAGAATAGTCCAGGCTTTTACTCTGTCTGAAATTGAAGCTGTGCCCTCAAACAGACCAGAAAACCAGGCCTAATAGTGGTATGTGTTCGTAGCCTATTAGTCAAAGCATGTTTTTTAAAAGGTGGAGGTGTTTAGTTCCAGCACTTTCATTTGTTTTATGCAATGACTGCTTATTATAAAATATATCTCAAGAGAAGAGGTAGAAGGTGTTTCAGCCCTCACATGAAAAATATAAAAATCTGGTTTGAGTACATTTCTGGGAAATTGTATTTAAAACCTTTCAGGTAGAGGACAGCATTTGGTTTATTTTCACATTTAGGCTAATGTGCGAAAGGCACTTTCACCTTTTTGCCATGTACTTTCTGTTGGATGATGGTGCCTTTCTCCAAGAATTCCTATTGTCATCTGTGTGTACCGGGCACATTTGAAGAAGGGCCAAGGAGAGTTGGAGGCTCCCTTAGAGATACTGATAAGGCTAATACATTAATTCGGTTATTAAGCTGCCTGAGAGGACTAGGAAAGTTCTGGATTTGGGCTTAAGCTGAATGAATGCGTGTGGAACTTCAAAGAAAAAAAGGTTAAATTTATCCAGAATTTGGTGACAAGTGAATGGGACCTATAGGAGGTAGGCTTCCTAGAGTCATCTCAGTGTATAAAACTGTTTTTTTTCTCCCCTGTGACTTAAGGGTCAGTAAAGCTCAGCTTGGTCATCAGAGGGATAAATGTCTTTGAGAGTACAGTGGACATTCTTGACCTGGGGCCCATAACATTTGCAAGTGTATCCAGTTATCACAGAACCTTGTATCCCTTATGAAACACATCCCAAGGACTTCTTTGTCCTCCCCATCTGCTACTAGCTCTGCTCTTCATTCTCGAGACCTGCAGATTGTATGCAGAGCCTGACTCCTCTCAGTTTCTGTCAATATGACTCTTTACTTAATCTGAGAGATGGTTATTAAGCAGTGAAAGCAAAGCACTCCTCCACTTTGCAACACGCTCAGATCACGCTTGTGGGGGAAACAAATGACTTGCAGTTTAATGTAAGAAGTGGCATTTTGCAAAAAAATAATCTTGGTTGCCTTTTTTATTGAGCTTCCTACAAATACATGTGTCTTGGGAGCATTTCACTTGTTTTTGGCATGTGGTCCAAACACAGCTGATTGCAGAATGGGGGATTAATAGTTTAATTAAGAGTCATGAGATTTAAGACCTCTAAAGTAGCCTTTACTTTTGGAGATTTTTTCCCCTGATTTGCACTGTCAGATTTTCTGTCTCCCAAACCATATTTTCAGTGGATACATATTGCATCTTCTCACTCATTCAAATGTTCATGGTAGTGGTTTGAAGTAATACTTGAGGCTTATAACATTTGGATTATGATTTGCCCAGCTGTGTATATGCACTGGAATATGCTGCCTCAGAACATCAGTACCATGTTTACTGCACTGTCACTGTTGTATAATTTTTACTAAATAAAGCTCTTAAATGCTGTGCAGAGGTTAATGATCAGTTATAACTGCAGCAGTCACGCAGAATACTAGTGGCTTTTGTGGAAATCTTTCTTTAAAATAGGGTTATATTAAGCATTTTCTGCACCATTTTAATTTTGCCATCTGATTATGCAGTTTTGTGTCAGTCTTGCATGAAAACTCAGTTGAATCCTTTTCGCCTAGAGAGTATCTGAGCTGGTCCTCTCACTGCATTCTTAAGTGACAACAAATAACTGCCTTAATAGGTAAATATTTATCATTACAGGAATTAACCACAGATGTCTACTAATCTTAGTAACACCAGGTTTAAGGCAGTACAGGATACCTTTATAAACAAACCCTAGAGTACGTTTTGGCCCTGAAAAGCTTATAGATGAATTATACTGACAACCCGGTCTTCAGTTTACAATATGTGGGCACCACAACCTGCCTACAAAGTGCATATTGTTGATTTGGGGCCATTTTAGTAATTTTTGCTGAACTGCTAAATTAAAGGAATAGTGGCATCAGATAATCTCACCAGCCAAGAAGCAGTGCTTTCCAGCATTGACTTAATTTCCCTTGTATCCTTCATTAACATTAGAGAATATTAAAAAGCCTTTTTCTCCAAGGTACGAGGAGACTGTCACACTTCTATCATCCCTTCTGTGGTTAAAGGAAATTTTTGAAGTATACGTTTTAACACAATTATGTTTTCAGGAGGAAAGACACATTCTTATGTGATAGTCTTTCCTTCCCTTTCTTCCTTGGGAGAAAAATGTTTTGCCGAGAGTAAATTTAGTAGGAGAATACAGGAAAACAAGTATTTACCACCATACGAGTTTTTAATTGTAAGATACGTGTAAATAAAGAAGTTTAGAGTCATGTATTAGATTTGCAACTGATCTCTTTCTAACAAACTTTCACCAAAAACCAAACAATAGCACAAATGGCAGGTCACTTCCATTATGAATTTGTTTGCATACACTCATCAAAATCAAAAAGTATATTTTGAAGGCTGACAACTTTCATGCAGAGCTTGTCATTATCATGTAGCTTGAATTAAAAATAGTGATTTTTTTTTTGTAATTTTGGGGAAAATGAAATAAAAGCAAATTAAAAGCAAGTTTTGAAAGTTCTCTGGAGAACAGCATAAACCACCGTTAAGACTTCAAATCTAAGGAATATGTGCCCTTTGGGACATCACTGTGAAATCCTGCAATCTGACAAGATGCAGAGGCTGCAACTCTCAACCTTCTGCTGGGATAGAAAATTGGGGGAAAACTGCATGCTTCCATAAAAAGATGACTGGGGGGGACAATTGTAGTAGAGCAGCTAGTTTAGGATATGTATCTTGTTGTCAAGAAGGAAAATGGAACTTGCGTGAATATTGTTGCATAACAGAATGTCTGATGTCTTTTTAATTAGGAACAGCTAAGCTAATTTCATTTATGACTTTTTTTTTCATTTGTTTTTAAGCTTTATTTTACCAGTGATGGATGTATCATTTTGTATTATTGTATTATATTATATTATTTTATAGAGATATTATATATCGCTATATAAAATAATAGAATACAAAATGAACTTTATAATTATACCAGGGTAAGTATTTACCCTCCTTGCTAAGGTTTTGTTGAAGTGCATTGTGCAAGCCCTTAGTCTTTAAAACGTCTAGTGTTAAATTCTGTGTCAGGCATCAGAGATTTTTCACAGGGCTAACATGCTAAGGGAAGTACATCAGCATAGGACACCATGCTAGCAACTGCCATGGAAAAACTCAAGTTAATAGCTGGACCAGGAGAAAATGGGTTGCTCTGATCGACCTTGAATTTAAAACTAACTGCTTGAAGATCTAGCAAAGAAAACAATTTCCTATCTTGGAAAAGGACTGGGAAATTCAAGCCTCCATATTTTAAAAGTTTTTAAAGGGCTTACCATTCAGAAAGATGTTCAAGGTCCAGACTTCCTTCCAGAATGGTACACATTTTCAGGGAGGTACAACAACTTGTATCCCATAATCACATGCAAAAGACAGTAGCAAACCAAGGAAAAGTTATTAACTGATAAAAATTTAAAATTTCAGACCAGAAGTACAAAAGCAGATTATATAAATTGTTAATTTTCAATGCCAACTAATTTAATCCACCAAGATACCTTTGAAAATGTAGCACTAAGTCAGTAATTATAGAACATGTGGAAACATCATTATGTTCTGTTATTAGGTCTTTTATAGCCTTTCCTTAAAGCTTCACAGCTTTTCCTAGATTAGTCGCTATCTTTCCACTGCTCAGACCTATTTTATTTCCTGTAGTAGATTGCTCTTTGGGTCCTAATCATATATGTTATGGTTTTGGAGATTGGAGTAGCTAGTTTTAATTAAGTCCACAGCCAAGAGTTGAAAGAGAATGTCAAAGCAAAGATCTTTCTATTCAAATCCTTTCCAAAACTCCATTTTGTTGTATTGCCCACAAATTAATTAAAACAACAGTAAAAATAGTCTATATTTTTACAGTTGTATTCCCTTTAGTATCTCATTACATGTTAGGACCTCCAAGTGTTTATGTACACATGGACGACTACTTACAAAAATACTCCAGTAAGAATGAAAAAGTTACTCACAGATAAGTAGTGACAGAATCAGGGCTTTATCTGTCTTCTGAGTGCTTATCCTATAGGCATTTAAGATATAAATGAATCCCATTAATATACAGATTTTATACTTGATTCAGTTAAAAGGTGTTGAGGCATAGGAATGAGGAGGGAGTGTTACTAAGCCACTTCTCATAACTGAAATAGGATTTTTGTCTCACTGTGTATTTCTCATATCCCAGACAATTGGTCCTCTACCTGAGAGTCCAGTGGAGCATTCAGTATTGTTTTATGGAGCATTCAGTATTGTTTTACCTGTTTCTTTTGACTCAATATTGTGCAGAAGTGGATCACCTAGATTATCTCTGCCAGTCTTGCAATGTGGTGAATCCTCACAGATAATTTGGCCATTACTATGATTGTTTTAGTAGCTGTTTTGCATTGAAGGCTATAGACCAGGCCAGGCAATTCAGTGCTAATGTGTTTATGATGTATACAACCATATCAGATAGACTCATAGCATCACATGAAAAATTAAGTCATTGGGGACATCAGAGGTCACCTAATACAGCCTCCTGTGCCAAGCTGGGCTAACTTTGAAGCTAGATCAGGTCGCTCAAAACGGGTGGGTTCTTTTGTGAAACCAATTGTAGTTTTCCAAGGCAAACTTAAATATAGATTACAGTGTGGAATTTATTTTTCTCTATTAAATGCACGTATTTTAGCACAGTGACTAGAGAACAAATCTATAATGAATTTTAGCACTAAAAGATAGATACTTAATATATACTGAGCGTAGTACCCATCTGTTGCTGAATCTCTCTCCTTGCTCAGAGAGGTTCTTGAGATTTTTTTCCCCTGGGAAGATTTTTATCACTGAACTTTTCTTTAACTTGCTGTCTCCTGTGGCTTTAACTGTCTGTACCCTCTCCCATTCCATTGGCCCTGAGCAGGCTGAGCAGATTCTGACTATGATTGCAGTTTTAGAACAACCCTGCACCAGGTTTTCACTTTCACTTTGCATTTGCCTTATAAGGAACTTGGAGCAGCAGTAGATTGAACAATCCTAAATGTTAGAAAAAATATATAAACGCAAGCAACAACCCAAAGCAAAACCTCAGCAGTTTACTTTCAAGGTTAATTTCAAGTTTACATGCAAATAAACTTGTTAGAACCTAACCATCTGTACAATATTAGGTGGGTATTTGACAAAAAAAAAAAAAAAGGTAAATAAAAAAGCTGTCAAATGACTCTTGAACATTCAAACGGCTCAAAGGCTCTTTGTGTGGTAATGTTGGCACAGCTCCTAAGTGACCAGATGGAATTTTATTAACACTCAACAGGACAAAGGCTGAGATTTTGTTTCTTAACTTACTATATTTGAAACACTTGTAGAGAATGTGTCAGAAAGCTTGATATTTTTTCCTACTGTGCAAAATTACACATATACCTTCCCTTAATGCAAAGATGTTGGCTGCTTCAGAGGTTGCAATTTCTTTAAGTTGGGTAATAGAAGAAAGATGCATGGTAAATTTAAGCATCACAGCTTTTTAGTGAATTTTAAAAAGGTGGTTTTATATATGCAATTAATGGTCATATTAAAAGCAAGATTTAGAGACAGGCTTTTTAATAAACAGACTTAAAGAATGTATTTTTATAAGAGAAAACAAAAAATATCTAAGTATTAAAATACCCTTGATTTCTGACATCAATAACCACTGGCAGTAGTGATGTCAGATTTCCATTTAAGGACTCTGGTAAACACACAAATCCATGTGAATTTATACAAATCCTCCTTTTCTGGCATCATCATGGGTTTATTGTCAGTAAGAAATATCTCAAAACTGAAAATCTCCATTGTCTCTAGTAAATCGCAGGATGACCTTCAAACCAGACAGCTTAAGAAGCAAAGAAACAAAATCTGTAACACACTGCAGACCTAGTGTTTGCCCTGTGCCTTTTAAATGCTTCCTTTTCATAATCAAGGTTTTCAGGAAACTCATAATAGATAGAAATATACTGTGTTAAAGATTACTATTTCATAACATCTGACTTACCTGAGGCTTCATGAAGAGCACTGATATGACATACAATTAGAGTTAGCGGTATTAATTATGAGCCTGGGTGTCTTATTCAGGCAAAATTCTCACTGTTGCTGGTAAAAGATGAGCCTGAGGGCTTTGTACAGAATCAGATCCCATATTTGTTCAACAACTCAAACTGGTAGCATAAGTTTAGTTATGACAGATATTGTACTGTGGACTTATATTGTATAATTTATATATACTTACTTCATAGTATAGGCTAAGGACCAGTTTCAGAGCTTGCTGAAGTCAACGAGAGTTTTCCTCAGCTGCTTCTTCAGTACTGTTGCCAGTCCTGGAACTTTGTATCCTCGGTCTTTCATTGCCTGATTTTCATTTATTTATTTATTTATTTATTTATTTATTTTATTTTCATTAAAGCTCCAGTTTATACCTTTCATGTAGAAGAAGGTGATAGGCTCAGTATCATTACAAGAGGAAAAAGTAATTTAAACTTGTTTACTGAAAAAGCTAGTAGTAGATTAATTATATTATATAGATGAGGAATGTATACTTCAAATCTAAATCATTGTCCTGCATTATAGCATCCTGCAAATGTCCATTGAGACTAACTTCTGGCATTACATATGTGTTATTTTGTTACTTAATAAGCCATATTTTGTACGGAACTTGGAAAAAGTATAGAGAATTGGGAGCCTCATTAAATTATGCAAAGAAAAAAAAATCGGTGTTTGTTCTAATATTATATACATTAAATCAGTGTTTGTTTTAATATATTATGGGAAATAATTTAAAGGAAAATTCAAAAACATTTTAGGAAAATGTTTTTCTCTTACTTGTTTGTGTAGTGTCTAGTTTAGCATTTGCCATCTGTGGCCAGTTAACTTGAATCACATTAGGATCAAGACTTTTAAAGTAGGTATGGTCAGAAAAGTTTATACACAGTAGCATAGGCAAAGATCATTCCAAAGAAAAGATTAAGCTGAGAGCTAAGTTTAAAATGTGCTGTTTCTAGACTGTACTATTTCTGTAGATTAATTTTCTTCTGTTTGTTTTCATCACCTGTTCTCTGTTCTTGCTATCTTGACTTGACAAAGTGTCTCTTGCTTGCTAGATTAAAAATGCTTCAGGCAGAAAGCATCTGGAGGGGCAGAAGAGGAAGGGAAAAGAAAGAGCACAAAAGAACATAATTAAACAGCCATAAAGAGCCAGTAAAGAGATGAGGACCCTGCAAGTTGTATATGTGTGCATGCATGCACACATAAGCTTTTCTTTTCTCTACTCCTGTTCTGTAGGGGTGTCTATTTATATGTAATATGTCATTGTAGGGAATTATAGCATTGGTTGTTATTAAGGTTTCCCCTTTATTTATAAGGTCAAGTTTCAGTCATTTACTGACTCTTGAGGAAGAGCTATATTCTATGCCAAGTGTCTGCTTTAGGCTGTCCATTTGCATTTGCTTGGAGGGTTTTTGTTTTAGCATTAGCAAGAAACAGGTTTGGACTGTCTGAAGTATCAGTAGTCATTTAAGAGACTGTTTTGGTCCTGTTGTTTCCCCCACAGAATTTTTTCCTTCTGTGAATAGGATGGGCAGTAATCCAGGATGATGTGGTGACAGAGAGCTTCTGCTGCCTCAAGGACCCAACCTCTTATGTTGGAATACTTAGAAGCCATGTCATAAATTGAAGAGGGGTGGGCATGTATAGAGAATTGGTCTGACAGTTAATAGCTGAATATTTCCACAAAGAACTGAATCCTCCTGTCCCCCAGTGACACACAGTTCCCGTAGGAGAATATGGTAGGCAATGTTTTAAACCAAATATATCCCTGGTTATCTCTTACCATATCTCATGCTTTCTTGATACCTAGCTGTCATGTGTTGCGGTCTGCTTTATGGAAGATAATTCTTATCTGCATCTGGAGACTCCAAAGGAATCCAGAATGTGCAGTAACTCTGTTAGCTTGAAAATCAGGAGCTATCGCATGTTAGAAGCCCCAAATTATCATACAAGTGCTTTTGACCTTAAACTTCCCATGTTTCACTTCTCCTGTTCAGTCACATAGTATATTGATTCCATCTTACCTTATAAATACCCTGTGAAAACAAGCACATTAGTATCTTTTAAATGCTATGATACAGTGTAATGATACTAACTTTTTAATTGCCAATAAGAAAGGAAGTAATCCTTCAGAATGGGATTTTTAATAGTATCTGGTAAATGAGACTAAAACCACGTGCCAAGGAGGAGGATAAGAGAAGACATTAAGTAGCTGTTCTTTGACAGAACATTTGTCCTGAAAGAGATAGGTTTTTTGGAAAAACAGTATTCATCATGTGTACATCTTGGCATGCACTGTGTTGGATGGCAAGTATTTTACAGGGTCAAATATATGTGGGTTGATTGAATTCTGGAACTTTCTGTGTTTTGCATACTTGACTATGCAACCTAATATCACTAGCAATTTTTTGTTTGCAGTAGTATATGTATATACTATATGTGTTTGTGTGTGTATACACACCTACCTCAAAGATAAAGGAATTATGGAGATCTTATAACATGGAATATATGCAACTTTTGCACAGATATATATTTTACTTATTTGGGGGATTACATTAGTAATAGTATTTGTTTAATTCTAAACAGCTTAAGGAAACCGTAACAAGTATGTTTATAACTGTGGAAAAAAAAACCAATGAAACTTGAGAATACCAAATAAGGAGCAAAACATATAGAAAAAATCATTAAGATTGACTTAAAAAGTCATTATTTTTTAAGGGATAAGTCTTGGGTTTGTTTATGTTTACTCTTGTAATTTCTAATTTATATTTTCAAGTCGTTTTTGCTTCCAAAGGTAAGGGCTAAAAAAAGATGTATATTGAGAAATGAAACCTGATACTCTGAGGTATTTGTGACTCACTGAGAGTAATGCCTTTGGAGAAATACCAGCTAACAGATGATAATATTGTGACAATTGATGACCTGGGAATTGTAGAATTTTAACTGTTCTTGGGGGCTGGTGTAGGCGGCCATCAAACCAAACGATTCATTTCCATAGTTTTGGCTAAAAAGTCAGAAGCTGGTTGACAGCAGAAACAGGCTGTTGTCTTTTGTGAACCGCGTGCTATGGCTACATACAGTGGCCAGTTGGTTGGCTTTTCATAAAGCTAGTTCATTGCAGCCTGTAGTAGCTTAAATCCTGGAAGAAACCTACTTACATCTTGGTGGCCACTCTTGTCCTTCAGCAGGGATTGATAGGGAGACCTGCAGTGGTGAAAGAAAGGATACCTGCAGCCTGAGCTTCAGCTCCCAAGCATTCTTCACATGAGCTATCACATATTATATTGCTGCAGATCAGACCTATAGGAGGCAGGAGGAGGAAGGAGTGTAACACCCATCACAGTCAGCAAGCCAAGGTGCGTGATGGTGCACTTACAGAATGTGTTTTCAAATCCTTAATTGTGTATTTCCCTTTGTGTTTCTAAACAACCTGTTCAGTGCATTTGTCTAGAGACAGCAGTGCCCCTGACCTTAGTGCTTCTACACAGCATGGCTAGTAGCACAGGTTTTGACACAATCTGTCAATGTGAGAACATTTTATGTATTAAACTGTGTTTTTGTTAGCCAGTTACACAGAGTAAGAAAAATCCATATACACCATAATACACAGTTATTTGTCTCCTACGTTAGCTATATTCTCAGGATATAAAAAAGTTGAGCCTTTACAGGACTTGCTATTTGAAGGCTTAGGTTGTGATATACATTTTATAATTTTCTTTGGGTTTTGACATGCATCTATACCTGAGCTGTTATTTGTGTTGATGGTGTGATCTCTTCACCAGCCAGATGAGTTGGTGCTTTTTTCATGGAAATACAGTAGGAAAGTTAGGAAGATTGCTACTTCTGTGCTACATTACCTGTACAGATTTCCTTCAAAGAGGTTTAGAGACTCCATATAACCTAGGTGGGCAGATCAGAACTACACAAAACCCCAAAATGCCAAAGTTAGGCTTTTGACTGTCTTGCATCTTTTCTTTTTGGGATATTGCTGGCAGTAGCTGAAACATCAAAGGACATTTCTATTTTGTAAGCATACGGAGGAGGTGCCCTGCCCTGCCTTAGCCTTTTTCCCCATATAGGAAAATTGCTGCAATTAACTTTGATTTTCCTCTATATTCAGAATTCTGATGCTGCTTTCCAGAAATGCAAGTACACTGAATAGTAATCTGGAGAGAGAAATTGCTTAAAGATTGTCTTTAAAAAACTTTCTAAAAAGTAAGGGAAAAGGGTAAGATCTATTCAGTAGGGTGACTTTGAAGAAATTAACTGTGATATGCATGAATTTATGAAATTGATATATTTATAAAGAGTCATGTGAACATGAGAGAATTAAACTGGAGTACACAGAGGAAAATTATGTATTACTTAGGATAGATACAATAAGACGTTTTTCTTCATTCAGCACACAAACCATTTTTCTCTGAAATTTGACTAATCTCGATACAACGCATCACTTAGGATAAAACAGTCATCTTACCTTCTTTATTATCAGTTTTGTAACAGAGCATTGAATAAAGCCACTGAAGTGGATTCAGTTTTGATTGCAGACGATGTTGTGTGTTTCTTGCTCATGAAGGACCCAGTGAGAATTTAAAAGGCTTTGTCTATCAGAAGGTCCCAATTAGTATTTTCTGTTATTTTCTGCATGTCTCCTGGGTTTTTGTAATGTGGCTCAGTGAAGATCAGGCACCTGGAGGAAATAAACTATATGAAAATAAAATGTGCAGTTGTCTGTCAATTAAATGTGATTCTTTACAAATGGGTAGCCATCTTGTATATGATTTACCCACTACTCCTAGTAACAGAGTACCAGAAACGATCTTCCCTTAAACTGAGAACCATATGTCTTCTTTAGTTGAAATAATTACTTTTGCTATCATTAGTTGATTTTTAAATTAAATTAATCCAGTACAGATTCCCTTTGTCAAACTATATTTCTTTTTATTTATGAAAAAATCTATTCCATCCTTCTTTTAGGATGTAAACCAGTGGAAATCATTGGAAGTTGTTATGTTGATTTCACTGAATTTTGATTGGTTTCTTTGAACCTTAAGATAATTTCAGATCTTCAGTGTTTAATTATGAAATATAAAAATACCTAAATCTGTACCACATTTTCCTAGGGAAGGGACAAAAATCTTCCAATATTCTGCAAAATCTTCTGAAATGTCATTCTTATAGTCTAGCTTTTGCAACTCAGGATATAAGTAATAGAGAAAGGATCATTAGCATGCCAAAACCAATTACAGCAGCTACAGATCAGTATACCTTGCAATAGTGTAAATATGTTTGTATTAATATCTATTGTTTATTTGTGACTACAGTAAAAATAATATGCAAAATTATTTTCAAAAATCTCCATTTTCCCCTGAGGCAAAAAAAAAACAAAACAGAAAATAAGAAAAAAAGTCATTTTAGCTAATCTCTGTTTCTGGTTATCTTTAGGACTGATCCTTTTAATTCCACTTACAGACATGTTATTGAGGGAGTTTAGAAGCAGTAAAAATCCCAGAAACCACCACACCACTCCTTTTGCTTAAAATTAACCAGAATTCTACAGCAAAGTGAAAATTTTGCATTGGCAAGAGATTCCAAGTGAACTCAATGCTGGCTGATGCTGCTTTGTTTAGGTTTCTATCCTGATTTTAAATACAAACTGACCAAGTAGTTCTTAGCACTGACCTGATAAGTACCAAAAATAATTAGGTAGCTTACTGCTCAGGTGGCAATGAGTCATAGTGTGTCAGTATTTCCAGGTAACAAAAATAAAGCTCCATGAGAGATCAAGGTGTCAGAACAGATGCTGAAGCAAATGGATAAATGAAAGAGTAACAAGTTTCTAAGACCAGATGGTATATATCTAAGATTCAGAAAGTGTTTAAGAATGAAGCAGCTCAACTGTTGACAAAAATAGGCACTCTCATTAAAATTAGTTACTATGCTAGAAAATTAGAGCAAATGTCCCTAAGTTAAAAACCGGTTGCAGCAAGAGCTCTCCACTTAGTGAGCTATCAGTATTTACCCAGAATTAGTAAAATCACCTAAAAAAAAATAGTTAACACACCTCAATGAACATGGTAGGACAGAAACAAACAAGCAGGATTTCTGATTGTTCCTCCCTGATTAAGACGTCTGGATTCATGGATTTAAGTTTTAATCTGGTTTAGGGCCTGGATCAGCCTCAGGACCTGTTCAGCATCACAGATGCAGCTGATAACAGGAATTACCTTACTGGCTGTGGAGATGCCACAGAACCCAAAAT
Source organism: Larus michahellis (assembly GCF_964199755.1). Taxonomy (NCBI): domain Eukaryota; kingdom Metazoa; phylum Chordata; class Aves; order Charadriiformes; family Laridae; genus Larus; species Larus michahellis. Next base: position 33,162,079 of record NC_133900.1, on the reverse strand, counting down.
ATTTTCCAGCTTGCTGAATCCAAACAGATGGCCCAGTAAAGTCCAAACACATCTGCAGAGATTTGTTTGTCCATCTTTTCTTGGTGAACCAAAGCACCGAGGCACAATGCGACAAGGCAAATGCCATACAGCCACCTGTAGCTGAAAGTCAGTGAACCCAATTGCTCTGTTTCTGACAGGGAATGACCAGTAGCTGATGTCTGGGAAAACACTGGGCAGGGACAAGAGGTGGGCAAGTACAGGGTGGTATTCTCCCAACTTCCAGTAATCTGGCATTTTATGCGTATCATAGTATTAATAGCCATGCATGGACTTTAGTTTCCTCATAATTGTTTTCTAATTGAATAAATTAAATTAATCTGTTTATAATTCCAGCCTCTTAACAGTTCCACAGTTTGATTACGTGAGGTGTGAAAAGGTACTTTGTTCCCTTTAAGTTTGTTGCTTGGTAATTTCATTTTGGTATTGTAGTTGTTTTGCTAGGACAAACAGTGAATATTAGCTTTCTTTTCATTACCTTAGTCCTATTCATGATTCCATACACCCAGATCATGTTCTACGCTCGGTCATTTTTTTTTTTTTCCTGAATGAAGAGTCCTTACCTATTTAACTTCTTGAGGAGTAGTTCTTCCTTACCTTTGCTCAGCCATAGCTGTGCCTTTTCTAGTTCTGCAGCATGTCATTTGCAGCATGAAGTGCCTAGAATTGTACGCAGTATTAAAAATGAGGATGTGTAGTAATAATTTTGCAGTGGCAAAATAGTTTTCTATTTCCCGTTAATTTCCCAATGAAGCTGTTGATCTTTGAATTGTCATAGACCATTTGGTCTGGTCTGTCCTTACCAGGTCTCCTGGTTGTGCGTCCCCAGGCTGCCAGCACACATCTTGCATGGCAGCAGAGCAGAACCAGCACCCTGCAGCTCACGCTGCACCCCTGTACTCCGGAAGAGGTGCTGTGTCTCTCCAGAGAATCAAGGGAACAGGGGTGCTTCAGACTGCCCATTCCACTAGTGGCATAACTCATAGAGGGAACATCGCTGAGAACCAAAGAGGAATCCTATTCTGGGTTGTTGCTTGGAAAGGTTATATACAAGAGCACCAATGCAGCCCAAAGCATCTTGTTCAAACGATGCTAAGTGAAAAGAGCCACCTGTAGATATAACTAGGATAGCTGGATATCACCTGAGCCTGTTTGTCAGCTTTCGGAGATGTGTTTCTCTGTGCCTGGAGATCCTTCTCTGACATTGCTGGCTGAACAACACCTCCAGAACAGAGTCTGTAATTCTCAGGTGGCCTAAATTTCCACCGCAGCCAGACACAAGAGGGCCTGCTAAGATAAAAGGGCAATTGCTTAGTTTGATGGCCAGCACCTCCACCTCATTGCACAGCAGAGAAGCTAGGTGGAGCACAGGTTCATGTAGCAAGTGCAGATCCATCTTCTGTCTGTGCCAGGCAATTGCTAATCCAGTCTGTGAGTATGTCAGATGCGGTTCACATCGGGGTTGTCCCAGCTGTGTCCTGGCAGCATGTAAAACACTGCATTCTTAAGGACTCGCTCTCAGCCAGGCCCATCTCTATGTCATTCCTGAGAAGAGTAAAATGCTGTGGGAATCCATTGAGTCACATTGGACTTACTCAGCTATTAGAGGAGCACTGTTACTTCTATCATTTTTTGGAGACAATAGCCAGCTAAGTTTCTCCTGGCATTACCTATCAAAAATTAATTCTTTACTGGCCTCTGACAGCATATATCTACCACCTGATCAGATGCCAAGTTTCAAAATTTCCTGGCTGGGCTAAGAACAGAGAGTTGTTTCTAATGACAGGTTTGTGTGGTTTGACAGAAAACACTGTACACTTGGGAGCACCTGAGGGCAGCTGCTGCAAAGAAAGGAGGGCAGGGAGTACTTTTTGTCAATGACCTAAACATGAGGACAAAGTTATTTTGTCCTCAATAAACTGCGTATCTTTTGAGTATTTTGCATGTCTAGGTAGGTAAATTGTTGTATGGGACTGGGTATCTTCTGACAAGGTACCCAAGGGGAAGCATCTTAGCTTTTCTGTATGTAGATTCAAGAAGGACCCATCCTGTGCATTCCTGCCAGCTTACTCAATGTCCTGGGAGCTAATGGGCTCTGATAATTTTGGGCCAGTCTTCTATGCTTTCTTTGGAGAAGGGGCATCCTGGGGTCATTAATGACCAAAGGCATGCTACAGATCTCAGCAGCTGCTGGGCTTCCTGCTGGAAAAAGGAATTCAGGCCAAATATGCCTCCTCTTCAGGCAGCCAGTTTCAGGATCAACAAACCATACCCCGCCTCTCCCCACCCCTGCTACCCCCCTGTGGGAGGTTATCAGGGTTGGGACAACAACTTGCAAGGTAGGCATTATATAGCGCGGGGCACCTCAGGGACCACTGAATACGGTTGTGCGTGGAGTGCTCTGACGATGACATGGGGGCTGAATTCCAGTAGAAAAACAGATGGTATTGGAAGGGAAGTGAAGAGCGTGGGGTAAGGATGGCTTGGGAGCTGGATGCTGGCCTAAATGGATTATGTGTCTGATCTTTGTGTCAGTTAGTAGGTTCTCAAATAATATAACCTCAGAATACACTTTTAGTCCAAAACAACTGTGGGGAGTCAGTGGTGGATTTCCCATATAGGTTAGTTTCTACTGAAATTCTAGGCAGTGAAAGTCCATACAAAAAAATTAAGTAATTTCTGAAGTATAGTCCATGCAGACATACACACTTAATTTTTTAAGACATTTATGCCATTGTAACACAGAAACCCAGAAAATGGCATCATTCCTTTTGCTCAGTTTGATGTCTTGCCGTTTGCTGAGAAGCAGTGAAACAAACTCAAAAGGCTCTGAGGCTAATACGGCCACCATTCCTGTAATAGCAAAACTGCTTATCTGATCAGCCTGTTTCAGTATGTCCCATTTCATTATCTATTGATTTTGAATTCCTTATCTGTTAAGTTGCATGTATAATGTAATAGTTCCTGTAATAACAACAATATACCAGGTGTCAATCAAAAGATACAGGCAATGTGAATGATACGTTCAAAGTCTCATTTTTTAAGAAAATATCTATACTGAAAAAAGTCACAGAATATATAAAAATAAACTATCCAGACAAAAGCTATCCATCTAAATACTTAGCTAAAATATTCTAAATATTTTTTTTAATGTCAGTCTTAGAAGCTGGCTTTTTTGTGTACCTTGACTTTTTCTGTGGTTTCGTTGTCCCAAAGCTCTATGGTACATCGGTTTGGATGAAGATGATCTGAAATCAAGGCAAAATTAGCAAGTTGGTTCTTGCCCCCAGAAGCTGCAACCCTAGATACAGTATTAGGTACCTTATAAAACTATTTGCAGCCTAGCCAGCACTCCTGTGGCCCTGACCCTAAACAAGGTTGATCAACCACCAAATTTTTTACGAGATGAAAGAACAGTTCTTCTGTGTAAAACAAATTAGTGACTGAATATAGGAATGAGTCACAGAAAAGCTCTCAGAAAAAAAGGGTATGATGAAATGAAATGGAATATTAAAGCATTCACTTATGTTAATTTCTGACTATTTTTCTCTTAAAAAAGCCTGTGCAAGAGATAGCAAAAGTTTGTGAGAGACAGTAGTAATGCCATGCCACCAAAAGCAATGGGGGCTACTATAGTATTTAAACCACCTCATTTTTTGGAGTGTTTGGGTAGGAGTAGTTATCAGGGGAAAACAAAACGCAACAGTAGGTGGAAAGGGCCAGACAGGTCTGACAGCTCTTGCCAGACTCCTCTTCCTGATTTATCAGTTTGTATCATTAGGATATATGGGATTAAGGTCTGTGGGATTCAGGGCTTTCTGTCCAGATAAGAGAACTAATTCTTCTGAAAGCAATCTGATAAACCAGGTGTAAGTATGAGCTTGGGGTCATCAACAAAATAGCTGATACTTCTGTTAAACTTAATGCCTCACAAACTCACAACCTGATACCAGATTGCTGAGCAACTGAGCCATAAGGAACATTACTACCCTTATTTTTACCTTTACTGTCCTGATCTTGCCCACTTAGATCTTCCCAACTAATGTGAGCTTTCGTATGACCTTGTATGTTGAAAAAAATCTACTTATTCACGTTTCCCTGACACTCAGCCAAAAAGATTTCTTATGTTGTTTTTATCTGACGGGTTTTTCTCTCTGAGAATCTGATCAGCCTACTGGAAACAGCTTCTATAGAAAGAGAGGAAGAGACAGAAAGGTAAGCAGGAGATGATCACAAGAAAACAACAGGGTTTTTGTACACGGAAGACAAGCACCTGCAGCTTCTTCCCTAAATGACAGCTTCAGGGCAACTGGGAAACTGCACAAGTCAGGAAGCCTTGTGTGATGATATGCTGAGAGCCTGCTGGAACACAACAGCCCTTCGTCTCTGAGTGTCCCTGTCAGTGTCATCTCAAACTGTAAGGTTTTGTTCTTTTCAGAACAGCAAAAGGAAAAAAAAATAACAAAGCCTCTGAATCTCTTTAAGATGTATTTGCATATGTCTGTGATTCTCAGGTTTGAGAAGTAAATGTGTCTTTCAAGGTATTGACCCTGTTTAGAAAAGAGACCGGCTTTGACAGAAAGAGTCAAAGTGGGCAAACACAGTCTTTCCTGAGGTGTGGTTTTTTCCTATGTGCCTGTGGCCTTCTGACATTGTGCCAAGAGATCTGTTGTTTCTACAGAATTCCTACTTATGTTTTCTTCTTTTGCACAGAAGGACTCAGTCTCAAGCTGCAATAAGTTCAGAGTTGAAGGCTTGTTAGAAAATCAAGGATTATTGTAATTTATTTTAGAAACACACTTTACGCATATAGTTTCTAATTTAATTTCTATTATTATTTTTAAAGTACTTATAGTATCCAATCATATCTAGTGAAGTAGCAACTTGTCACATATTGCAACATAGTTTTGCAAGACATTTTAAAAGCAACATGGCATATGGTTGCCACAGATGTCCATTGATTCTTGAAGTATGTGTCTAAAGTTGAAGTTAAATGTCAGTGGAATGTGCACGTGCTCAGTACCATGAAAAATTGAGTTGTTTGTCCTAGGGAATGAAATATTTGGCTAGTGACATTTGAAAATTTTGGCCAAAATGGATCATTCTACATATCATATGTAACTGTATAGTATTAAAATAGTGGGCTTTCCCCAGAAAAAAATTAACATGTCACTGAGCAGAAAAGGCAGGTGAGAAAGAAGACTGGGGAGACCTTCCCAGCTCTATTGCAGGTTCTGATGTGGCACAGAGTGGAAGAAATTACAAGTATCTGAGGTAAAGCACTCATCTCCTTGCACAGTGAAATGAAAGAATAAGTGGGAACTTGTGATTTATTGGGCACATGCAAGGTAGAAGAGGCTGTAAGAGAAAAATAAAGTCTGGGTATGCTCTCCGATAACAATAGCCTCTTCTCCATATTCTGCAAAAACTAGTGTGAAGGTAAATTTCGTACCTATGCATTTTCTTTTTCCCCAGATTCTGGGAACCCCTGGTTTTTATATATATAGTAGATTTAATCCTTTTACTATAAATGGTTGCTACAGTTTCAAAGCTAAGTGTGATACATACAGGGAGATGAGATGCCTGTAGGATGGAAGAGAATTAGTGCTATATTAGCGGAAAACTGAAGAGAGGAATATGAGACGGAGGTCGGTGAGGAAAGTATAAGAGGAGGTGGAATGCACAATGTTAAATTATAGTACTGAGCTTGGTCATTGGGCACCCTACACCTGTGTATTTTGAAAAATTCCAGTGATATTTCCTGAATAATTTATTTAAGCAATGAGACTTAGCAGTGCATGTTCAGCTCTACTGTTGGCTAAGTGTCATTCAATAAATGTGCTGCAGTAAGCCTGCTAGACAGTAACATAAGTCAGTATGAGGGAAAATGATAAATCTTTTTTTTTTTTTGCTTGGTAGCTTGATCCAGGAGGTGTCAGTTCAGCATAGCAAGGAGAGGTGGTAGAGGGGCAAGTTTGAGATCTCAAGGAGCACAACCAAGTACAGCTGCCCCAAAGGCTTTAACAGAATTGCCTGCACGCTGCTGGCTCTCTGCATGTAGGAGTAATGGGATTCCTGGCTATAGTGTAGCTATGAACTTGTAGATTACTGAACAGGCAAACTAACTGCCTGATAAAGAATTTCATGACAAATTTCTTACCTAAATACTGAGCACTTCAAAAATGAAGCATCTTACCTTTATCTGTATGGGATCTTGGGCTACAAAAGCATATGCTAATAAAAAATGGAGGTGGGACAAAAGCCACAGATTTGTCTGAGAAGCAGAGCAGCTCCAGGAGGAATGAGATTCCACCTTCTTCATGGGACATCTGCTGTGTCTCCACTGGGCTGCCAGTGCCTCAAAGACAAATAAAGGGAAGTTCTTGCCATGCCATCTTTCCTTTGCACCATCCCATATGTGGGCAAATGAAGAGAAGGCAAAACACAGCAGCTGCCAACTGGCCTATGAAGGGGGCTTCCTACATTGATGTGAAGCTCCAAGGCAGCGCTGTCTGCCTTTCAGGTCCAGAATATGCCAGTGATGCATTGCAAAGAAACTATACCTATGGTTCTGTGGGGCTTGGGTCAAGGATTTTTGATTAATCACTGGAGAGCAGGAGACAGACATTATTTAACATTATTTGTTTTGAGTAACACTTTCTGCTTACTGACAGAGTTGGCATGGAAACTAAATCAGCACTCATTTTTTAAAAGGATAGTCCATTCAGAGAGAGGTTAGTCATCAGTGGGCAAACCAAAGAGACTCAGGCTGCTGCTGCTAACGCTTATACCTTGCTCATGAATAGCCAGAATACTCAAAATGGTAGCAGTCATATTACCCCAACTTTTATGGAAATAAATGTGCATCTACTGAGAATTATGTTATGAGGTGTGGGTGGTGGTTTTTTGGGGGTTTTTTTGGTTTGTTTTGGTTTTGTTTTTTTTTTTTTGTAAAGAGGGAAGAGTTATTTAATTATCCAAAATCCACAACAGAACTTCCTTATTTCTAGAAAATGGCATATGTTTTTATGGATCTGTTGAATTTAAGGAGTTAACACAGTTCATATAAACAGTGGTGCTTGTAATATTGTGGTGGAAAATGGCATAATACTTAAAAGGCTATAAGCTTAGCACAAGGGATCTGTGAATGTATAGCCAAGATGGAAGCCTACACAGTATGCAGAAAATGGCATTGTGAATTACTTTCCCTTTATTGATGAAAAAAATCAAGATTTGCTTATTTCCATCATATGTTTTCCCCACACGCAAGGATGGAAGCAAAGAAACGGCTGCTGGGTTCTGCACCAACTAGGCTGAGAAAATATTGATGGCTAAATTGCTGTTCAGCGGCATTTCATAAAGTGCCTGCTGGCATCCTATTCTCAGAGGCAGAATGATAAATGTAGATTTAAATTCGAAAAGTTTAATTTCCTCTATAACCTTTGACTCTTGGCTTTTTGCATCCTCAGAATACAGACCATACATGCCTTCTCCATTGATACAAGATCTTGTTTACTTTACAGTAACTATTTACATTCAAGGCTATAATGCTGTTACCAAATTGATGAGGACACTGATTTCTTTTTTCTTTGTGTTTACCAAGCAGATAATTTAAGTGACGCTCTGAAAAAGCTGAAGATAACAACCACTGACAGCACAGCAGATAGCTTGGAGGGATGCTTGGACTGTCTGCTTCAAGCTCTGGCACAAAACAGTAAGTTGTATGGACCTTTCAAATTTTAAATCGTATAATGAGATCAGTGAATTAAAATGGAGGTAGGAGAATGTGGCAGAGAGACTAACTCAAGCAAGTGGGCTGCTGGATTGGCTGTTCTGGATTTTGGGTTTTTTAACCCATATATCTGTAGCATTCAGATAGCAACGAAGACAGTGACAGGTAAATATCTGGATATTTAGAACAGCTGTAGTCCAGCCCTTTTTCCAGTATGAAGTAGCACAATTACTTACACAACTGATCACTCAAGGAACAAAGGACAGGGATGGACAAATGAGCCTGTTAGGATGGGGAGAGGGATATGGGAGCTGTTTGCTTATTCTGGTTAAAAGAGCATAGTTTCCTATTTGGAATGTATTTTTCCTCATTCTTCTGATCAAATATTTCTTATTTCCAATAGTTTCAATTAGCATAAATAGGCTGGATATCCAAAGATGATCCAAATTTGACATGTGGTACGATAATAAAAATAACTTAAGAATGGAACAAGATGTCTTTTTCACCAAAAGCTGTAGAATGTGTGTCCCCACTTGCAGTAGGCAGAAAGGTATGGTAAAAGAAGATGACAGCTTACAAGACTTTTCAGAGTTTAACTTTCCTAGCGCTTCAGATGGTGGCAGAAGAAAAATCTGTGTACAATTTCAGGTTGAAAAACTTGTCAAGATAGATACAAGCCATGGTTAGAAATTCTTTATTTAAAAAAAATATTAGTCCTCTGTTAATACCAATACACTCAAAAGTACATACTATTAATAAGTCTTGTTTCATTCCTATGATGGTATTCTATAAATCACAGCCTTTTGGCTTAGTTGGCGTAAAATACTTAATGAGGTTTTTCACAGTAGAATATAAGCACCACCCATAACAAATCCAATATGGATTATAACAGTCTCTGCATTTAATAGTAGTGGGTTTTTAATTGATTATTTTGCAAAGAGATATCAGCCAGGAAATAACAAACAAACAAAATATTTGGGGTTTAGATCAACCTATTTTTTGAGGATGCTGAATCATTTTTCTTATGAGTTTATTTATAAAGTATATCCAATCATTTAATCCAACTTCCAGTTGGATTTGGAACTTCCAACTTCCAGTTGGATTTGGTATTTCCAGTACATTTAAGTCTACTACTTAAATGATAAGTACTAAAAAGAAGAAGGTATGAAAAATGACAAAGTACTTAGTGTAAATGACAGAGTTTACCATTTTGCCTATGAAGGTCACATACCTATGTCGCAGAACAAGTTTGGCGGATGCAAAATAATTTTGCCTAATAATTTTGACAGCAAACTTACCAATGCTTCCTTGCAACCATGTGACTCTCTTCCATCTCTGTGTAGGGCTTGGCTCTTCCTTCCAAAATCTTTTCTAGTCTCATAGCTGCCAGATCAGATAAGTAGGTTATTAGGATTTTGACCTCTCTCTTTCAGATAGTTTTACAAAATTTAGCTATAATCCCTCCACCATTTACCATGTTCTTTGCATGTAAGTCAGTAACATGAATATAACCCTGCTGAGCTGCCATATGATGTACATCTCCACATATTTTCAGTTGCCCAAGATTGAGGGCAACTAAAGTAACTCTACTGAAAATTAGATATTTTTAGATGGCAGTTTTTTTCAACAGCTTGCAGGTGATTTAGGAGCCTGTATATCAATTCCCTTTCATGTGAATTAGACACTTCGATACCTAAGTTTTGCTGAGTCTCTTTGGACAACAAGCTTCTTAAGACAGTCTGATGATTTTGAGATAAAAACCTCATAGAAGACAGGTTTCCATTTTGAAATAAATTTGTGAGAACAGCAGTACATTCAAAAGACTTCAGAGATTATGAGGTAAATTGCATGTAATAGGTTGATTCAACAAATAGATTAGAATCAGCTTTCTAAAAGCTGCAGTCTCTGAGTTATTATTGGGCGACAGATGACCGTCCGTCCTTTGACTAAACAACTGATGAATGTCCATTCTCATAGTTCTCATCCATCCAGTTAACATCTTAATATGGATTTGATTTATTTTTTTAGTTACAGTGTGTATGATCATATATATGAGATATATATAATATCATAGAGATATGGGATACACACTGTACCTCTGTGTGTAAATTATCATATAATAATAATGAGAAATCAGATTGTTTATATAAAGCTGCACGATTATTGTAACACAGAAATAATTTAAATAAGGTTTCGCAAATAATTATTCTGTTCTCCTTTAGTGTATTCCCATGTGTATGATTATATTAATAAAGTATGCATTCTGATTATAGTTCAGTAAATCATCACGTTAGAGTAACACTAGAAAAATAAGCCATGCGAGGAATAGAGTTTATTTTAAGAGAATTTCATAGGACTATGATTTCATTGGGAGTTCATGGTGGTATCATAGGTCACAGAATTTAGTTTTATTCACTTCATTAAGACTTGGATATAAAAATATTATTTTATCTTCTATAAAATTTAGTATATTACTAATACACTAATGCAACCCACTCTCTTCTACTGCCAGCCAAAAATGACAGTTAAAGCCAGTGTTAATACTACATTGAGATTTTTAATAAAGGAAGTAATAGTTTCCACAACTTCAATTTGGGCATATTGCATGTACATATGAATATTTCAGAGACCATTACACTGCTTTTAATTGATAACTGCGTGCATGCAGCATAGGGTTGTGGTTACTGTGGAAACATAAGTTAAATTCCTCAGTGTCTAACAATACAGTGACAATTATAGTTCCATTTACTTTGCGTACAATCTTTTAAATTTTCATTATGTTAAAATATTACAAACTACTTTCTTCCTATGTTGTCTACAATATAGAAAAGGATGGCAAAGTTACAATTAATACTGTAGCTTTTAATTTCTTTTTATGTAATCTGCTGCTTTTTCTTCCCCCCCCCGCCCCCAACTCCTGAGAGATGATCTTTTGATAATCCCAGACAGGCAGTAGAGCTCTGGAACACGATACCTCCTGTCTGGCTTTACGAGCTATTCTGCCATTTGTCACACCAATCAAATTATGGTGTGTGCACTACACAAGGGTGAATCAAATAGTTTGCTGAATATGATCACTGCTGGTAAATATTTGGCAAGCCAAATTCAAATGGTTTTAGCTACTTATCTAGGGAGATAGTTGTATAGCCCTTCACATCTGAGACCCAGGTCTGAAAATCCTGCACAGATGGTTTCTTTAGGAGACATTGTTTGGAGAGATGTGTATTCCTATTTATGCTCATATTTTTGTTCTTACCTATCACCAGCACTTCTGGCTGAGGCCAGTCATATGTGGACTAGCTTGAGGCACAAGATAAAATGCAGGACATTAGGATGAGAGAGGCAACAATGACAGAGGATTAAGAGATAAGCATTAGAAGTGCTTTAGAATAATAAGAACATACCTCATTTTGTGTGGACTTTCTTCAGCATTCCCAGTGAAGTCAACTGGCATAGCTGGGGACTTTGCACCCGTAAGGCCTGCCATAATGAAGACATACAGTAACATTAGTCTAGATTCCTAGCTAATGTAAGTCAGCACAGCTCCATTCACCTCTGTGGATCTACCTCATGCACATAAGCTGAGATTCTGTCTACCTTACTGCTGAAAGGAAAATACAAATGCTTGATCTCTCTCTATCCACCAGTGTTCATCGTCTCTAGATTGCTAAACTTTCCATGGCTTAGACTTTTAAAGGAAGGCTGTGGTGCATGATCCCTAAGCAATGTTAGCAGCAGAGAAATAGAGTCAGCCATGCACTGAATGAAATACTGTCTTCTACTGAATCAGGAGGTGAAATTCATATATCACATGTGTTTTCTTTTAAAAACTATATATTAAACAAATTACTCCATTGTCTGCTTTGTAGAATTTGGATTCTTTCTGTATAGACATGGTTTGATGTGTTACTGCCAAGAAGGAATTTTGCTGATCTGGAAACAGGCTGTTTACAGTAATATGGAATGCAGAATGATCATAACAATCAGAAAAGGCAACACGCAAGAAATTGCTTTGTCAGAGAATATGATTCTGAGGTTCATCAGCTTTTTTTTAATTCAGCTTAAAAAAAACCCCTCTGAGATTAATTGTGCATTGCAAATGAAATTTAATTCTGTTTAATACATCAGAATTCCTTACATTATAATTTGAGACTTTGTACAAACAGGGGTCATTTTCTCCCCCCTCCCCAAAATGGGGTAGAGTAATAAACAGCTTATCTTGTAGCTGCTTTATAATAATGTGTGTAAAAAGAAAAGAACTGAAGTCTGCAGAAAAATCCACAGGAGGAAATGGGGTAAGGAGAGCTCTGGTAGATGAATCTGGATGCATTTTTCTCTGAGAAATGGCAGTTGTGTCACCTCCCTGTGCTCACTGCAGAAGGGTGAATGAGTTCCCTCCCCCTGGGCTTCAGACTGCCCTCTGATCGAGTCACAAATGTCACATGCTTGTCTGCAGCCCACAGCCATCCACCTCAAGGCCTTAGCCATAGTTACGAAAGCTGAATATTTGCTCTCTTATTTTTGCTAAGTTTCTGTCATGTTTAGCGACTTTGGAATTCAAGGGTATTGTGTGTTTTGTTTGGTTGGTTTGTTTTTTTTTTTAAATTACATCTTACTGAGGAACATTCTCTGAAATCTCATTCTTCCACTACGTGCAAGTGGTACTGAAAGTTACGCTGAAGATGCAAGGGAGGCATATTTGCTCTCCTGACTAACAGAAATTCTCAGTGCAAATACTGTAGAAAAATTATGGTATTAAACATCATCTCCAGTGGCATCATTAGATGGTATATTACTGAATTTTATTACTTTTTGAATAATAAACCCCAGCTGATTGTTACAAGCTCAAGTTACTTTCTATTCTGGAACCAAAACCTATCTTGTGAAAAAGATAGCAATTATTGCTTTCAAGAGTTTGGTTCTAAAAGCACAATGTTACATGTTTTACTGTAATAATTCAAAGAACATGGTAGTTAGAACTGAACTAGTTATATGTAGAAAAAGATTTGTGAGACAATGGATTCAACTATTGGCTCAGATATTTTCAATTTAAGCCTTAATCAATGGCAGGCTAAACTAACAGAGAAAAATATCTTAGCTTAACGTATGCTTTGCAGCTTGGAATCTATTTTTTAAAAAAATCAGATGAGTAAAGCACTTATGCACTGGAGAAAAGTATTTTGAAAGATCATACACTTACATTTCTGGAAAGAATTAGTAAATGCTTTATTTTTTATCTCAAACCCAAAGAAAAACACTGATATGTACTATTGGATTTTGGGAACAATAGGTTAATTGTATTGTCTAGGGAAATACAACAGAAAACAATATTGGTTATCATTTTATAACATATACAGATTTATACCTATTAAGGGTTCTCTCATAAATATTGTGCCTATCAAAAAGTGCAGTTATCTTTAGATCCTCAAATACAGGTCCACAAGAAAGGACTGCCTGACAAAAAGAAAACAAGATAGAAATAGAGGTTTTCTTTTAAACCACAGGCCTTCTGGGACATAATTATTGCAGTAACAACAACAAAAAAAATGTTATTGCTAGTCCAGACATGCTGTGTTTCAGATACAAGAGGTTATAGCAGACATAAATAACCCAGTTTTGGCAGATGAGAAATCTGAAAATCTGCTGAGCATGTTATTTTTGGTTCTGATGTAGTCAGTGTAAGAGGCTGAAGCCCACTAATCCCAGCCTTCAGCACCCAGCTCTGAAAAATGTCTGACATGTAACTGAAATGGAAAGGCTAGCACATGCATTTGAAGCATTTTTTTTTTATGTATATTTTTTGGGAGGCTAAGAGTATGAGTTTACAAGTTTGTGTGTAAAAATGGTTAAGCAAAATCACACCAGTAAAGATAAGCTGAAGTGAGAGGGCAAGGCCCCAATTTTGAAAGAGATTTAGAAATTTTGGAAAGCTCTTACAGTTGAAAGAAGAAAGTTTTAAATAATACACTTTACCTTAAAGATGTGGTTGGCTATAAGATGCCCTGTTTTCTATTTGTTGAGCTATGCTGATACCTGGTAACTCAAGGAACCATCAAATGACACATGAAAATTTTGAATTCCTGTTTGAAATTGGAAATTGCAGCATTATTCTAAGGCTTCTTTGGCATGTCATTTTTCTCCCCATAATGAGTGCAGTTTCTTTATGCTATTTTGGTTTGCCCCAAAACATATTTTGGCTATATACTATTTTGATTTGTTTTGAATATACTTACTGTGTTGTATCAGAGAAAATAACATTATGTTACAAACTTTCTGGGCAACTGCTTGCTAGCCTTTGCCATCATTTCCTGCTGTTTCAGCTTTATGGTGTTGAGATCACGAGCTCAGCCCTCCTACTTAGAGCTTCTGTTCAGGTTTTCTCTTGAAAGTCACTAGTGGGTTTTTGGAAACGCATTGGTTCTTACTTGATGGCGTGACAGAGGAGGATGTGTTAGCATCTGGAGTTCTTAAGAAAATGTTGAATTTTGCAGAGACTGCAGATTTCTCACATTCCTTCATCAGCGATGAAACTTTCCATCCAATGCCCTGAATCTTCTGTAGGCACTTGCTTTCAAAGGCATCTAGTTTCCTGTCTTTAATGTTTTGGTGGATTTCCAATTCTCACAACCATATGTTAACACAGAGGTTATATTTGAGTTGGAAATTCTTCATTTTATTCTGTTCTTTATAGCTGTTGCTTCCATATGTTGTTGAATTTAGTTAGTACTCATGCTCTTCCTAAACTCGATGTTCCTTTTTCTGATCTTCACTGGCCATAAAAGATGGAACAATTCCTCTACTGGAGCAGAAAAATGATGGAGAATTTAGAGATAATGTTTTGTAATTGTTAAATTCGGGGCTCAACTAAAAAAAATCTGCTTCTCTGAAATTTTTAAACATATAATTGTCCCTCTTAATGCCTTTGATTTATGAAAAAAAGAAAAAAAACCCAAAACCCAGAGCTTTACCTATTTTCATCTATTTCCTTTCTGGACATTTTTGACAGTTCAGTAGGTGAGTAGCTAACTGCTTATCTTTTAGCACATGAGAGTGTCATCTGATTTCAGTGAAATCTTGTACCTCTTTAGGTAGAATTAAACAATAGTTATTTCATCTTTTGTTTCTATGATCCTCTCACACATTAGTATGAAAGTAAAAGATATGTTACCCTCCCACCCCAAACAGAAAAAAATTAAGTTGTAGAAATAGTTGTAACTTAGCAGAATTATTCTAAGCTATGAGCATTACCTGAAATCAGTTTCGTTTTTTCCCATTGGCTAGACTTTTTAAGCTTGCTCCTTTCTCTTTCTGAAGCATGGAGAAAAACCTCTACATTTCACAGCTTGCTCAAGCAAGCAAACCTGTCCTTAAACATCACCAGACTAACCGTTCTCTGTTTTGAAGAGACTCTGTTAGATCAGAATAAGAGTAAAATGAGGTGACAATCATTTCATGTGGGTTGTGACTTAGTAACAATGCTTTCATAACTGTGAATGCTTGCACAGCATTACAGCTTAAAACAAAACAATAACCGTCTGTAAGCCCTATTCTGACCCTCACACGTAGGATTAACTTTTGGCTACTGTTGTTTGCTATAAATAAAAAAAAGAGCACTCAGCATCCCCACAGATTTAATACCCATAACTAACAAGTAAGCTGTAACAACACAAGCCAGTGCACAAGCACATCAAGGTAGCATAGCACAAGCAGATGGGTAGACAATGGTACCAGTTGGATCAGTGGCCTATTAAGCCGACGGATAACTAGTAGAATTAAGTCCAATGAAAAATAGCATTTCCCTGCTCTCTTACTCCTCTCTGATCTTCAGCATTTCCCTTTCTTCTTAGCAGCAGTCTCTCTTCTAGGTGGATATGTGATCCTCCTAAGGTCTACCTTCCAATGATCGCTTTTATATGTCACCCACCTGTGATCTTAGAAGGAGGAGGCCACCCATGGATGTATACTCAGCCACAGCAGACACATGCCTGCATGTTAGTCTTGATATGTAAGTGTCCCAGCCTGAACACTCAAACAAGCAACAGACATTTATGGTGTATGTCCATGAAAGGAAATATGCAGATGAAAGCTAGAATATCCTCCTCCAAAAAGACAAAACAAAAACAGTATTATTGCTAATTGTCTACTGAAATCTATAGTTACCTGCTGAGATTAAAGTATTCTTTAGGAAGATGGTGGCCTTAGCCCATGACAAAGATTTTACTACTTCATTATTCCTGGTTTGTCTTGGAAACTACAAAAATATTAAGAGTAGCACTGAGTTACCCATAGTACCTTGTACAACTCCTTTTCTTTGCATGTTAGAGACATGAACTGGTGTCTGTTTAGCAACTGCTAAATCTTGATCCAGCTTCTTTGAACTTCAGTGCAGGGATAATGTATTTAATGTCTACTCAAAGCAAGGGAGGGAGAGGGAATAGAAATGAAAAAGGAAGAAATGAAACGAAGTCGATGAGTAACAAGGAACAAAATAGTGCATAAGATTTTTTAGAGAAAAGACAGAAGGGAGCAACAGATTCGAAGATAAAATTTTTGAAAGAAAACAACAAACTGAATGCAGATACCTAAGAAGTGATGGATGCCATATCTTCCTAAGTCCCACTGCCTTCTACAACAGCTGCTTACACTCAGAATCTCCACTGATTTAGGTTAGTATGTTACTGCAGCACACATGTTTAGAGCACAGAGTAAAATTAGTAAAAGGACTATAAGGCAATGTCCTGATTCTGGCAACATTTACATATATTCTTATCTTTAAGGACATAGATTCTTATGTTCTGGTAGTCCCACTGAGCTCAAGAGATATATTTGTATGTATAAAGCTATATACATGGCAAAGCATTTGCATGTTCAGAGCCAAAATATGTACAGCCTATTTTAGCAATTCTTCTGTTTTAGGTCACCATCAGTCTTGATTCTTACATGACAGTAGGTGTCAAGGAATGTGTTCTTCCTTCAAAGGTGCATTTCCAGTTTATTTCTTAGTACCCTGTCTTTGTTGAGCATGATATAAACCAGTTTTTCTTGATGGGGAGTATGAAGCTATAAAATTAAAGGAAAAAGCATGATATATGCATTTAGCTTTTGCCATTGAATTATGTTTTACAACATCTATATTAGTAGAAATTAATATAACGTTTAACGTAATTGGGAATGTTTTGCATGACCAAAAATCCTTTTGATTGGCTTGTATGCATAAAGTCAAGTCTTCTGCATAAATGGTGATAATGGATTACAGAGGAAAAAATTTTTAACAGGAGCATTTTCATATAGAGGGATAGTTTTGGTGGGAAACTGAAGAGAGTACATATAACCCTGAGGAAGTTTTTATATTCTGCTGCTAGGGAAGGCTTGGCCTGCTTTTGCACTAGTGAGGATGGAAACCATCTTAGTACAGATGCAGTTTCTACTGGCTAAAATATTTGCTACAATACCTTACACCACATCCCTCAAAGTAACATTACCAACAAAACAGACTTTTATTATTTTTGTAGCTTTTGGCAGTGTAGCTGCATCAGCAATAAGGGTTTGCAGGTGGGAAGCTGTCAAACCAAAACCCCGCACCTTAGACCAGTGTACTCATACAGGCAAGAATTTCTAGTCTGCCTCTGATGCAGATAAACTCCTGTAACGGAGCCAGAGGTTCAAATTGAATTTGGTCAGCTCAGCCGATTAAGCTCATTGCAGTCCATAAGTTTACCTGGGAAGATTTCTAGTCAAATGCCTTTCTGAAAGGTGGAGATCCTGATGGATATTTTGCAAGAGGGAGTTTTGGCTCAAATACTGTGTTATGAAGCGTTCCTTCTCTTGATGAAGAAGGGTGTTCGTTGCATCTTAGCTCATGAAGCTGTTGCCTTTTCATGGCACTGTATACACATAATCCAGAAATGTTTCATCAGAAGTGCTGTATATAATATATTATTACAGTATACCTATTTAATTGGAACACAGTAAATTGAGGTGACTGCTTTTTATTGGACTGTCTCCCAGCAAACTGGCATACCCTAATGATACTGAATGGTAATCACTGCTGCTTAGCGAGATTATATTTTACATAAATTCCTCTTAATAGTGATGTATTTAGTTAGTGCCAGATAGTTAAATGATGTTTATCCAAGTGTTAAATTCCAACTGCTATTCATTGGATATACAATGTGCCAAATAAAGATTAAATATTATATATTTTTTCTTTGCAGAAGGCATCAGTAAAGCAGTTCCAGATAATAGAAATGACAAATTTCTTTTTAGATTGCATTTTTGAAATGCAATACAGAAGCAAAGGAAAAGGCCTGCCTTTTGAAATACAATACTGAAGCAAGGGGAAAGGCCTACTTTTTACAAAAAATTGTATTTAGACATCATGTAACTCACAATTTCAGGTCTGAAATTTCATTCTTAGTTTTGTTCCAGTCCCTTATGACTTACAAATGTCATCTTTTTTAGATTAGATTTTCCTTAAGCTACTTTTAAAAACACTAGTAGCTAAAAAATTCCTTTGTATGTAGACGTACTCTTCCAATAAACACTGGGCAGAGTTTTACAGCAGGCATTTGAACTTGCTTGAGAGCACTCTTAAAAGACTGCTTAAAAGGAATGTGAAACATTTCTTGCATATATGGTGCACAGCTTTCAAATCTGATTTGGTTTTTAAACTGAATTGAATTTGGAAAAAGGATTTTACACTATGGGCCTAGTATTTCTGTTGTACAGATTGAAAAACTAAAGCATGAGGATATTTAAGACTTTACCCAGGGTCCTGTAATAAGTCCAGTTAGTAGAAGTAGCAGAAGAGGCAGATTAAAATGTCCACACAGGCTGACTATAAAACAAGAAGATGCTAGTGGATGACATTTGTACTAAGATCACAGACAATGAACTTGGCAGCTAAACCACTAATATCAAACTCTTTCAGCAACTGTGCTACCGAAGTGGTTACCTCCTGCAGAGGGTGAGTCAGAAAGGGGGAGCGGAGGAACTAACAGCTCAGATAAATCCACCAAACTATGCGTCAGGGCTCTAAACTAGATCCAGTTCAGGAACTGAGGGATTCTGAGCTGCCTTACTTTAGTGTTCTGCCTCATGCTGTGATGTATGCATGGAGGTCTTATGTGCATAATTCTTCATTGAAGGCAAAGCTGGCATGTACTTTTATTAAATTACTTTGTTGGTACCTGCAACAGGCTATTCAAGAGGTGGGTCTCATCCTGAAATTCACTTTTATTCTTTGGATATAGCCTTTGGAGAAATTAATCAGTGGGAATCATGCAGCTAGTTGGTTGGTGAATCTGTCTCTCCATCTGTCCTTCCTTCCTTGTTAGAGCTGAGATTTTAATTACGAACATCTGTGCACTATCTCTATTTCTTCATTAAAAATAGGAATTAAAGTTGCCCTGTTGCTGCTGGTAGAGACAGAACAGAGCAAACACCACGATGGAAACGTTAGCACAGCTAAGGGAGAATCCTCCCTCCCTGCCTCCTAGGGGTGTAGTTTGAAGGATAGGTGAGCAAGCGGACTGTATTTGTGGGGATTTCCCCATGTGAGGAGGAGCATGCCAACAGAAAATTATATTCATTTATTTCTATATATAAATTATTATTAGATTATTTTTATTTCTGTAAAAACAACTCGATAATTGGAACATTCTTTTTGGCTAAGGTATGCTAAGCAAAAGCCTCCTTATCAGTGGTGCATTCTTTGTTGCATTAGAACACATCATTTGTTTCACTGAGGTTCTTTACAACCCACTTTTTGTGCTCCTGTAGTCAGATTAAAATCTCCATTTTGTGGTTTGGAAAATACAGTAGGAGGCTATGGAGAGAGGGACAATACTTCTTGAGGGAGGCCATATATGGGGAGAGCATCAATACTTGCTCTTGGTCACATGAAGCTTTTTTAACGTAGTGGTTAGGAGGATGTTCCAGTTAGAATGCTATCCGTTGCTCCCTTCATTCTCCTCCCTTCTGCCTTCTGAAAGAGCAGATGGAAGGTTCCTTTCATGATATACATGGCTCATCATTATTTGTTCATGTGTTCATCTTTCTCTTTCTGATGAGAGTACATGTAGGAGGGACATTATAAAGCCAAGGTAATTTTCTGCAGTAGTTTCAGGAGGTTTATCTTTTCAGCTAGAAATACATATATTTTTCAAAAGAGTACATTGCAAACACAGCTGGCTTAATGAAGAGGACACTCACAAAGCTGCTCGTTTACAATTCTGTGGTGTGCCTCATTTCTCATGTAAAGCTCCGTAACATGGGAATTAATTGCAGTGCTAGCCTTCACTACTGTTGGGTTACATCTCATGGTGTAATTTAAACTCATTTTTCATAGAGAACAGGAACCGTGAACCTATAGTTTTCTTCTGCTAGCAAGGGCAAAGTAGTAGCACTTCTGACAGAGATGCCTTGCCTTTCCCTTCCCTTCCTTCCCCAGCCCCCGCCTTGTCTTTCACTTGAAGGTGGACGAACTGATGCAGAGAGGAGAAAGGAGTGAAAAAGAGGAGTGAAATTTCACAGGAAATAGACCTGAGAGGGGGGAGTGTAGAATTTAGTTTGAGATGCTCATTGAATTTTCTTCCTATAGTGATTTCTGCTACTTAATTAAGCAGTCTGATAGCCACGGTGCTCAGCTCTCCAGCTCTGATCTATGGCATTAAAGAATTTCCTGCCCACACCCTTTATTATTCTGACTTCAGGCACTGTAAAAACCACGAAAAGCAAGGATATTGACATTTTAATCACCCAGCTATGACATTAATAAGATTTTGGCACTATGTGATCTAACATACTCTTTGTCTTGATATCTGGTGATATAAAGAGACATCTAAAGCTGCAGGTTTAACCTTAGAGGTTTTTTCCCCTCAATTATGCTGCCGTGGCACATCACTGTATTATATTGTGTGCAAAAGGGCTCTTTCTAAAGCAGCATTACAGTCCTACAATTTCTTTGGTTTAAGATAGGGGGCAGTGGGTGTTCTACAGGTGGGTTGGTGCATACAGACTGAAAATCAGGTTTTAAAAGGTGGCATTTGAAATCTGGACATCACCTATAGCAAAAGGATTTTGAGGTACGTCACCCTAATGTCAGGCTACCTAGATTGTTAGGCTTCCTTAGGAGACAAACTGAATGGATTTGAAAGGGGATGCAATTCTCCTAAAGGAATTAAAATGGTAAGCATAAGCCAACATTTTAGCATGTGATTAATGTTGGCTATAATTTCCTTTTTCTCCATTATAGAAAGCATGGGAGGAGATTACGTGGTGGAGATTTTGCCTAGATCACTCTTGCTCCTAGAGAAACATTTGGTTTTACTTGCTCCAACTACAACTGACAGTACATTGAAATATCAATTCAAAAGACGACAACTGAAATAAGTTTTCTAAATAATTTAGCCTCTGATAATTTACTAGAAAGCCCAGAATGAAAGAAGCATGCAGTAGATTCACATCCTTAACAAGTAATACCTCTTTCATGCATACACATGCAGACAGGAAGGCAGGCAGGCCTTCTCCAGCCTCTGAAGAGAACAAATAAAGGCAAGAATTGAGGGTTACCTATGCTAAAGCCATTAGCAATTTCTAATTCTCAGCAAACCCCAAACTATTTCTCCTAGGCCCAGGCAGCGATAAGGGTACCTTTGGCAACACTGGTGTGTGATCTTCCAGTCTTAGGTTCTGCAGAAGGAAAACCAAATTGTGGGTTTACAGTCACAGTGAAAATACTGCTACATAAACGTGACCTTTCATCGTCCTCTCCAAAAGGATAACGCCACACACACTTTTTCCCTCATTTCTGTCCCTATCTATGTTCCTTGGTCTTTTATACAGGACTCGTGTCATATGAAGCTGAGCAAAAAAGAGACAGAGGAGCATGGGTCTTAACGGGTGGGCAGTCTAAATCCATGCTTCCTAAAGCCCCTGGCCTGACCACCATGCCGCTCTAGTTGCAAGTGGAAAAAACAAAGGAGAAGAACAGCTTGGCTTGATTTAGGGCAGTTATTTGATTTTCAGTGCTGTCTGCAGCTGCAGTCCTTTACAACCACAGTTACACCTTCAGTGCAGGGTCTAGAACTGCAGACATACATGTGCAGTCACACACAAGACTCTTAGCTCGTATTTTGCAAGTAGCCGTGAAGTAATTGTCCCATCTGGGCATTTCTAAGAAACAGCCGAACTGCTTCTATACCTACAGCTGTGCTGAAATCATCTTCAGAGCCTCCAACTTGGTATTTTCTTCTACATCCATGTATGTCAACACTTACTACCTGAACTGAGTGTACAGTTGACTCCTCAGACAAGTGAAGGGTGGCTAAAGACCTAATTTCCACAGGGCAGCCCTGTGCATCGTTTGCCTGTTAAGCCCTCCTCCTTGAAAGGAATATTAAAAATACTGAGCAAAAATGCTAGATTTAGCAAGGCAATTTTAGGTTTATATGTAAGACATCTTGTTGGAATTAAAATACCCTGCCTTGTGTAGGCATTTCAAAAGCCCGCCAAAAAGACTGATTTTCTGTAACTGTCTGCCAATTACCTATCTTAACAAATCAATTTGTATATTTCAGCACATTCTTTTTTTTTTCCCACCTTCTTTATTAGAACTTTAGTATGATGAACATAAAATCCCTGAAAAAAATGGACTTTTTCTGCAGATACAAAACAGGACGATTTAGGGTAATGTGCATGGGGATGTTATAGTAATTTTATTGGCACATTCCCTTACAATGCCTTATATGGAGGACGTATTATAAACTACCTGCAAGGATTTAATGTCATACTGTCATATCTCTATTTTGACACTGGATTAATTTGGATATTACACAGAGTGTAAATTGTAAGTGTTCTGCAGAGGAAGAGCAGGGCTTAGGTAGACTTGGAGCAGACAAGCTGAAGCACCCCATGGCATTTTTTACACCCAAGGCAATTACTGGCAAATACGCCTCAGAGAGCACTGTGGGCTGCATAGTTAGTAGCTATCCTTCTGCCTGATGCCAGAGTAACGTGCTTTTCCCTCAAACGATTATGCTTGAGTACTCACTCAAGGTAGAGTGGAGGTAGGCGTGCCCCTGCAGGGTGAAGGAGAGGTACACTCGCTGCTGGTCAAATTAATAAATCTTCCCTCTTTTGTGACCAGCAAAAATTTTATATTGGGACTCAGCCTGTGTAACAAGAACCAGTAGGATGTTGGTTTGAAGGGGAGAGTATATGCACAGGTGTGCCTCCTGTACTGCTTAAGAGTAAGAAAGAAGTCAACGGTCTGTTTTCATCTATGTGGTTCCAGCTAGCTGATTTCCCAGTTTCCAACAGGTCTGTTAAGCCCTGCGCTTTTATTGGTGCTCACTTGCTTATCTCAATGAAATAAATCAATGCATATCTGCTACACGCAACTGGCCTGGAGAAGCATTTAATTTTATTTTCCTACTTCTTGCAGGATATATTTTATTCTATTTATACAATTTATGCTCTGCACAGTAATGAGTCCATCAAACTATAGATCATAAAAATAAGACTGGATACTATTTATCTTAGTAGCGTGGCAGGAGAAAATGCATTAATGTCTGCTGCCTAGTAATACAGGTTCACGGATACCTACATTTTCAATTTTGAATTCTGTACTTTCTGTTTTGAACTTAAGGGAAAAGGAGGACCCCCTCTTTAATAGACAGCTAAGATGCTGGACCAGTCTTTAGTCCTGACATGATTTTCTCTGAATTCAAACTTTTCTTTCATCTGTGTATATCCCTGGGAGAATATATCTACTAAATATATGTTATATGTCAAAACTTATAAAAGCTTCCAAATAAGCCATAAGCTCCTTTACATTCTATCTTCTGTGAAGGTTTCTCACTACATTTCAAAAATTGCAGTAAACTAGACTGCAAACAGGTTAATAATAATTAGCACTTGTATTATGCATGATATGTAGAAATTAATCAGTCTTCATTTTATACCTAATCTGTTTGTAATCAGATGTCATCACTGACATATTGTAGACGAGTAGTCCTAGCCAAAGGCTGACATCCTAAGCTGGAACTGAATACAAAAATGCAGAGGCATAACTACAATCCAGACTTGAAGTTCTCTCCTTTTACTCCATTTTCTGTCAGCTAGACACCACTGGTGTCTAGACCCAGCCAGTGAAGCACATACGTACCGCATGCGAGTCACAAAACCCGCGTGAGTCACCTCTGACAGCCTTGTGCTGGCTTCAGTTCAGGGTCAGCTCAAGTGGATCTCTCAGGTGCTCGGAGGCAGCAGGGGATGTTCTGGAGCCACAAGTAGTCAAAAATCAATTGCAGCCCTGAGAATGGGGAAAGGGAGGAGGAGGAGGAGGAGGCAGGAGGTGGTGAGCCCGGTGGCATGTCATTACCAATTCAAAGGCGAAGCACAGCTAAAGAGTGGTTGCAAACTGGTCTCTAGAAGACTAACTAGTTGTGGTGCACAAAATACGAGTTTACTTGGTTAGGGGGAAAACAGAGAACGTTGTCTTGGAAAAACTATTGGATATAATATCCCTCCCTTTTCTCCCAGATTTAAAAGATACTATGCAAAACCAAAATCCATTGATTGCTACTATTGTTGCCCAGCCTGACTATCTTGATAGCTCTTACACCAGAGTGCTTCTAAGAAACTGTAGGAGGTGGTGCTCAGAGGCCTGTCTTCTCAACTCTGAAATGCCTACATCTGTTTACTGGCAAGCTCGAGCGATTTTTTTATTTTAACTTGCACTTACTGCTTTGTGCTTACTGCACAAAGCTTTTACTTTAAGTGATGTGAAGGGGGTTGTGCATGTTGTAGTGCTTAAAAATGCCCCTGTGAGACAGAGTTGTTGAACAACAGACTTGCATTCAGTGGATTTGTTTTGCTTTGCAAAAGTCATCAGAGTACCTCAGAACTGTCTTTGGAGAATGCAAGTAACTTCAGTTATGAATGGCTTAAGGAGTCATGCTGAAGTGATAGGTGCCATCTAATCATATGGTATGTCACACTAATATTTGTCTCAAATATGCCATTATTTGAAAGCATTAGCAAAATATGTTTTAGCATCTTTAATTGCAGTTGAAGCAATGTTAATTTTCAGTTTGTAACAGAGCTGTTGGCCAGCAATGCTAGGT
The DNA here is from genome assembly GCF_964199755.1 of Larus michahellis. Classification (NCBI taxonomy): domain Eukaryota; kingdom Metazoa; phylum Chordata; class Aves; order Charadriiformes; family Laridae; genus Larus; species Larus michahellis. The sequence continues at coordinate 33,137,179 of NC_133900.1, read as the reverse complement.
GGGGCCCTGTTATGGAGCAGCCGCACAATTTCTCTCTACTACAGGCAGAAAGAGAAAAAGTTTTGTCCCGAATCTTTGACCTCTACTACAAGAAAGTCAGTGTTATTTTTCCCATTCCCTTCTATGGAGGCTATACTGGAGCTACTGTAGCTTAGCAGAGTAACAAAAAAGATACTCAAGCTGAGTGTAAGACAAGTCTAGACCACGATCTGCTTAGCTCTCCCTCTTCTCCAGTTTCTGACTCCTACACTGCATTAACTTGTGCCCTCAGCTGTAAGGACTTCCCCCCATCATTCCTTGAATGTTTCCAATAATTCATCACTTCGGAGTACCATTCCTTTACTTTTACATAGTATTTTAGGATGCTGCATATCACTCCATTACCTTTAGTCTTTCTATCAGTCTCTCCAGTAGTTTCCCTATGTATGCATGCGTATGTATCTGTATTTACTTGTATAACAGAGAGTCACCTTATAAAGATCGCTTGATAAGGAATGGCAAAGTATTAAGTTCTATGAGCATATCATATAAAATAAATGCAATCATTGAAATAGCAGTTGGCTTGTTATATGGGAAAGTAAGTACTTTAATAGTTACCTTTAAGAAGACTTTCTGCTTTTGTTTCTTTTCTTCCCAAAGCAAGCTGATATACAAGTCATTTTTGTGTGATCTGTTTTTCAGATATGGAGACAAGTGAAAAAATCCAGAAAAGTGGAGTTCTTCAGGTGTTCGCGAGTCTGTTGACGCCACAATCTTCCTGCACAGCCAAAGTAGCTAACATCATAGCAGAAGTAGCCAGAAATGGTGAGGTTTTCTACAAGAACTTTTCTGCTGGAACATCTTCAGTTTTTCACCTCACTTGTCAGTATGTTTTACTTCATTTATGTTTTCATTTTGTAGATTAGACACCTTTCATATCCCTCCCTTTCACTCTTTTTGTTTTTATTTTCTCAAATTTTGTTTCTCTACTTTTTAATACAATCGAAACAGCATTTGGCTGCTGGAATATTTTTAGTCCTTACTTTCATGCTATTTAGTTTTTAAGGCAAGCAACAGTATAATTTATTGGGCAGAAGTAACACGCCACTGGCTTCATGAAATACATACAGGAAAAAAAAGATGTGCATCGTTTGTGCATCCAGTTACACACAGTGCATGTAGTTACCACAGCAGTATGTACACAGCTGGTTAAGGGATAGTAGATTGTTTCTTTGGTATGAGATTTGCGATAACATTATTACCACTATGAGGCCTTTGATACCACGAGAGAACCACTTACTCCTACCTAAAGAGCGTTATATGTGTTAGAGTAAGAGCCCAAGATCCCAAACGAGAATCAGGGGTCCATTTTGGTATGTATTATATACATACGGTCCTATAATATAGGAGATAATCTAAAACTATTTGAATTCTTTTTTGTTAGAAAGAATTATCTAAAAGCTCACCCAATACCCGGCATACCTTGAGCTCAAAAAACTGTCCTCATGCCTGCAGGTAGGTGCTAATGGCAGACCCCATGACCAGGACAGAGGAGGTTTGTGGCTGACTTCTCACTCCTTGACTACTGCTGTCCCAGCCAAAGAGGCACAGATTATTACATTTTGCACTTTCCTTCCCCAGAGGCCAGGCAGAGAAAAGTAGGATACCTCTTAACCGCTGTCTGCATGCAGGCCTAGCAGCCACATCTCTCTCCCTCTGTAAACTCTCATGCTGATGCCTCTTCAGAGAAGGATCTTCATTTTTGCTGACTATTTCCACATTCCCTTTCCACCCTTTTTTTGGAATGACAGTACTACAGCTTCTTACTGATAGCCCTTGTGTGACTTCCTCCACCCAATTCACTGATTTTAAGACAATGCTATATATGGATATTCAGAAACAACATTAACAAGAAAAGAAGATATACATAGTTATTTTTTAAGTTTTAAAATTATTTAGATAAATAGCCAGTAAAAAATGTAAACACAGAAATTTAAACTTAGAAATGTTTCAGAATGATAGAGAATCATGCAACCATATCACATGCTTTTTCTGTACTTAGTAAATTCATAGTAAGTATATTTAGAATATTGCAATCAACTGTCTGTCCTCACAGTTAGTCTTTTTAGTTTCTGCCTCAGAAGGGGGAAAGTTAAGAATAAAAACAATGTTCACAATAGCTTAACTGATTACTGTGCATTGTTTCCTGCAAGATTCTCTTACAGAGCATTTTAGCCAGTATCTTTCAAATCTGAATTAATGCATGAAAACTCTGAACAATTTCTAATGTATCTTTTTCCCTGCCAGCTTTTAAATTGCTGTTATGAGTATACTCTTCAGAAGAGATGGCATTTTACCTGGTTCATCATACAAAATAGCTTTTGTCTTTTGCTTAGAGTTATTAGCAGGTGCAACTGGGACCTCTGGCAGCCAAGGTTAAAGTGAAGGTATTCATAAATTATTTAAGGTGCCCAGTGCTTTCAAGACTGAGATGAGCTGAGTGTTTCTCTTTGGATCCTAACTCTGTTGAAATAGCTGCTCAAGCAGGATAGCAGGGAACACCTCATTTGAGTTCTCGTTGTCCTCTTACATGAGAATACAAGTGTTTCATGCTTATATTGCACCTTTTTTTCAAGCTTCAGGGCACTTTGAGAAATTTGTGTTATCAACATCCTACAGATAGTAGGCATTAAACCGAGGCAATTGAACTGATTTCCCTATGGTCATGCCATGCAGCATTTGCAGATCTGGGAGTAGTGCCTCTGACTGACACTGCACATTACTGATGAAAGAGCATCTTTTTTCTTCCCCCGTTCTTGTTTTCCTTTCCCATTCTCCTCATCTAGTCCTACACATACACACACACATCTGGTCACATCAAATCCCTCTACTTGCCTCACTGTTTTTGTCATGTTTCATCTGCTCCTTTTCACCTCTGTGTTCTTGCTGTGTTTCATCTCTCCAGGTCACATGACTCTTCCTCCTCCCAACATGCGTCTGTATTAGTCTCTCCCATTTTAAATATCCAAACACATAAAAATCCCTTTAGTTGCTTTTGTCTCTCCAGCTACGGACATTTGCTTTTCGACTGTGGGCATACTGAAGGCTCAGATGCACTCGCTATGTGGAGACTTATCTTCCCACTTTATACCTTTTAAACCCACTTCCAAGGTCTTTAGTCTCCTCTTCCCTTGACAAGTATAGGATTGAGAACAACATCTTCACAATCTGTAATACTACAACACAGCTACATTTCTCTTTTGAAATCTTGCCCTCCTTTGGTTTATGTTTCTCTGTCCTCAGTGATTCTCCTAACTTCTTCAGTGCTTCTTCACTGTTTCCTTCAAAGGATCTGCTTCTTTTCCCCACCAGTTTAGTGGAAACCTTCTAAATTACTCTCTTCTTGATTACCTTACCTGTCTTCTATTACTTCTATGTAGTATCACCTGCAAATATAGTTGTTGTTACTACATTTTTGTTGATGTCTCACAGATCTGTTTTGCTATATATAGCACCATTTCTTTACTTCTTACCCTTACATGACCTCGATAAATACAACTTTGCTCGGCATATTGCCTAATTATTTTGTTGCTGAATGGAAAACTGAAAGCTTCTGCTCCCGCCAAATGGGGGGAGGGTGGAGGAAGGGTTTTTTTCTTCTTTTCACCACATAAGCAAGAACCTAAACATACAACAGAGCAGACTGAGACCTCTCAGTCGTTCAGGAGAGAACAAGTTCTGTTTCCTGTCATAGGCTAGGAGAAAAAAACCCAAAAATCTGGCTTTGGTGGTGCAGAGACCGGTAAATTAGTGGGTATTAAAAAAGTGATGCAGGGAGAAGCTGAGGAATAGATGAGAGTTTTTATACGCAATTAAGAGAGGAAGAGGCTGAAGGGACAGATAAGACAGAGGTAGGAACATAATACATTAAGTAAATAAACATTAAGATGAAGATAAAAATGGGTGATAAAGAAATAGGTAAAACGTTACAAGGATGTGGCAAGACCAATTTTAAAGAACAGATGTATCTGATATTTATTCTGTTCATTACAATGGATATCGTCACCATTTATCACAGTATAGCATCTGTCTACAGTTTTAAAAAGTTACAGTATCTTAGGCAGGTGGGCCAATTGTGGTGACTACTATCTTCTGTTGGACCTGTGCAAGTGTATAGATATTGCTGATTCTACTTCATCTACTTGTTGATATATCAAAGTTTATCATTATGTGAGGATTGCTTACCTCTATGACAATTATTTCTTTAGCTAAGATAACACTGCAAGGTTAACTACAAAAGATACAAGATTTTGTAGCTACAGAAACATCAAAGAACATTGTAATAGGTGCAACAAAGGGAGTTCTGTTGATCCAGAGTCAGAAAAACTTTATCGTTCTTTTTATGGCGATTGTACACCATGGTTCATTCTGTCTCATAAATGACTAACACAAAGGTGAACTGATTTTGGAAGATCCAACATAGTCTAGGATCAGGAAAAGATACAATTTGCAATTCACAACAAGTCAAAAACACATTGTCCTTTTGCCTATTACAATGCTACATCTCTGAAGGGTGCTCTGTAGTAAATTATTAAGTAACACTATTGGTGTATCAGGTGGTTGCTTCTGTAAACTTCCCTTGTAAAATACGCAGCACAGTGCCTGCCTAACTATAGCTCCTTCTGCAGACCAGTCCTTTATGTCTCTGGCACCAGGATAATTCTCTATCTATGACTTGCACAGATGTGAAATAATAATTTGGTTCCCTGTGACTGGAGGACATAGCAGGAAGGAAGGACAGAAAGGTAGAGAGCTTCCCAGTGGATGGGTCCTCTAGCTTTCCTCCCATGGTGGGCATCAGTTAGACTGTGGAAAGGTGCAGGCCTTTGGGCTCACATAATCTCTCTCTTATTTCTCATTCTTTCCTGTTCTTTTCCTTTCATTACCTTCCAAATAATGAGCCTGTTACTTAACTTTAATTCCTTTTTAAATTTTTTTTAAAGCAAAAGCTTTTCAGGAGTTCTAATTAAGGGAATAGAGGGTAAAAAATGCTGCTCATTTTGGAGTATGAATACTAGTTTTAAGTCATCTTTTGTGTTATTTAGTAATTTTAATTTATGTTGAATTTGTTGGGGTGGAGAAAAAGGTTGTGAATTCACTGTTCTTTTTCAGCACTTCTTTATGATGCTAAAAACATGCTCAGCCTCAGCCATGTTAAATTAGTTTCCATGGAAGTCAATTAAATACTCTTAATTCCCTCTAAATTAATGAATAATGGAAAGAATGTAAGCCCAAATCCTGTCTTGGGCTTATTCTCTAGAAACTTGCATGAGAACTTACATTGTTTGTCTATGCATATGTTTATTCTCAAAAAAGGTCCAGTTGCAATGCCAAGGTAACTGGAATGGATGAAACTGAAAACAGCCAGCTTGCTTTAACGGGCTTTGCATTATTTGCAGAATTTATGCGGAACCCATGTGTGGATGCTGGGTTGATCCCTCCTTTGGTGCAGCTGTTAAACTGCAAAGACCAGGAAGTTTTGCTTCAAACAGGACGTGCCCTGGGCAATATATGCTACGATAGCCGTGAGTGTTGAAATATGCCATATTTTGTAGATGCTCTTGTAGGAGGGAGGGGAATGTTTTGGTGTTCTGTACATCGTGTAATGGAGGGTCATTTTCCTCTTTTCTTGATTTTTTTTTTTTACCATGCAACTCTTCTGATTGTACAGGGCAATTGAATGTCACACACGCGTTATGCTTTTGTGACAGAAAAAGGAAAAAAACCCTATTTTGATATTGTGATACAACTGGATATAAGAATAGAAAAGATTTGTGATCCTGGATTTGTTTTTTTTAAAAAAAACATAATGAGCTAGGTTTTCAAAGAGCAGGTGCTACATACACAGAGGCCTGAATAGTTCGTTTTTCCTCAAACAGAACGTCTCAGAAGGCAACAGACAAAGTCAGAAGGGAATATTCATTTTCTACCAGTCTCAAAGCTATGCACAGATACATATGTGGCTGAAATAATGCCTGAGCTATGTTGCTGATTCTCAGAATTCATATCTAGCCAATCAATTGCTTCAAGATTACATGTTGGTATTTTTGGTAGTCAGGGGTTATGGTGGGGATGAGGGAGGATGTTGGTGAAGTTTTTTGGACACAATAAATTTTGCACTGCAAGCAACTGAGTTTTGAAATGCAATTGTGACTCCATGTGCTGATTTATATGCATGGGTATGTCATTTGCAAAACCAAACAGGTGGTTGCAGAGTTTTGAAAATGCAGCCTCATTATCCCTTACTTTAAATATTTTGATAAAAGCCAGTGCATGACAAATATGGTACAGAAGCAGACACACTAGAAACGTCTTCCTATGGACATAAAGGAATTAGAAGCCTATGGAAGTCTGCAGATGGGAAGCGAGATGAAATTGTAAAAGCATTTTGTTATTTTGAGATTTAGTGCCTTATTTCATATGGCAAGAAATTTTCTTAGTACTATGCGTTGTATTTACTGAAAGTTTTGCTGTTCTGAATACTGACTGTTGAAAAAAAAGAATTATTAGTAGCCTTTCTCCTCGCTACTTTTTTTCATCCTAGTTTGCAAATTTACATTTTATATTGTTTTAAATTACCTTGCCTCTGACCTCAGGGAAGTTAATCAGATTTTCCATGCTGGCATTTCCATTTACAGACAACTACTGCTTGAGGATGTTAATGTATAATTCTTTCATTTAGGATTTTCTTTAAGGTGACCAATCAACTGAACACCTGCTTCCCCATGGAAACTTCAAGTAGAAGCTGTTGAGCTTTCTATAATATCATTTATTTACTATATTTTATTTCAGGGTCATATGCGATAAAAAGCTTAATCCCAGGTGGCACTGGTTTATTTCATATAAGTAAAATCTACATAACTATTCATGTCATTGTTGTTCAACCCACATTTTTTCATGAAATACAATAAGGGCACACAAAAATGGTTTTGTAATATCAGGTATTGTGGACTACTGCTGGCTTTTACAGTGCAGGATTTATCCAGTACAGAAAAGCTGTATTACACGCCTTGTGTTGCCCTTCTGTGGAGCAAAGCTGGCACTGATAAAACCTACAGTATGCGGTGATGTGTTCTGTAGGCCGTGTGTTGCTCTGCTTGTGTGGGAGGACAGTCACTACCTTCCCTGTGTAGTTGAATAAGAGTAATGAATAAAGTGTAATAAAATGTCACAAAAATGAAAATTAGCATCTTGGATTTGAGTAGAAGAGGCTATTTACAATGCTTATTTATCATATCTATCCTATCTGACTTTATTTTATATGTTATCTTATTATGTAATGGTTATGTAGTTATGTACCCTATCCTAAATTCGTACTTAGGACAAATACTTTCAATATACTTATTACTATAAAATTTAATATATTTTAATTTATTAGTATTATTTTTCCCTAACAAAGAGTTTTGAAGTATAACAAAGACAAGGTATGGAGGCCAATAGTTACAATAAAAAATGTTGTTATGTGTTGATAGTCTTTTTCTTTTCAATTGAGACCAAAGGACCTGTTACCCTTCCGATAACTGGGACTCGTATAGGAACTTGAAATACACCAGTAACTATATTTTACCATAAACATGAGTGTTTCTTTGCTTCTACTGCCCATGTAGTTATAACATGCAGTGATGAGGAAGGTCTTTAAATCCTAAATCAATGTTAGGCTGAAATTAAAGCTCATATTGAATGGCTCATAGCAACATTTCTATTTATTTGAAAGCCCCAATTATCCTGTATTTCATCCCAGCAAGCATGCATCGCTTTGTTTATTGACAGTTTGTGCAAAAAGGAGTTAATCAGGTGTCTATTTTTGAGAGAAATCTGCATGGCACAGGATGAAAGTTGTGGGACAAATGGCTTTTCCTACAGGGAAGGCCCCTTAAAAGTGGCCTTGCAGAGAAGGATTGTCTGAATTTTTTTCTTGATTAAATGAAAATGGCAGTCGTTTCTCAGAGTTTACAGATCCTAGAGTTGATGCAAGACCATTTCCATGTAAGTTCAGGAGGGGCTACTCCTGGAACATGGCTGCTGTGGAAAGGTAGTTCATTGCTAAGTCCCAATGCTGGAAGAGGTTTAGTAGCTTCCACAAGGTACAAGGGGAATTATACACTTGCTGACCAGAGACCTTACTGAACACATTTGTCTCCTCACAGAAAACATGGAATGAAAACCTGTAAACTTACTGACAGATTTTCTTCTCTCTTAAGCTTGAGGTGCACATGCACAGCGTTAGCACAGCACATAGGGCGCTCATCAGTGTTAGCCCCCTAAAATAATACTGAATCACCTGTTTGGGCATGGAAGAAAATGCAGAGAATTAAATGCATTTCATAAACAGTTAAAGAGGAAAAAATAGGTCAAATTTATCCGAAGCAGTTTTGAGAGCATCCTTTTTAAAATATTTATGTTGTGAAGAGATCTGCTTTATGTGAGTCTCTGGACATCAAGAATACAGGCAAATGTATTTGCAAAGCAGAATAGAAGGAAGCTTTGTTAGTACTGATGAGGCTTCTGGTCTCCCAGCCACCTTCTTGTATGCAGAGATGAAAGAAACAATTGAGGCACCCAAAAAGATTTTAAGTCAGAAGCAACGAATGTAACTAATCGCAATATGCGGACTGTTCAGTGCTGTCCTACAATTTAAGAACAGATACACTACTGCATGTTCCTGTGCAGCCTGTAATTGTTCTACATGCTTTATCTAGTAAATGGCACGTACACCTCTGCTCCCAAATTTTCATCAAAGCAGAAAGTGCAAAGCAAAGAAATGGAGACGTGATCTCTCCTCCTCTCCCTCCTGCTTTCTTCCCCACTATATCCACAGCTTGTACCAAGCACAGCTGCTTGTACTTCCGTATCCCCAGACAACGGATTCCTCAGCCTCACTCAGGGACAGAATTTTGTCTGAACTGTATTACTAGATGCAAAGCTCATAGCCCACTCATTCCTTTTAACCACTAGTTATGTTTTTTCACTTGTAATCAAAGTTAAATTCTTAGGCATTGTCCAGTCAGAGCGTTAAGACCTATCCTTCTAGCTGCTTCACCACTCTTTATCTATGAATCAAACTATAGCTACTTTTCTACTGTCTTTTTTTCCAGTCCTCCCTGCTATTCTCCCCAGTGCTCTTTGTTTAGTAAGTGTGTTCATTTAGGACTGTTAACAGATGTACAGATGTTACAGGGTAATAGGGCATACCTCCAAAGTGCTTCTAAGTTCCCCCTGCACCTTGGTTTCACCTGCAACACGAAGATCTCGTCTCCATTGTCCAGGAAAGGTTATGTTTAACATAACATGGTTCTTGCTACAAAAAACAATGTGTTAAGTCAGAGCAAAATTGTTAATTCTGCTGTCTATAAAGCCTAAAAATTATTTGCTACCATCAGCTCTGGCAGTTGGGATATTAAGTTAAAGAACAACATTATCCAAATTGCAGCTTGTGATCATTTCATGAACAACGTGATGGCTAGAGCATGCCTCAGCTCGCTCTCCTAATAGAATGTGAATACTCTGGTGACTTGAATCATATGGCGGTTTGGGTGCCTGGGGGACAGGGAGACTAAGACTACGGTTTTCAAGTTAGATCTGCCTTCTTACAAGACCCACATGAGAATGCAGGAGAAAGAAGACAAAACCTGTCTGTAGCCAGGTCTCTGTCCTGCTCTGACACCCCACACACCAATGCAGTTTGTATAGAAGAAAGATCAGGTCAATCAGATATATTTTAGTCAAGAATTTTAATGGAAGATGATACTGTATTAAAATAGTAGTAGTTTCTTAGCAGATAATAGCCTCACAGTATTTTTTATCATTAAGTTTGTGATGCACATGTTATCTTAATCTTGGTGATTTTACCACAGGTAGTTTGTTGCACACTTCAGTTTTGAATTGATTGACCAACTATTTTCCTGTGGTTTTATATAACATTGAGCACAACACAGAAGCTACCATAATTATACTATAAAAGTGATAATTATAAGAGGAAGTGAAGGACTAGGATATTTAAAGCCTGATTCAGTAGCTGTATAGACCAGAGGAAGTAATTCTGATTGACTTCAGTTGAGATTAGATTAGACTCTTATCCATTAGAAAACAATTCCTTCTTGCTGTTTAGAGCATCCACATATTCTGAAAGCTGTCCAAGGGAAAGAAGCTCTCCATATGTCTTGTAAGGAAAATGGAAAATTTCCCATTCTGCCCTTCCATAATATTCATATTAATGGTAGAGCTTAGAGACCTCCTAAGGAATCTCATAGCTATTGCTTTTTGCACCCATCCACAACCTTGTTTCTTCATGAAACCACCAGCCTGGGTACATGTTCTCACCAACCATACTTCATGATATAAACAGCTATAGAATTGGAAAGAAAGTAAAAACGCCAACTCATTCTATAAAGGCTCTCCCCTGACAGCTGCTTATCTACCTTTCTCTACAGGAAATTTACTGGATTCTTTTCTCATTCCCAAGCTTTACATTTCTTTGTTATCTACCTAGTATTGATGGCAAGACTCCTTGCTGAATTTCAGCAATGTGGCCTTTCACATAGACCCAGGTCTCTGTTGATCCCAGCCTTAACACCAGACCACGAACATTATACCACTTCTTGTTAAAAAGATTGTACATGTGCTATAAATTCTGTATACTCAGCTGCCCATCCTATAAGGATGTACAGATCTCTTGCAGGGACCTGCTAAAAAGGCTAAGTACAAAACCAAGAAACTACTCAATTGCACAGTTTCATACATCTCTCAGGAGATGAGGCTAATTTCAGGATCTAATGCAGAAAAACAGACGCTTAAGAATTAAACATACTGGAAAGAAGTCAAGTGCAGTTTTCTTCAAAAAATGACATAACCTTTTTCAGTACCGTATGGAAAACCAGCAGAATCCTAGAACACAACTGGTGTTGATAATGGCACACTACTGGCTAAACATTTTTATGAAGATCACCCTGATTCATGCAGCCAGGCAGCATCTTACCACAGTCTTCCACTTTTCATTGTGCTAGATCCTACCAAATGCAAATGCCACCTACTAAACTGTTTCACAACTAATATCATGAAATTGAGACCAGAGGCTTTAACTTGTTGCTTGAAAACTGGTTGTTTAGAACAGCTTACAGAGAATTAAAATTATAGATTTTAATTGTACAGTAATAGCGTTTTACCTTTACATCTGTCCTCTCCAAGGCATGTCAGAGTCTTAGAAAACTATAGCCTTTTAAAGTTAGAACTAGTCCTTGATAATGCAGTACTTTTTCCAAGCCTCTGCAGCAGAAGTATTGCATCAGCTAGAAACTAAGCATACCGTATGCATGCCAACACATACTTTCACAGTAATATTTAGTACTTATCAGCAATTAATCATGAATGTTCTTAGGAAGCTGTTAATATTATTCTAATTTACTTATTTTATGGCTGGCCTAAATGGAATCAGAATGCTGAGGAAGTCTTCCTAGAGCATCAGAAAAAAAACATTCAAGAGGTGATATGAAAACCATGAAATCTCATTCTCAGGGTATTACTCTTTTTAAAATCTACATTCTAAATTTTAACTCTACTGAAACAAGTGGCAAAATTCTCATGACTTAAGCTAAAACTTAACAGAAGCCCACATGGGGAAAAAATGAACCAAAACCAAATTGCCAAAGATATGCAACTTTTCACTTCTTTAAGATGAAGGTATGAAGCCTGATTTTCTGTTTGTTTTAAAGAGTATAGGTATGATAGGTCCCTGCTTATTTTCTGCAGTGCAAATATTTTTCCTCTTTATGTTTTTCCAGGAAGTTTATTTGAATAAGCAGAATAAGTAGATCAGAATTCAGTACAGGTACAAAGAGAATTAAATCTAAGAATGAAAGCAGACTTTTTTTTGATTTCTTACTTTCTCCCCATCTAGCATTTAATTCACAGTCTGTAAAGCTTGTGTATTGCTCATATTCCAACAGGCTCAGAGACACCTGCTTAATTTACAGCCAAAATAGAAAGTACAGGCAACAAGGAAATTTAATAAAATTAAAAAAATTTTAAAAAAAAAAAAAAAGAGAGATGGAAGGTGTTTCCAGGGTCTTAAAGAAGGTCATGATCAGACTTGGAGAGAAATCCTGCTTTATTCACTACATCTTGCTGCCACCCTAAAAGCAAGTTAAGGATTCAGACTTTGGTTAAGGACTGAGCTATTTCTTCATACTTCAAAGTTAAACAAAGTAGGAAAGGCAAAACTTGGGATTCCCCTAATATTTCTGAAGACTAAAAAAAATTCCTTATCAGGAAGAAAAGCTTTTAGAATTTCAGTAACAGTAAGTGAACAAGACAAGATATGTAACTCACTCTTCTCCTTTCAATTCAACCTTCCTTTTCATGTCTTTTTTTACTTTGCTTTTTAAGATATTTGAAATTTTTCATATTTATAGATAACTGCACAGTCACATGTTGTTGCTTTCAAGCCCCTCAGAAGACAAAGCTTGTTAATTGAGTGTCTAGACATGACCAAAGTGTCTGGCTTATTCTGCTTTATTTAAAAAAGTAGGCATTACATGACTAGAAATATCAACTGTCACTAAATCAGCAATGGTAGAAAACATCAACTGAATTACCAGGGAAAACAGATGAAAGAATCTAATAGCATCTTGCTAAGCATTGCTTATATACAACTGGGAAGTAAATGTTTACTAATTTTTTTGGTTAAGCTGGCAGCCATTGTTCTTCTCGTTTAACTTTGTGTTTTAATACACAGTCTAATTATATAATCGTAACTTCTTAAATAGTAATGTATAATATAATTTTGTTTTACTCTCAGATCCACTTCTGCAGATTTTTGCAACACTCTGTGCACCATGGATATATTGCACAGGCCAAGTCTTTTAGTTGTTTGCATGATTGCTACGTAGGCATCTGGTTTCATACAGCATCTTGTACAGTGCAATCAACATACAACATGCAAACCACCTAAACTCACTTACATTTGTTGCATTCGTATCTAAGGAATACTGTGCAACTCTCAGAAACAGAAATTGGACATTATCGGCAAAGAACTATATTAGTAAAATCATAGAATCTTCATGGTTGGAAAGGACCTTTGAGATCATCGAGTCCAACCATACACGTACAAAAAACCCCAAACCCCTACAATCTCTGCCACTAGAGCATGCCCTGAAGTGCCAAATGTATCACTTAATGCAGTGAAGCTCTTCAATGTCTCAGCCAGGGGACCAGGACTCTAGTTAGAAGGTTTTTATAATACTGTTTGTACCCAGTATAATCAAGAGCCAGTGCCCACCAGAGGAAGTTGCAGCGTAAGGGTTTGATAAAAGACAGTGAGGAAAGAGTTAGATAAAACTACAGATAGTAGCAAGACAGTTCACATTAGCAATAACAAAGCAGCGTTCCTGTCACAAGAGGTGTCAGTGCGTATGAACAAAGTTGGTCTTTGAGCCTCCTTGATCCTGAGACTGCTCTGTGTCTGGTTAGTTATCCAGCCAGCAAAGCGGCCTGAGGAGTCAGGGTGGATGCCTTGAATGCCTTATCTACAACAGCATTCCCGTTTCCCTGAAAAAAGAGTCACTTACCTGAGACAGTGTCCAGTTTATCAACCACATCTTGGCACCACTTGGCCTCTTGAGTGTGGGCTGTTCTGCAGTTATAGTGCATTGCTAGTTGTGCTCCGGTCAAATAAGTGATCTGCCTTCTGCCAAGGAGGTAAAAGATTTCTTAAAACTAAACACTTTGCTGGTCTTTCTCAGGCTGTATCCTACAACCTTTCAGGTACAAGAATCTTCTACAGGTCAGCTTCTCCATGCACGCTGCACACTAACAAGCAACAGCCTGCACACTGCTGCTTCGAGTTGCTTTAGAAGGACAAGTCCTCTCACTCCCCCTAGGCTTCATGATTTGGGCCAAGGACAGCACTGATCCCAAACCCAAGACTCATCCCAGCTTTTCCTAGATCCCAGGGCCACTTGTATCTTTCTCACTTCTCTGAATAATTCTTTTTTTCTTCCCAGGGCCTAGTAGGATCTGCAAATATGCTTTATGGCAGGGTTTTTTTTAGTTTGGTTTCATATTTTGCTTCTTAGGCTTCTCCCAACCTATTCCAAATCCCTGTGGGTTACACACTTTCTGAGACTGCGCTTCTGGCTGCTTTGGTGGAGAACCACAGCTCCTTCAAGCTCCTTCAGCTAGCAGTACCAGTCTCACACAATACCAGGCTAAGCCTCTTGCCAAGCTCCTTTCAGCAGCACCCAGCAAAACACCCCTGTTCTGCACCAGACTGTGACTGTGCCACGCTCAGTTCACACCCTTGTTCTTGGAGAGTTTGAAGCTGAGAGACAACATTGCACTCAAGGCCTGGGAGTAAAAATTCTAAATTAATTGCTGCGTGCAGGTTTATTCTGTTAATAGCATGAGATGCTATAAATGCCTACTTACCAGTGTAGAGAAACTGCCTGATGTTTTACTGTATAATTGGATTCCATGATGTATTTCATGCTGTATGAAATAATAAGCATAGGCTGGCTTCAGCTTGACTTATGCTCTCATAAACCTGGAGTCATTTGTTTGACTGCAATGAAATTACTAAGGAGTTGCATAGAGTTAAAAAAACAACTGAAGAATCTGCTGTAACCATATTGCACATGAAAAGGAAGGCAGAGGGAAGTGCTACATTCAACTTGGAGGGCCTTTACCTGACTTTTATATATCTAGTAGAACTTTTTTATACTGTTTGGCTTCTTTATTTTCAAATAGAATTCAGTAGTGGAAATTACTACATTTAAAACTTAAATCTCCTTGAAATCCAGAACAAATCACCTGCCAATACTAAGACTAGTAGTATTTTATGTCTTGTTGCTAATAAAAAACATTTCTGCTGTTACATTGAAATCTCAGGTGCACTAGTAGAATTTGACTGGCGGTGATGTATTAAAAAGTCTTGAACAGTAAACTCATCGCTGTTCTCTTGTCTAAAAATCAGAAACAGATTATTTTTCTCATATGTATCTGACATATGACATAAGAGGAATATGAAAAAGAAGCAAATTCTATTGGAATTAAGTTGTGGAGTTGAATCTGGCTTGCATTTGACTGCTGCCTCAGCGTAACATTAGGGAGATGCAATACTGGCGCATTTACCCGTCCTTTCAAATTTTCTGTCAAACTCCTGACTGTATACAAATGCCATGATGCTCATGAGAGAGATTAGGGCTTGTGGGCTTTGGTATCCTATGGTCCACACATTCAACTTATTATAAGGAGTCTACCAAAAATACCCCTGGATATCCATTTGGATACAACATTTTAAAATTGTATTTGTTAGAATAAACCAGCTGCATAAGAGGACCAGTATGCTGCTGCATCAGTTGTCATTAGCCAGCGAATATGCTGGCAACAGTTTTATCTGAAAAGATCAGTGCTATATATTTTTAGTCCTTGAAGGCCCTATACTAAAAGACAGCGTTCTGTTAGCATTTCTAGTTTATTATTTACATATTTACTGTTTTAGCATAGTTTCTACAAGAATAATTTATGATACAATACCCTCAGTGCAGCTGGAGTTAGGGCTAAGGATAGTTGCTAGCAATTTAAGATTAACTGATCACAAGACACTTCATTTATCTCTGAAGGAAGCATGACTAATTCAAGATTATTTTTTCTTCATAAAGCAAAAATTTTAAGGCTATATTGATTGATTTTAATCAATAAGCAAATGAAACAAAACTGTACTTCTGGTAATCAGAGTCTTATAATTCCTGAAGGAATTAAATAAAGGGAAAGGAAATTTCAGTACAAGATAGAGCAATTCCAAAAAATATCTTTCAAATTATTAAAACAGGGATCTCATACAGTATTGCTGTGTCCTGTCCCTTGTATACAAGTGCACAGAAGACATGGAAAAAGCAGCAAACAATAATAGTGCAATATAATAATGAAGCTTACTTTCCTTGAAAAAATAAAATTAATGCAATACTTCTGTGTTCTGTAACAGAGTTGTATTCTGTAGAATTGCAGTCAAAGAATCGACAGGGTCCAGAATCCAGTGATTTAAAAGCATACACAAACAGATTCAAGATAAAAAGCTAGGGTCAAATGTTAAAACTGAATGACAGCATTGCCTTAAAAGTTTTATCTTTACAGTGTTCAGACAGGAAAAAAAAAAAAGTTAAGCTCCCAGTTTATATGTGGCAATGTTTTTTTTCCTAATGTCAACGTAGATAACATGGTTTACACTAGCTAGGGGTTTGCCCCTAAGAGTGTTTTTTGAATATTTTCTCTTTCTGTTTTCTTAATAAGAAGAGAGAAAACATGTAAGCAGGATCTTTCTTCCTTTGGAGTGGTACTCCTGCTGTTTTTTCCCCACGCATATAATTTTCTGTATGTCATGTCACAATTTCCTCTGCAGCAGCCTGTTTGTTATCACAGAAGATTATGACTTCAGGTGGAAGAACAAGCAGCAGGAGCAGATGAATGTCTCAGTACAAAAATCATGCAAAAAGGACCTAATTAAAACGTAGAGAAAAATAAAAATAGGACATGGATAAAGAACCCTTTCCCCCTCCCACCTCGGCTACTGT
Source organism: Larus michahellis (assembly GCF_964199755.1). Taxonomy (NCBI): domain Eukaryota; kingdom Metazoa; phylum Chordata; class Aves; order Charadriiformes; family Laridae; genus Larus; species Larus michahellis. The sequence continues at coordinate 33,120,578 of NC_133900.1, read as the reverse complement.
AGATCTGTTCATCTTCATCTTTAAAAAAGTAATAATAAAAAAAAAAAAGTTATCCATAAAGCAGTGGTCTAACCTAGGCGGTATTTTGGCCAAGAAGAATGCAGGATTAGAACCAAATGCAATAAAGATGAAGCACTTAAGTAAAATGGCAGTATGTCATTTAAATGATTTGATCATTACACCTAATTGTAGAGTAAAAGAATTTTAAAAGAAATACTATTTTTTTTCAATGTCATCAAAAAGCTGCTGTCTTGGCACCTTGGTTTATGCAAATCGGGGACCTGGATCACAAAAATCATTCTTTCCCTCACTGACTTGCATCATTTATATCAGTGCAACCATTTATACCAATAAACTTTTTTAGAACATGAATCGGAGAATAGAGAATTCAGGTTTCCAGTTGCAAGACAAAACCAGAACATTTCAAAGTACCAATCTTAAATTTGAAGCCCAAAAGATCATTCTTAAGAAAAGCTGTCAAATAGTTTTCTAGCTGATTATCTGATAAATTGGTATATTTTTGAGACCTATATATATAGTAAACATTGTAATGACATGGTAACTTGTGATTTCCTGGTGCTTTTTAAAGCTTAAATCTATTTTATGGTCTGCAAGCCAATATAGAGCCCCTACTGAGAAATATCATTACATATGAAATTGTAGTATGAAACACAAAATTCATCTTTCAGAATCATACAGTAACAAAGACATAGCAAAGAACTGTTTGGAAAGCAGTGGCACTGTGGACATCATGATACAAAGATATGGTAGGCAAAGATAATATGGAGTGTCCATGACTTAACTTTTTTTTGTGAGAAGGAAATAGACGAGCTTTCAAACAACCATTCAGTACATCACTATACCGAACTTAATTTTCTATGCTTCTACTTGGTTGTTATTTAACTAGCTATGATGCCATCACCATCAGAATCATAGACACCTACCTAATTTTCACCAGCCTGTGTGTTTACTCACAATATACACACTTAAATAACAGTGTGCATCTTTGCAGGACCAGGATCATTTCCGAAGCACAAATGACTTCTGACCTATAGTTTAAATATTGGAGACGACAAAGAGAAAAGTTTGGAATAGTGGAGGAACCAGACCAATATATTTTAAAACTTAATTAAAAATTGGGTAAAACACGAGTTTTTAGAACTGCTTAAACTAATGTGTTTTTTCTGGTGAAGACACAACTCAATATCCTAATAGAACATTAATGGATTTGTCCCAATCTGTATGAGAGGCATCTGCTTCTTTAACGTCACTTGGATTGGCAAAGCTGAAACTTTAAATTAAAAAAAGGGCGCAGTATGAGAAAAACAAAGCTTATTTAAGGTTTAGATTAAAGAGCACTAGGTGAGCTATTTGCAAAAGTATTTTTTGATATCTGCCTATACTATGGCACAGCCATTTTCCTGATGTAACTATATTTCCAGAAATAATAACCTTACAGTGGTGACAGAAATCGAAGTACTGGTGCGGGTTTTTTAGAAATAATTTATTGCCTTTATATAGCTTATGCTTTATGTTGTTTTCATACTTCAATCTGTCGCTTTAATTCTTTTTTCTATTAACCTTTTATGACTTAGTGGTTTGTCTTAGGGTTTAGTAAACTGTGGAAGAAAACTCAAGGGAAAATTTTGCAAACACATCTTGGGAAAAGCAAATTGAAACTACTCTAAGTGCTGCATTTTGAAGACCTACCAATCATATGCACTAAAAAATTTTAGTCTTTGACTTGGGCATCCATTGGAGCAGGCATGGCTGAGCCACAGGGGAATTTGACAGGACTCTGTTCATAGGGGAATGTGAGCGATCCCAGTAATTTGGTAATCCACATTGAAACCCAGTTTTGCATAAAATTCCTGTGAGTAACTCAGGTTAGAAAGAGAGACTGTACTAATTCTTAGAGATGGTTGCATTGCATTCAGCTAAGGAAGACTGTGGAAGTAAGAACTCCTTCTGTAATAAATCTTACTGTACATTTTATAGGAAAAAAAGTTCCCTCTGGTCCCCTGGGTTGTTGTCATTCTGGCATCTTTAAACGATATTGCTTTTAAAAAAAAAAAAAGCTGCAACAGCATTGCCCTTTGTGAGCTGTAATGAAGCATTTTTAAGCAGCAATATGAATGCTCTCATTAAACTGTTCAATCATGGATCTCTTAGGAATAGCAAATGTTTATTTAAAAAGGTCACAGGAAAAATTTCAACACAGCTTTTGGGAGGCTGGAAGCACGTTAAGTGTGGGAGTTCATAGAGCTGCTGAACTGCAAGGTAGTGGTTGGATTGAGAACAAGACACAGCAACATGCTGCGGTCTTGTTTTGACTGTAAATGATTTGGAGCTCGGTGAGTATTCTTGTGTGCAAAATCTGTTTCTTAGCGACGGAACAGGGAGAAGCAAGTCAGTAATAAGTACATGGAGCATTCTGAGTCAGAAACACGCTTTTTGCTTGGGCATGCAACGCAGTGTCATAGCCTGAGCTTGGAGTGGGTAGTCAGGACCTTCAGAATTCTCCTCCTACATCTGGTACAGGATTCTTTGTGGCCCTGCACTAATGAGCTGAGTTAATCCTCTTGGGCATAAGAAGGCAGCACCAGGAGATCCTAATTACAGCACTAGCCCAGGTCTGTTCTTCACCCAGCTGCCTAGGGCAGAGAAGCAGGGTGAGCTCTAGAACAGGAAAGAGGTGGAGCAACAAATTCATTTAAGGCATCTTTTTTACAAATCTGCCAGGCTATGTAGTCATGTCAAAGTGTGGCACTTATAACCTGCCGCCTACTTGGGAGGGATCCTGAAGTTCATTTTATCCTAACTTTTTGGGTATTCTATAGACATCAAGAGACATTTCCTGCAGTGAGTTTTGTTTCTGAATCTTTCTGCCTTACTTTTGCTGTCTGTACGGCAGAAGCTGATGATCTATCTACCTAACAAAAATATCGCGTGCATAAGAGTTTTGTTATGTGTTTGAAGTGAAAGACTATTATGTACTTAAAAATACAGCAGGTTTTGATACATAACTTCTTTGACAAACCTGAGAGAATGGAAGTAAAAGGATGTACGAGTTATATTCTCATTTGTTGTAAGATACTATCACACAATTATTTTCAGAGTTGTGCCAGATTCCATATGGGTAAGGAACCTGGCTTGTAATTGTTTTTTGGTTTTTCAACCCTTGCTTCCAGACCCTCACACCCAACTCTACCTTTGTATTTTTCTTTGCTTATATATTTTGTATGCAGTTCCATGTGGAGACGTGGGAGAAAGTTTGACACCTGATTCTTATCTCAAGCTTAATTTTATCATGGTTTTAGTTTGTTGATTTCAATTGCATTATAGTAATTTGAGGACCACATTCAGTCCATCTGATCCAGAATCAGTGATTCAGTTTCGTTTTGCATACCTGTTTTGACTCAGAAAACAGGTGAGTCAAATACAAAATCATGCATTTGCATAACTTCTGTAATAAAAAAAATACAAGAGGAGGATACATAAAACAGGATGCTGGAATATTCCAGCCAAGTTCGGTTGTTTTTTTTTCTGACGGTTTGGTAAACACCTGACTATATTGTGTCACTATATTATGGTGTAGGACCTCCTTTTGTTTCAGCATTATACTTACATTTTTGTCACTACATCAAAGATGTGAGAAATTTATTTCTTTTATATTTTTCCTTTTTTTTTTATAGTCCTTCCTTGACACGGAATCTTATCTTGAATTTGTTTGACTGTAAACAGATTTCAGTTTCTCCTTTTTCAAAATGGAATATACATACCTGCAGTGAAACACAGTCCCCTGAGGTCCTGATCACGGAGGCAGTCATGGCAGTGATGGTTTTCCTCTATTAGAAGTTATCTCATTCTGCAAAACAATTATTACTTTGGTAATATTTAATAATTAAGATCCACCAAGAATTACCCTTCCTCCTTCAGCTCCACTCAGCAAATTATCTGCAGTCCCTGTATATACCCCTCATATATATATATATGTGTATAATTATGAATGTATGTATAGTATAGGTTTATATACAATACTTATAATTCTTTTTATAGCTATAGTATGTAAGTGGTATATATGCCTCATAAATAGTATTAACAAGAATTGGAAGATGTAGAAACTTCTTTTTGCACAGCTCTGGAATACTTTATAATGGAAGATCATATTATAAATGTGGACAAACTTGGTTTTCGTACTGAATACATTGCAGAGTGAGGAAAACTTGGTAGCTTGACCTCTATGTATGATGGGGAGAGAGAGGGGCGATGAATCAGTGGTGAATAACAAGGGAAAGACGAGATTTGCTTTGGGGCCATTAAAGGGATTTTTGTCTTATTTTGCAAAACCTTTGCTTTAGTGATTTTCGCCTCAAGGTATTATTTTCATACAGATTTTCCAGTTGATTCCAACTGTAATTCACTTGGAAATCTCTCTTTTTGGAAGCCCTGGAATTTAGGTTATTGATTGTTGTCGGTTGCTGATTGCCTGCTGGGAAAGGAAGTGATATTGTCGACTACTGTAATCGAAGGCCAATTTTTACTTTATTCCTACACCGATATATCAAATCTGATTTGTTATACAGAAAGAGTTACATAAAAGAGATTATGGTGTGTTATTTACGAAACCTCAGAACGTTGTAGCCTATTATAGATGCAGAGTGAATTTTTCTTTTAACCATACAAAAAGAATCTGAGAGTGGTATTAAATTTCAGGTATAGAAGGACAAAGAACATAGCATGTGGCAGAGCGAGTGCACAAACAGAGTTTGTGACTGGGAACTAGTACCTCTGTCTGTTTTCTCCATTTTATTCCCCATTTTGTTTTTAAGTAACCTAAACAATTTATTTTCTCTAGTTCAATTTCTTGATCTGCATAACAGCAAGAGTATTTTACCTGGTCCACAAGGGTGTATGGGCTAGGCTTTGTAAAGTGCTCAGAACCTGCCTTTGGCAAAATCCAGTGTATCTTCAGAATATTATTTATCGGCTGCAGCAGCTCTGCCTCAAACACTGAACTTCTTTACAAAGGTATTAGTGCCAGGTGGTTAATCCCTTTTGTTGTAGGTATTTTCACTTTCCTAGCTCTGTTACACTAAAAGCTGGCCCTCAAGCATCTCTCTAGATGAAGTTCACAACACTGGAGGAACGACTTCACTCTGTTTAAAAGCTTCATTTTGTATGATTACTGTTATGTTTGGGACTCTTCGGTGGGTTTTGGTTTCATTTTTTTTTTTAATGTAACTCTTTGTTTTACAGATGAGGGCAGGAACGCAGTTGACCGTGCAGGTGGTGCACATATTGTAGTAGACCATATAAGGTCACTGTGCAGTAAAACAGATCCAGCCAGTGAGAAGCTCTTGACTGTCTTTTGTGGCATGCTGATGAACTATAGCAATGAGAATGGTAAACAACACCGAAAATTTGCTTTATGTCTACCAAGAGAACAACCCCATCAAAAAAAGAAAAAAGATAAAAGTTAAAGTCAACTGTAGGTTTACATTGTGGATACTAACACTAAGTTATTCTGAAAAGATCATTTCAAACACAGAATTTTCAGTAAAGTTATGTTTCCAAAAATACTAGATATCTTTCTCATGCAATTCCGTATAGCATATTGTATAAAGTTTTAAAATCAATTTCTGGAATTTATTTCTTTGTCTAATACATGGAGATGTATCATAGACCTTAGGAAAAAAAAAATAGATTTACAGAAGTAAACTAGAAGTCCTCTCTTTTTCATCTAATATCAAACAACACCGTAAGACTAATTTGTTGCAGGCAGGCAATGTTGCCTTGGTGACAATTTGGGGGTATATATGCCAGTTTTCCTTAGTCATTTTTCTCCTTGTGAAATGTATATAAACCCACATGTTACTTCCTTCTAAGATAGATGGGGAATACTTTATGCGTATGTTCAACACTCTTCTGTGTCTACAAATTATAAGTTTATGTTCTTTATCCCATTAAACGGAGATGTTTAGGGGCTGGGATAAAAGCACAAGATAGTATCTTAAACGAGAAATCCTTGACCACGGAGGGTAAGAAAATAGTGATCTACATTAGTTGTAGAAATGTGCTTTTCTGCACGCAAGTGTGGTAATATGCCAAAGCACTCACACATTGACGGTATTCACGTATTTCCAAGTTTTTCAAAATTTCAATCTCTAGGAAAATTGGGATAAATGAGGAAAGCTAAATAGAGGCTGTTCTCCTGACTTGTAATGGCACAAATTGAAAATGTAGTTAGCTAATCACATTGTTTCTTTGATCATGCCAATTTCCTGAATTATAGTGTTTTAGCTTAGGAAGAAATAGCTTCTTTATTAGCTGCTCACCATATCCTTAGAGTTATCACTTGCTGTAACTCACTTTCCAAATCTACGTCCCTGAAACTCTTCTACTTTTCAGAATGGTCCATAGGCTTAATTTTTTTATTTTTTTATTTTTTTTACCTTTACTGTATAAATTTTTGATCTGCTTTATCATGTCTTCTAGCATAGTTCCCTTATGTGTTTTCTGTAGCATCTCTCTGGAACTCCTGCTCTTAGTGTTATGTACCCAGCTCCAAATATCACTGTTGTATGCATCTCATCTCTTTCTCTTGTTCTTGCATTTGTTTTTTCTCCTCTTTTCCTAGTATTATCTAGGAATACTTGTTTACTTCTTCCTTCTTCTCCAAATAATAACTTTCTATTTCCTTTATTTCGTATATTTTCAGCAACTGTTTTGCTTGATGTCTGCATGAGCGTCACATTTTATTACATTCCATATCGTATGGAATTTTGTATTTTCTGTATTTTCTTTATTTGTTAAAATATTTGGAGCAAATAGATATTCTCACTTCTAAGCTACCAAAATCCTCTGTATTAAGACTAATGAGCATCCAGTATATTTGGTAGCTCAGGACAGACCAGTCCAAAAGCGCTGTGTAGAGATACTGTATCAGTTTTGCTTCAGTGACCAAGCTCCCAGCAGATCTTCCCTAGGAAAACTAATTATGAGATAAATCTCTCCAACAAGCAGCTTCTGAACAGTTTAACTGTTACGAACATTGAATAAATGACTCATTCCATCTAGTGAGATAGCTTATTCTGATGCAATCAATAAAGCAGTTGTGTAGTTCAGTGACAATGAGGAGGATTCACTACCTGCTCTCTACTCTGCTAAATGACATCTCTCATCGCACCCGAACTAACGAATTGAGGCAACATTCACAGGAGCCACCAAAGCAGTGTCAGAAGTGAAAAATGCAGGACTATTCCCAGCTCCTGGATCTGGGTGCACACCACCCTTCTGTCCTACCATCACATCAGGGAGGATTGCTGGGAGCTTCCCAAACCCTCACCTTACCCCACATACTTGGTGGTCTCCATGAGAAAAGGCCTTTTGGTAGGCCCAGCACTCATGGGTATGCTGTGTAAAACTTGTGTCCTGCAGTTCCATTGTGAATTTGCCCACTGACTGGGGCAACCCTTAATTAAACCCCAAATAATCTGCTGAATCAATATTAAAAAAAATAAGTAGAGGATTAAATTTTTAGAAGAAAACTCAGTTATCTACCTGCCGGATATACATGGAGAGACCTGTAGGTGGCCTGTTTTGCCAGTTTTGTTTTAAGAGACACAAGTAAAATTGGACCATAGTTGTGAGCTACTCTAAAAATATCACCTGCAGACCATCGTAAATTTTCAGAACATCAGTCAATGTCACATATGAGCCCAAGACAACCACTTACTTCCACATATTGCAGCATTAGGTGGATAATATTCTGAGTAAATGCAATTCTTTGATGACCTGTTGTTAAACATGAAAACTCAGTTTGTCCTGACAGTTAATTGTGCTCACAGATTATCAGATACCATTTTCAGGATTTACTTGCAAAGGCTTGGTCCCACGTTACTTATGGAGAAGATAAACACTGCATTGGTTTTGCTGAAGGATGAGGAGTATGGGATTGCAGCCTAGAGTCCCAGATTGCTTTGTCAGTAGTTATGGAAACAAATTGGACAAAAATAAAAGACAAAATATTGGAAATGTAAGAAGGAAGTGTTTCAGTCTTTGAAATAGCACTTCTGCCTTCTCTTCTCTTGTTTCTGTAATCTTTTCCTGCTTAGCATGCTATGTTACAAAAATTACAGGTGGGGACTTTGAAGATTTCTTTACAGCTTTTAATGACTTGCACTCTTTTAAGTTGCACTAGCTATCCAGATAAGGATGATTACAGCACATTGGGTTCTTAGCTGCATCTAATTATCTGTGAACACTCTAATATTTTCTAATCCTTAGCATTTTATGAACAAAGAGTACATAAATTGTTTTATTTGGTTCTAAACAGCCGTAATTCCCAGTCAACTAATTGCCCTCTTTTTCCAATAGCTACTACTTTATTTTTAATAGCTATCAACTACCTTATTTTTTTAATGAGAGACTAATTCTTGAGTACTTCAAGTTTTTGAATTAGCATTATCACACATGAGTTTTGCAAAAAATGGCAACTAAAGAACAGCTACAAGTAATATTTTCTTCCCCTAAACAGAGCAAATTAATGGAGCATTCTTGTATCTAATCCCTATTCTGGACATTCAGCTTGCAATTGTAACTCCAGTCATAACACTGTTGTCTAAGCTTTAAAACTAAGATTCCGTTTACAAGGTTCTCGTGCCATCTGCTTGTGTTCAGGAATTATTTTTGCCTTGCTGTCTCTCAGTTCTTCCTTTGCCTCCTAGGTATCTTATCATTTCATTAGTCACAGAACAAATACTGCTTTGGCATATCTTGCAGCTCTTTTAAGCTTACCAAAAAAGAATATCAATTTTTAATAGAGTTGCTAGAAATCAGAGGTTTTTTCTGATGGGACACATCCCTTTGACTTCAGACCAGATTATCTTGACTCTCTGTCATAATCGTATTTTACTACCCAAATTCAATCAAACACAAGTAGCTCATCCCTGCTTTCCCTTATTAGTTCTTAAAATGCAGAGTTGCAGTTATGGGTAGGAATGAAACAAACGTGTCACACGTTTGCGAATGTTTGCGCTCATAGCTTAATCCCAAAAGAAGCACATCTTGACAGAAGTCTATAATCTTTCTTTGTCAAGCTATGCAAATTTAATTTGGGGTACAGAGCACCCATGCTTAAAGCTGCTGTTTGGGCACCTTTCAGTGAGTTCAGTATGTTGTTGTGCATCTCCCATTCTTAAGACTAGTATCATTACATATAGTCTCTGTGTATCTATGAATCTGCTTAAGAGCAAGAGGCAAAGCAGGCTTGGATAAAGAGTGAAAAACTAATAACTAATCTAATTAAACTAATAAACGTATGCAAACACTCACGTAAAAGAGTTAGTCACATGAGTGGTTATTTTGCTGACCTCATAATCCTGTGAGTGAAGACTATTTACAAGTTAATGGAATCAGTCTGCAAGGTAGCTAATTATTTCTTGAGATTTATAAAACAAACCATGAAAGCATTTTTAAAGAAATGCAGAAATGGTGGAAGAAGTAGGCCAATTGGCTTATTACGTAGTCAAATTGGAGATCAAAAGTTAATTGGATACATTTTGTGAAAGTATACGTATGTTTATATATAGGCATATATATATAGATAAAACTTATTATGTCTATAGATTGCTTCCTCATCTCATTTCATATTAAACTTCAGTCTGTCGAGGTTGTCTTTCCTTCAGCGCTTTTGTAAAATGTAACATTCTGATGTTAAAGCATACAGCTGCCAAGCCTTTCCTATTCTCACAAAACTCTTAGCGACTGGAATGAATGTTGGGGACTGATTTGCACTGTTTACCATCTGCAAAAGCTATACACAAGAAATAAAAAGGGAGAATTATGGCACCATTATTATGGTCTAACAGCAATGTTTCAGTAATGCTTCCTTCTAAGACTTACCTTTGTTAATTTTCATGCTTTCCGTGGGTTTTGTTTCATTTACATCACAGCTAAAGATGTCTAGCATGCTTTCAAGACCTAAATATACAAATGCAAAGTAACCTAAAGCATGTAAAAGCAGATAAAAAGTATGTTTCTTATGATAGTGAGATAATCAATACAATCACTTATATGTTATAGGATGATTTAACAAAGATGTGGGGATTGCAAGCAGGTTTCTCTAGGGTATGAAATTATGCAGCCAATTTGTACAAAACAAGTTTTCCTTTAGCATTATAATCACAGTTACTGATGAAACACAAAATGACTAGTTGTTTTCTGAAGTTCTGTCCAAAATCATGAGCTAGCCTAAATCAGCATTTTAAACTCAAATGCCCCCAATAAAGTTCTCAATTTGGGATATTCTCCCCAGATCTTACTCTTTGGAGTTTCCATGTGTGTCATCGAAGGACATGGAGCCATTGAAATTCAAGTTTTCGGTAGGTAATTCTTTGTGCTGGCGCATGTATTGATTGCCTTTTATCTACCTGTATATGCATCTGTACAGCATCACTGTCAGTGCTTTTCACCCCAAGAGAACACAGAGGCATCTTACTAGTGCAACATGTGATAGTAGTGTAAAATCTGAGAGAATTTCTTTTGTGGCTTTTGGTCATAAATCCAAAAGAGGCATTCAGTTTTTCATGCTTCCTGCTCACTATGCATAAAGTTCTGCTTAGGAAGCTGATAGAAATGCTGTTTCATGCTGAGACACGGTGTTGCCTGGCTTCATGGCTCACTTTAGTCCCGTGTCAGGCAACTGCTTGTAGGATAGATGCATGTGTCCCCTGAATTTGTCTCCTGCTCTAGTAGGACCTTAGCACCTCCTGCAATGAAAGGCTGAGACACACAGTTACTCCAAGTTACCCAGTCTTTCATAGGAGAGCCTGAGAACTGCTGTCAGTCCTTCAGCTAAGACTCAGCCACTTAGATGTTTTTAATTTCTCTGAACTAAAAAGTGCTGTGGGTCTCCATACAAATGAGAAGCCTAATACTTTTCTCTTAAACTTCTTCTTTGCCCTTGCATTCACTAGAGAAAGAGTCTCCTATTGGTGGTAATACAGATGTAAATGACGAGTTCAGAATTTGTATGGCAAGCCCAGGCTTATGTATAAACATAGCAAATAGCTGCTGGTAGCCTTTTATTTTCAAAGGTTTTGCCTCCTATGCAGCTTTGTGACTCACAGGGTTGTCCTGTCTTTGGCGGAGGAGAAAATTTATCCTTTCCTTTACTGTGGTCAACACATCAATATTTACCTTATTGGCAATTCTCTAATCCCCTCCCTACCACTGCAGACCATTCCTGTGCTCAGGTGCCATCCTTCTACTCCAGGGAAATGAGACTGGTATGCAGTCAGGTGTAAGGCCTGACCTTTGACCCAGTACAATTGTTCTTTCTTGGTATATTTTCTTTTTCCCTTTTTCCTACATGGGAATTCTGGAGACCTTTAATCAGTGCGCTCCATGCTCTCTTGAACAACAATATATCCTTCTATTTGGCTCTTAAGATTCCTGTTACCTTTCAAAGATGGATATGGTTTCCCTTTTTCGACTCGTCTTCTCCTCTGCACTTTTTATATATTTTGTATTAAGAAAGAGACAGCAGAAAAAAAGCCGTGCTTAAAATAGAGAGTTTACGTTTCTGATGTCAGAATGCTTTGCCAAATGAAGCCCATAGAGATTAATTGTCTTTTTGTCCATTACACTTGGATAAAGTGATTTTAGAGTCACTAAAGGCATAGTCTAGTAACAAAGCAATTTCTTTCCACATAATTTTGTATGGCATTTGTGGTTTGTGTCGTTGTTCTCCTACTCTCCATGACTACCATTTTTCCTTCAGAATTTTTAAGTGTCTGCAGGGGACAATCACAAACCAAGGACAAAAACAGATTATTTACCAGTAACTTGAGTTCTCCTACATGATCATTTTCTCCACAGAACCATTCTAGCTCCCCCTCCACAATTTTCCTACTCAGAGATAGATTTTTACAGTCAGTTTGGAATAAAGTAGGAGGGTACGGTAGTGACTCACACATCTGCCGGAGGTAAAATGGCATTCAATGCATGCGCTAGTGCAATTTGTACTTACCTGAAATTTGACAACTTCAACAGCTCTTTGATGTCTGTCATGGCGTTATCATAAATTTCTCTAAAGACCATGAATCTGTGGAAGAGGTAAACCGCCCCCACCCCTCCCCCCCAAAACAAAGGAAATTCAGTTACTGGTAAGTAATACAGCTTTATTAAAGATGTCAAGCCATAAGGATTCCTGCTCATCCCTAATAACCTGTAATAACTATGCCATTTACTTAGTGTACCAAATTGATCATTGTAGAATACTTTTATAATAATTAACATAGATTAACTAAACATTCCAGAACCTTTTCACAGTTTTTATTATATGAAGATTTCACACACACTCAGCAGTATCTGGAAGGCAAAGAGTTTTCCAAGAGCATGAGAAGATACTGAATTTGCTAGACTTAAGTTGTAATGTGTTTTTATCTCCCTGTAAAAATCTGCGATTTTTATGGCTCTGATCCAACAAGTATAAAAACTCCAACTGATTTCAGTTGCTCAGAGTAAATTCCTTTTAAAAAAGATAAAATTAATTCCCGGGTAGGTCGTGACCCAAAGCTGAATGAAGTAATAACAATCCTCTTGAATTCACTGGGCTTTGGATCCTTGTCTTTTGAGTGTGTAACACTTAAATGTAGTTAAAGTGCTTAGAAACACAGAAAAAAAGATGCTTAGGAAAATTACTAAATAACATCTGGTGTGTTCATGTCTGCTTCCTTCTATTCAACTGTGAAACAATGTTTTTCTTCTTTGCTATGTTATAGGTAAAATGTATAAGAAATATCGTTATAAATAATCCTTTAAAACAATCATGTTTCTGCCTAACCATCAAAGCATCTTTCTATTTGCAGACATCTAGGAGCAATAACTTTCTTACTTGTAAATACTATAAACTTTCATCCTATGCAAGAAATTATCAGAATGGCTTCTAAGGACTTTTCTTAAACCTTCCATTTTTTTGTCTTTATTAAACTTTCTTTTTTCTCAAGCTCCTCATAATCTACATTGTGACTTCCTGTGTTTATAAAACTTTTCATGTTTATTTCAGTGCCAGTTTATATTCATTCTAATTTTAATTTTCCAGTTTTGACCTTTAAGGGAAAACAGTATATAGGAACATGCTCTCAGATAAATAATTATTTCACAAAACGTAGTTTTGTTTGACTTCAGTCAGCTAGTCTCAGTGAGCTCAGAATCAAACCCAACATGTACTAGGAACCTGATAAGCACAAAATTATCAGTAGCTGCGTAATCCATTATACCCTGTGACCATATCAGGAGGGAATATTTCTGGGAATAGGTCCCATTGCCAGGGGCAGGGGGAATTATGAGTCCATATCCCAAGTCTGGACCAGATCCTAGTGTAGAAGAGTAGAGGAGACAGACGTTTTAATGCTGCTTAGCCTAGAATTTGCTTTGTGTGAAAAGTGTTTTTTTGCTTTAAAGAATAGTACTACAAACAGAAATGCTAACTCACTGTTGCACTTTCTTTTTATGTAGATACCCTGCAGTCACAGCTTATCAATATGGGTGTTATTCCTACATTAGTGAAATTGTTGGGTATACATTGCCAAAATGCAGCTCTGACAGAGATGTGCCTTGTTGCATTTGGCAATTTAGCAGAACTTGGTAAGTCCACAATATTATTCTCAAATTTACATCCAGTTTTCATAAAGTTAAATCTTGAGACTGACAAAAGCCTTGCACTGATGCTTGTTCCATTCCTTTTGGTACATTTAAAATTTAAGGCAAGCAATTTCTGCATATTGTCTCTAAAATCTATAGCTGTCTCTTTCTTTTTTTTTCCCTTCAGAAACTGAAATTTATTTGGGTACTTAGTACAACCTTATGTTTTATGTTAACGTTCTTCAATGCAACTAAGCCCATTTTAAATCATCTAAACAGTATTTCCTGAGCGCTGCTACTTACTCTGAATTATTTATTAATAATATAAATAATGTGTCCTGGTGTAGCTCCACAAAGTTATATTGGTATAATTTGGCTCACAGAAATCACTGAATGAAACTGAGACAGGCACAGTACATAAATCTGCCTATAGAATATTCTTTTAGGTGTAGAGTTTTAACATGTTCCAGACTAAATACTTGCATGTATAAACCATGCACACTACTAAGCTGTAGACGTTCATTACAGCTTCATTTAAATTGAAGTTTGTGGTCCCACATTGATCCACTGACTTTGCAAGTGGATTAGTTTTCAGTTGAATTCCACAAAGTGGAAACCAACAGTTTGTTAGGACCCATGGTTTCCGTTGCTGTTCTTTTCCTAACCTATTTGGTGAAGTTTTAGGGGTGTTGCACTGGAGTACGACACTATAGCAGTTACAGATATCATTCTGTATTTCTAAGAAGATTCAGCAGTTCAAAATATGAAAAATATATCTGTGAGTTTGTACTATTTGGTGGCCTGAAGTTATTCACAACTGTCCTAAGTTAGTAGATTTCAAGGCCAGAGAGAATATTATGTTATCTAGTATAGTCTCATCACACGCATAATACCTTTGCCTATAGCAGACAAGTCTACTTAACAAAACAACAACAGAAAGGGGCATCAAAACAGCAGTAAAGAAATGAAGGAATCGGAGATCTTCAAGATGGGCACTACATATTGTGTCTGCACAGCAGAAAGTATAATACGAGTCATATAGCGGAAATTCTAGTGCTAAAATGCAACTAAACCCACAAGGATATTAATATAATAAATGGTATCTCCACTGAGAACTACATTTCCTTTCCCTCCTTGGAAATATCCAGCTTTGTCCAGTTGAGTAAGAGCCATGGGAAAGCAGCTTAACAGCAGCTGCTTCCCTTCCTGTTCCCATACACTGAAAAGATGCTCGTTCTTTAAGATTGGCACAAAATTAATTTAGCTTGTAATACTGTAATCTCCCTTAAGCAATAGCTTAGTCAATCACATTGTAACGGTAATATTTTATTTTTGCCTTGTAACTTTAGGGTATTTTGTTGTCAGGTTGTCATTTTTCATCACTTAAAGACAACTGCATTCTACAGATCCCCTGAGAAGCATTATATGAACTCTTATTCTGTTTCAAAGCAGGGCAAAACCCCAATACAGAGTGTGATGGTTCTGCTTTTAAAAATACTGGAAAGGTCAAAAATCCACTTAGAATATGCTGTGCAGGCATGCATAGTGAGAGAAAACAATAATGGGATGTGCACAAAAGAGTCTAGGGCTGCAGTTCATGCATTTCCCCAGTTTTCCCCTCGGCATCAATTTTACGTTAAAATAATCCCTAACCATCCATTAGAGCAGTAGCAAAGGTGCTGGAAGGTTTTCTAAGTACAGATGGCCCTTAGGAGGAGGCAACTGGAGAATGCACAACACCAGCCCTACCACCTGCATGCCCTGTAATACTGCCAGTGAGGAGGAATAAGATACAGGCAATGGGGTAAGAGATGCTTTTGTTGAATCTACATTTGAAGAACTATTATCTGCTGGCTAACCTCCTGGTAGCGAGCTAGCCTATCTGTAAAGCTGCTTTATGCTTTCTGTGCAGTATGAAATGGCCCTGCAACAGCCACGCACAGATTTCAAAGGAAATGTCACCATCGTGAAACCACATAAATACTACAGCATTCAGTACAACTCTTCATCTCTCCCGTAGAAAATGCAATATATAATCTGTTAGTCTTCCTGTTAAGCTGAGGGCAATCCAAGACTTAATATCTATTTTTCGTAATGTTACTGTTTCTATAGCTACCTTTAGTTCTGTTGGGCAGAAACAGCCCGAGCAGCCTTGATCATATATTTATATATTTTTAACAGCCTTAATCATAATTAATTCAGGTCAGTACATTTATTTTAAAGTATTTTTCTTTTCATTTAGTGACAAGCACGAGTCTGTTGTTCTTGTCTGTGAAGAGCACTATTAGTCATCTTACTGAATAAACCTAGTAATAAAGAGAAAAAAATAGTCCTACCTTTTGATGTGGTTTGTTGACTTGATACTGAATTTTTCTTTTGCTTCACAGAGTCAAGTAAAGAGCAGTTTGCCTACACAAACATTGCTGAAGAGCTTGTGAAACTGTTCAAGAAGCAAATAGAGCATGATAAAAAAGAGATGATTTTTGAAGTTTTGGCTCCCCTGGCAGAAAACGGTGAGAATACGTGTTTTGGTATATTGGTGTCTGTTTCAGGGACTAAATGCCGAATAACTGGCTGCGTCTCGTTCAGAAGCCACCATGATTGATCCTTGTGATGACAGTTTCATATGAATTGAATAGGTCTTAATTGTCTGAGCATATGACAGGAGCCAACAAATAGTTGATGGCAAGTCCACCGCTGATTCACTCTGTATATGATTATGTTACATTTTATTTCCATGTACCTGCAGTGGGAATATCAAAAGCTGCTTTTTATAGGGCTGTACAACATTTGTCTGCAAAACGCTGGCTCAAGAGTTCATAGTCTGTTACAGCATCAGAACGTCAGTCATTACGTCATTTCCTGGGATCTCAGAACCACTGGCAGTTCCATTTCCTATGGACATATTTTTGCAAGGGGCATGTTAATTGCAGAGCTAAGAGCAGGACGCTCTCCCCCTACTGTTCATTGAGAGATCACATAAGCTTAATTTGAGTGTTTGGTAGCGTATATTATGGCAGCACCGGGAAGGCCCAGGAGACTTTTGAGTTTCATTCACTGCTCAAGCCAATGCGGGAAGTGATGTGTGCCCGATCACGCCCCCGGGATGTTCCTCCCAAATGAGTTCTCGGTGGTTTGTATAATCTACCGTCTGCCCTTCAGGGAAATGAAGAAATGAGTTAACAGGCGGAGCTGGACTGAAGTGGGAAGCAGTTTGAGTATGGAAGACATCACAGTAGTTGATGGCTCTATAACCTTGTTTTAATCACCTCAGCATTAAAGCTTGTTTGAATGGAATAAATTTTTAGATAGATGGTGAAGTCTAATGATTTAGGTTTTATCCTAATCTGATGTATACACACACTCTGTCTGTGTCTGTTTTACATAATATAAATCAAGATAAATTTTTACCTCAATTTAAAAAGTTATTTTGTCTTTTATTTTAAGTGGTATGTAAAAAACATTTATTACATAATAACTAACAAGTTGCTCTAAGATAGTTCCATCCGTGGAGACTGACGCAGAATTGGGTCCAACCTTTTGTGAGTTTGACACGTTTCAGTTCAAGTGCTTCATTTTTCTTAGACTATGTTTTATAGTCACAATAAAATTTGATAAAAGTTTACTGCTGCTGACCATAACTCAGGTGCTTGCATGTTATGAGGTAGT
Source organism: Larus michahellis (assembly GCF_964199755.1). Lineage (NCBI taxonomy): Eukaryota > Metazoa > Chordata > Aves > Charadriiformes > Laridae > Larus > Larus michahellis. Next base: position 33,103,259 of record NC_133900.1, on the reverse strand, counting down.
CAGCTGAACTCTTCCACTGTGGATTCAAGGCATACTTAAGTGAGTTCACTGTGCTTGTATTTTTTAAATGCTTCTGATTGTAGATAATTAGCAATAGGTCATCAGGGAAAAACATCTAAATGAAGTATTTGCAGAGCCTGGATTTTGGTGGTTGGGGTTTTTTGAGTTGGTTTTTTGTTTTGTTTTGTTGTTAAGGACACTGGTGTAGCAATTTATATTTCAAATCACAGCACACCTGCAACCTGGTATTCTGTAACTAAGGGAACTCTCTATTTTTTAAAGTACCTCAGTGCAAAAGTACCTATTTAAAAAATCCCAATAGGATATTTTGCATTCCCTAACAAAGTTCATGAGAAGGTCAGCCACTCTTAGAGGAACAATGGATTTCACTCAGGCAAAAAGTCTAGTGACAACAGGAAACTGAGAGTCAGTCACATCCTTCACCAGAGGTAGAAAACTTCTCCTCACCCAGCTGCCGCTTGTAAACTATATGAAAAAAATGTTTCCAAAGCTTTGGCCTTTAAAAGTATTTTAACTCAGGTTAAACTCATTGTTAAAAAAACATTTCCTGCAGAAAGCTAAGAGAAATCCATTTGTTTGCGTATTTCTGCAGAGGTTTGCAACTGCTTTCTAAAATCAGCATGCAAAAACTACCAGAATCACTTTCACACAACAAAGACATAACCAGCATCAGATGACCTGCCATTCCCAGATGACCTGCCATTCCAGAAAGGGAGTTCTGGCATGCAAAGAAGATTCCCAGCTCCAAGTTCACAGGGAAAAATCTGTTAAAGATTGCATGGTAGATATAACAGCAAAAGTGTTGCTCCAAAGTCCTATTTCACCACCTGAAAAACATGTTTATCACCTTCTCTATTGAGCCTTGTTGCCAATACCTAAGAAATGATTTTTCCTCCTCACTTGCCAGTTTTTCGTCATAACAAATTTCTCTCCCAACCCAGCCTTTTAGATTTGGCCTTACTGTACTCCTGCTGGCAGAAATCTTGGCTCAGCTAAAAAAAAATGGGTGATTACTTGCTCTGAGATTTCATCAAGAAGTTCTGTATTTTACATTTGCATGTCTTAGTGAAGTCAGGAGCTCTTCTGTACATGAAATAGAAGAAAAAAAAAAAAACACTAAGTTTGTTCTGCACCATAGTTGAGAAAGTCTTTGGAAAGCCCAAACACGGCACAGCCCTTATGAGTCTGCTGCGTGATGACTGAGATGCCAGAAGTTTGCTGTAGAGAAATACCCTCATTTTTGAGGAATGAAGAGGAGCTCCATACAGCTTCAGCATATAGTTGTGCTCTAAAGGCAGTCCAGGGCTAGGGGAGTGCCTGGTAGGTGAATAGTAACAACAGAAGTTGGCCCTGAGAATTTAAAATAATAAAAGTTGCAGTTTTATCTACACAAGCTGTCAATGAAACCATTGACATCACTGCTTCTTTTCATCGTGTGTCCTGCGTGCATGTACAACAGATGTACTACAAGTCATGATTCTGACTCCTATTTGTCCATGCTGTTCTTCAGATGTCATTAAACTGCAGCTGGTTGAAGCAGGCTTGGTGGAGTGCTTACTTGAGATCGTCCAGAAGACTGTGGACAGTGACAAAGAGGATGATATTGCAGAGCTTAAAACAGCTTCTGATCTTATGGTTTTATTATTGCTTGGAGGTAAGTACAGTGTGTCACTACCTTCTGCAAAGCAACAGCAGATACCTGTAATGCCGTTTGGCTGCTGAATTTTACTACTTATTGATTTTTTAAATAACATAGAGGACCTGCTACCTGCCAGTTAACATTTAATGGGTCAGATTTTGTCTCTCATCACATTGCAGGACTGGATTAGTTGTAGTGAAGCCAACAGAGCTTCACAGCTAGAAGAAATTGCCCTAACAAAGATTTCTTTGGCTTGCTGACTGTCTATGCTTTTTACCCCAGATGAATCCATGCAAAAGTTATTTGAAGGAGGAAAAGGCAGTGTGTTCCAAAGAGTACTTTCATGGATTCCTTCCAATAGCCATCAGCTACAGCTTGCAGGAGCATTGGCTATTGCAAATTTTGCCAGAAATGGTAAGAATATGCCATAATAGCTTATGTTAATTTTCTGTGCCCTTCTATCATGCTCTGTCTGTACAGCTATAAACAAAAGCTGCGTGTCACGGTAAAGCTGGTTTTGCGCTACACAGCAATAACAGTAGTTTTATACTTTACAATCCTGAAATGCATTAAGCCTAGTTTAAAAATACTGTTGCACATTTCTAGAGAGGCATGGGGGATTTCTGCCTTCTTCAGGGTTTCTTATATCACTCTTCTAAATTTGTCATGAGCACTGCAGCTCCTGCTGATGATGGTGGTCAAATTCGCAACAATAAAATGTAGAAAGGACCAAGGAAATAACCCTTCTATTCTTAAAAAGCTCTTGTAAAAATCTTAGTAATAATCTTCCATTCACAAGTGACTTGTGTCATCTCGCACAGACGGAAACTGCATCCATATGGTGGATAATGGCATAGTCCAAAAGCTGATGGATCTGCTAGACAGACACGTGGAGGATGGAAATGTAACGGTGCAGCACGCTGCACTGAGTGCTCTCAGAAACCTGGCTATTCCTGGTAAGCCTCACTTTGCATCGCTAATTTCCCAAAGGTGAAATTCTCTTCTCCTGCTGCACCCCCCCAGGGGATGAGGGTGAGAGAACTGACTGACAGTCCTAGAGGCAGGTCAGACTGCCGCTTTTCATTCAGGCCCATCATCGCTTTTATGTCTTTTGCACAGCAGTTGTGACCAGCAGTTTTATATACATCACAGGCCTGTTGATCACCCTTTGCCACTTTGATCCCACAGTATCCTCCCCCACCAAGGAAAGGGCAGCTTTGTAATAGGCAGGGAGCTGTGGAGGCCTCAGATACGATTTCTCAATCCTTTCTCTCCAGAGCACTGCTTTTTTTGTTTGTTTCATTTGAGATCTCTCTCACAGCTGAGGGTCCCCACCAGAGAGCAGTGCTCACTTTGTTGAGATGCTGCATCTTACTGTGACTTCCTCAGGCTTTAGCAATTCCCAAATTAGAGCTGGAGATAGACTGTTAGAATAGCCAGCCTGTTACATACTTTTTGTAGACAATGAACTGAATGTTAATCTTGTCATTTTTAATAAACTAATTTATATGAGTTTTGATTACCCAAGCATAACAGGCAGAGCACATGCACATAAAACCAAAGCAAGTCTGTAACAGTTGTGTATGCTTTCTTGTACCAAGCCAAAAATAAGTCTTTCATCCGTTTAACCTTATTTTACTGTTTCGGATCTGACAAACAATAACTTTCTAAAAATTAGCATGCATACATAACTCAACCCAAGCAGCTTTAGTGGTATGCCTTACCTTTCTCAGGTGAGTAATTCTATTTAAACTTCCATCAGTCAGCAAGCTTCCCCGGAGCCTGTGCCCAGGGGTGTCTGCCAGAGACCTACATAAGTTTTAATGTATATTGTTACAGAAAAAATGAGCAAGCAATAACTGGCTTCAGTGATGAACTGCTTCTTAAATACTACTTTGAATATGAAATAAGTACTTTTTTTTCTAAGTACAATATTGGACCAAGTTTCCACCTTACATGTATTTCCAAGAGCTCCATGAAAGGGGGCTTATGGGAGGGCAATACAAGGACTACAGGCTCCAGACATGTCAGGCCACAGTGTTGTTTGTATAAAGTATTGGACGTGGGTAAGAGGTTACCCAGCTAATTAGTCACTTTAGTTCCCTTGCCTATGTGAAATTTTCCCACAACGCACTATTGGCAGTGCAGACTCATGTTCCTAAAGTCTGTGTTCACAAGCTGTTTTTCAAAGTGTGTCTGAAAATTTGCTTCAAGACCGTCTTGGAAATAAACTGCATCTTCCAGAAACGTTCTTGAGATCATTCCTGTTCTTTATTCATGCAGTTGTAAATAAGGCAAAGATGCTATCAGCTGGTGTTGCAGAAGCTGTATTGAAATTTCTCAGATCGGAGATGCCCCCTGTTCAGTTCAAGCTGCTGGGAACATTAAGAATGTTAATAGATGCACAAGGTAAAAATAAACTGTTCTCTATGTTAAGTGATTCTCTTTGGTTCAGTCTCTGATATGCTGCCAAGGTTCTTACAAGAGGGAAGCAGAGGGTTTTTTAAAATTTTATTCCTGAAGTCTTGGAATAAATCTAATACATATGCAAAGGGAAAGAAACGTGGGTTGCTTTTTTTTCCAGAACTCCTAAATTGACTACCAGGGACCCTCAGAATAGGTGTCAAATGCTTATTTACTTTTGTACTTCAGAACTCATCTACACTGTCACTTTACAAGTATGTATTAAGGCGTGAGTGTTTCAAGCTACCACTCCTGTTTTGCTGTTCACTTATTACATTTTCTGGCTATACCTAGCTCCTTGGAACAGATTAACGCACTTGTTAATTGATAAACTGCAATTTCAAAATGAACAAGCACCTTTCAGTTTAACAGCTTGTTCTAGGATGAAAATCTATAAAATCAGAAGTCTGCAAAAAACCCAAGTAGTTAATGAGATAAATTAGCCAAGTATTTATTTTTGGTCCAGTTTTGTAGATTTTTTTTCCAAAAGATCCATCCTAATTCTAGTAAAGCTATTAGATGTGAAACAGAAATTCACTGAAGAAACTTACATGACTTATAATCTATAAAACGTAGTCTAATCGACCACAATGCTCCCTTCCGGTAGCAGTCCCTTCTGGTTTTAAATTTTTGAGCTAGCTCACCAGGGAATGTGACATCGCCTGTATTTTTCCTACTGATAATCAATGCACAAGCCTCATTAACTGGGCTGATAAGTTGTTTTCAAAGACTGGATTATGAATGTTTTTCCTGTATTTTGCTTCCATTTTGACTGGCTTTACTGGCTTCCATGCAACCTAGACTTTTCTCACTGTTAGTGCAAGCTTGTGAAGTTCTACTTAAACTCCTCCTAGTTAGTAACTTTCAGCTTATTTTTCTAGCACTTGCTTTAAAAAGTGACAACTTTTTTGTTGTGTTGTTGGCTCCGGCATCATGTAGCAGAAGCAGCTGAACAGCTGGGCAAAAATGTAAAACTGGTGGAACGATTGGTGGAGTGGTGTGAAGCCAAGGATCATGCAGGTGTGATGGGAGAGTCCAACAGACTACTTTCTGCACTTATACGACACAGCAAATCAAAAGTAAGTTAGCGGTGAAAAAGGTCAGCTTGTAAGAACTAAGAGTTACCTCTGCACTTGGTGTTGGTAGCCAAGGCCTCCGGTATGTAATCCTTCTGGAGATCCAGGTTGGTTAATTCATGTGCTACATCTCCTCTGCCTCTGGGACCTGCCAGTTAGACGCAAGCAGCAGGTTTAAATGCTCATTGGAACTATGTAGTTAAAAAAAAATAAATTGAAAAAAGCAAAACAATTTCAGAGTGGCAGGGCAGTTGAAGGAACACAGTTAGGATTCACGTGGCTAAGTCTTGACTCATTTTTATTTGTATTGTATCCTGTAGGAGTTCAGCATGCCATGTTTTCTACATTTTAATGATGCTATATATGAAGAATCATCGCACTCAATTACTATGATCTTGCTATATATATTTACATAAAAATGAGATCCAGAAAATCTGTCCCCTGTGCTCTTCATGTAGCATATTTCACGGTTTTAAGATTCTAACAGGTCACTAGAAATGATCATTTATTCCAAATTCTAACAGAAGCTTATTTGTACATGGCAAAAGGTGTGACATTAAGAGAAACAGTGGGACAGATGAGTTCTGTCCCTTCCATCACCTTTGCACCAACCAAATACCTTTACATAAGCAGCCCAAGTCCACAGTCCTTGCTCAGGAGAGTATTAGGCAAAACAGAGCCCTAGAAGGGACAAAAGCCTCTCATCTGGAAACAAGCTATTTCAGGCTCAGACTTCATTTAGTGTGTTCGCTGACACGAACACAGGCTGCATAACTGAGTTTAAATAGCAAGTGTGCTTTGGACAACTCAGACTTTAACAGTGACCTCTTCATTCATGCGTGGCATTTGCCAAGTGAAAAACATCGTGGACCTGATCTACAATGAGCCTCTTCAAAAACAAATCAACAGGATTTACAGAGATTTAAAATCTTTCCTCATTTCTAATATTACTGTCTCTTTCTGATGCCTATTCTCTATTTTATGTTCAGCCTCTAAAACTGATTAGCGTTCATTTTTTTCTGAGTCCTTATTTTTTCTACACCCAAATACACAGTCCACAAAACGCGTGTGTAGATGGCATATACCACCACAGATGCAAGTTTTTATCAATACTCTCTACAGGGAAACAATTAAATCCTAAATACAGAGACATTTATGATGGCATCAAATAGATGTCAATACAGAAGTTAACAGAATTATCACAGATGAACTTTTGTGTGGTTTATGTACTCAGAGAGGAAGCTTGACTGGAAAACAGCTGAGCGGGTGGGTTTTTTAATGCTTTTACTGCCCTCTAGGTTTGAATATGAGTACAACTGGATGGTTCTTTAGAGCACATCATTAGGTTTGAATTTGGTTTTTAATTTACAAAAGCAACAGTAGTTTAGAAAACTTGGGTCTCATTCTAAAAAAAAAAAAATGGAGTAGGTACTTGTGGGTTAAGCCACACTAGCACCAAACGTTACTGCCGTCTCTTCTATCTATTTGGTACTACTTTTTAGAGGGTGTAAATTTAGAGGGTGTAAATTTTTATGTCAAAGGTGCTGATTGATTCCCAAGGCTTATACAGCCAAAATTCCACACCAATTCAAATAGTAATTAGCAGTTCCCAGATTATTCCATAAAGTCTCAAAACTACTTTGGAGTTCCAGCAGAAAAATCGCAAATAAAACACATCATCACAAGTAAGGAAAAGCATAAAAATACTTACGTGCTATCATACATTATGATATTGAGAAAAAACAGGTTTTAAACGTGAGATTCTTGACTCATTAGGCTATGACTTGTGCCACTAGCATCAGCATCATCAGCATGATTAGCTAAAAACATTTTGCTTTTCAAGGATTATGATCGTGTTGTGTCTGTTCCCTTGCATAAAGAACATCACTGCATGGCCTGTGCAAGCACCGGCACATAAATCATTCTAAACACATGTATCGGGTCCTGAGTTTTGACTTGTGGCTGGAGTTAGAAAGGGATGTGTGTTTTAAATGGAAATTCAACACATTGATTAAAAATTTAAATCAGATTCTTATTTCAAGAAATAGCTACTATTTCAAAACTTTGTGCAGCCACAGCGCAAATAAAAAAGAATAAAAACCAAACCACATTTCCTTGAACAGTTTCCCTTCAGCATGCCAAGTTAGTGATTTTCTTCAGGCAAGCATTTTGAAGTATTTTTGGGACATACAATGGTGAAAACGTTAGGTGCAAACTCACTTTTTTAATGATAAGTAACAAGTAATCAAAGACCTGCAGACACCAGAAGTCTTTATTCATCCCTTTTACATACGTAAGTTGAATCAAATTTTGGGCTTGAAAACAGAATTCCAGCTGCATATTTTTAAACTGCTTTAAAGCAATTTTAAACTGCTTTAAAGCCATTTAAGTCAGTCAGCATTTTCATTTCAAGTACAGCATTTCTATCACAGAATAAGGACTCACCTCTGAACATTTTGAAGAAACCCTGAAAATTCATGAAGATAGATGAAGGATTTGATAAGTTTATTAAAAATATATTCTTATGTCTCCTTATCCCAAATATATGGTCTGTTGGGTGCTTTTGGTAAGCTGCTCTGAGCATCACAACGTAAAGAAGGGAAAACTAATCATCTTTGACCACCAGCTGAGTTCAAATGTAACAGAGTGGACTCATTGGTAGGTGACTGATGGCACACCATGAGAACTTGAGTTACACAGTGTAGCCTGGAAAAGAGTTAGTTACATGTGTCTTAACTTAATCATGTGGTTAACTGGCTTGGTTTAACAGGTTGTATCTCAAAACTGCAGAGTAAGAGCAGATAATTTAGAAGCCCACATGTGTATACATTTACATATAAATTGCATAAAGTGTGTATGTGCATAAAGCCAATGAGTATCCTTACCCAAAGATCACCTAGCATCCATGACGATTTTGTTTCTTAATACAGTTTGTACGCAATGCAGAATTTTTTCATTTCTATGTTATTTATTTTAGGATGTAATTAGGACCATTGTACAGAGTGGTGGCATCAAGCATTTAGTAACCATGGCAACCAGTGAACACGTAATAATGCAAAACGAAGCTCTTGTTGCGCTGGCGTTAATAGCGGCTTTAGAGTTAGGTGAGTACCCCATCGGTTAGCTCTGCCTGTTTACTTTCCAGTCTGTGCCCAAGAGAAGTCACAGAGGGCGAGTTTCTTGTGCAATATAGAAAAGCCTCCGCCTTCCACCTGCCTTTCAGTAGCATGGAAATACGTGAGAGTTCATGCAGACATAGGCAGGCAATGAGGTTACACAGAAAACTGGAGTTTGCTGGTAATAGAGTGTCTGCTCCATCATTCTGGTGGGTGCATCACATGATCTAGAAAGGCCCTCAAAGGTAACTTTCGGATCCAAAAGGCTAACAGTTAAGAAAATCATAATTTGGAGTGGAGACTATATGACCTGACTACATTCCTATACTGGAATAGTTAATCCCCTTTTGAGAGGGCTTATCAAAGTAAAGCTTTCACTTACCTAATTAGTGAGAGCTAGAGAATACACAGAGGTGGATGATGCCCCCAAAATGTCTTTTATTGCTAAGTTCCACAGAAATAGGTGTAAGGGTTGCCATCTGAAGGCCAAGATGATTACATGTCTTGACTTGCCTTTGTAGTACCTCAGCTTACCAAACAAAAAGGTAAATGCCCAACAGAGGTTTTGCTTATCCTATTTGCTTGCTTCTTAACTAACATAAACTAAATATTACAGATTTTTGCTCTTTATTTCATCTCTTGCTATTGTGTACTAGAGGAATGCTACGTTCAACTTCCAAATCGCTGCTAACGCATCAGGGAATTGTTTTAATACTGAATTCAGTATAAGTTTCTTAGGAAGCTACGGGGAAATAACTCACACTCTGATCTTGAAAAGTTTTTTCCAGCCTTTACAATGGATCATGAGTTCCCTCTACCATGGAATCGAGAATTACACCATCTGTATTTACTCAGAGAAAATTTGCAAAAGCAAATTCAGGCAATGGAAGTCTTGAAAGCTGAAATATTGCAGGTGTTGGCCTCAATCACTAGAAACCCTGGTGGCTTTTCTGTCAGCTCACTACACACTTCAGATTGAATTTTATCATTAAACCCTGTGATTTTCCTTTCAAGCAGTTAGGCTAGTTTACATTTTTATAGCAAGAGCTGTGATTCCTATCATCATACTGTCTAATACATGCTTCCGTTTTATGCCAACGAGTTATTACGTACCACAGCACCATTTTCACTATGGTGAGGGATCCACGTTTGAATAATAAATGGCTAACACACAGAAACATCAAAGGAAGCAGCACTTCCAGATTTACAGATTTTCACTTGTCTTTCAGTCACTGCTGAAAAGGATCTTGAAAATGCTCAGCTTGTTCAGATTCTACACAGACTGCTCTCAGACGACAGGAGTGCTCCAGAAATAAAATACAACTCCATGGTGCTGGTCTGTGCCCTTATAGGATCTGGTGAGTATTCAGGAGGGGCTGCTTTCCTAACAGATTTAGGTATTTAACCTTAGGCCTCTCTTTTAGCCTGAACATAGAACACGTGCAAACGCACTGTGAGACTGGTTCTCTGTTCGCAATGAATGTGCACAATTTACTATGACACTTTATTTATAGTGTTTATTTATAGTGTCAAAAAAGAGGCTGTTAACTCAGTTTTAGATATTAACTGCCAAAATTGGACTGGCTTCTGCAGGATGCAGCTAGCTCAAACTTTGACTGACAGGAGAGAAATGAAAGGCATTTAAAACTGTACAGTATCAGACTCTCTTTGCAAATATGCAAATAGCAAGAACTTCATTCACCTTTAGCTGGAAGTTCCCATAATTGATGTGTACTGGCTTTTTTTAATTGGTTAACTTAGTCAAGTAAGGCAAGGAGGCTCCTCACTTGCACTTTTAAAATTCCTACAAGAGTGGTAGGAAAGAAATAAAGATACAGGTAATATTTGCAAAGACACACGTGCACACAAATGAGTACTTAGTACAGCAGGTAGGCTATAATCCTGCTTTAGGAGGGATCCTCACACTTACCTCACTAGGAAGAGTCCTTCCCTCAGCAGCCCTCCCATGCTGAGCCCAGCAGGCATGAGTTTTCAGGGTTGCTTTGAAAGACAAGGAGAACACGCTCTAACACGTCAGTGCTGGACACTGTAAAGTCTAATCTTTCTGACCTAACCCTCTGCTAAAGGTCAGACTGTTTTGAGGATGGTGTAGCAGCAGGCTATGATTTGATCCTGCAACTTCCCACCTGTGTGTAGGCTAACAAAAAAAAAAAACCCAACCCAAAACCAAACAAATGAAAGAAAAGAGCAAGGTATCGTGGGGAAATTGGATTTCCAGCTTTGGTTTCAAGAAGTAGCTATGTTTCTTTCATTTAGTTCTTTAAGAAGTATTTACTCTGTAGAAGGAGAGCAAATTTCATTCCATAAAGGTTTCAGAATTTACAGACAACTAAGATGATGAAGAACTGGATTAAGTACAGAAAGGTGGAAACTCAGAGCCTGACTGCACACAACTTGTCAAGTGTGAAACATTTAAAGGTTCGCCACAGATGAGTTTACAGAAATTCATTTGAATTGATTAAAAGTTATCATAGCTGAGTGCATGCTGTCTCTGTAAGCAAAGCTGCTTTTCTTTTTATTGTTGCTCTTAAACAGAGTTTACCATGCCTACTCTAAGTGTAACTCTGGTGACCTGTACATCCATATGAGTGAATGCTGGATTACTGACATCTTAAAGGAACAAATATTTGGGTTTAGAGCAGTATAGAATCATAGAATAGCTTATGTTGGAAGGGACCTTAAAGATCGTCTAGTTCCAACCCCCTGCCACGGGCAGGGACACCTCCCACTAGACCAGGCTGCTCAAAGCCCCATCCAGCCTGGCCTTGAACACTTCCAGGGATGGGGCATCCACAACTTCTCTGGGCAACCTGTGCCAGTGTCTCACCACCCTCACAGAAAGAATTTCTTCCTGATAGCTAATCTAAATCTACCCGCTTTCAGTTTAAAACCATTACCCCTTGTTCTATCAGTACACTCCCTGTTAAAGCATCCCTCCCCAGCTTTCCTGTAGGCCCCCTGTAGGTACTGGAAGGTGCTATAAGGTCTCCCTGGAGCCTTCTCTTCTCCAGGCTGAACAGCCCCAACTCTCTCAGCCTGTCCTCATAGGAGAGGTGCTCCAGCCCTCTGATCATCTTCGTGGCCCTCCTCTGGACCTGCTGCAACAGGTCCATGTCCTTATGTTGGGGGCCCCAGAGCTGGACCTAGTACTCCAGGTGGGGTCTCACCAGAGCAGAGTAGTATATACTACTATAATTGTATATAGATATGAATCTACAACGATAGTGCTTAAAGTTTTCTAACAAGCCTCTGCTCCCAGTAAGCATTCGCTTCAATGCTAGGGCGTAATTTAGATGTTACTCAAGGTTATTGAGCCATTTTGTGCTTGGGATTACCCATCCATTTTAGAGCAGAAGCCTTTCTGCAGACGTTCCCCCTCAGCCTCACTGTGATGTTGTGTTTATTCCCGCTGCTTCCAACTAAAATAACCATCCTCAGAAATTTTGCCTGACGCTTGGCATTTTCCCTTCCCTGAGCCTTGTCACCTGCCAGATCAACAGTTATTTAAAGTCGAATACCTGTCTCTCTGTTCCACTAGAGTAAGGAGCAGTCTTGTCCTGGGGGGTGTTTTAGGGTTATCCACCTGGCAGAGTTCAGTCTGCCCCCTCGACATGAGGCATCTCGGCCTGCTCCCAGGCTGATGGCAACCTGCAGCTGTAAAGTTAAGGCCCAGCACTTGGCTGACCCAGTGCTTCAGCCCTGCTTCCTGATGAACAGACCTGTGTAAAAATCAGTGAGTACCTGAGAGTAACAACTGAGAAACCCTGGTATTGACTTATGCCTTTTTTTTTTTTTTTTTTTAACTATTTTAACGAAGGAGGGGGGGATAAAAGAGCCAGCTCTGCTCTTTACATGTGAAAATACTAAAATCCATCTCCCTCCCAGCTCTGCCTCTAACTTTTCACCACTGTCTCCATGCAGTGAGTATTTATATTTACGTGTTTCCATATTCTACTGTAAACAGACCTGTGTAGCCATTATAAATTAATTGACCCCAGTGTAGTTCCATAAAGACTAGAAGTGGTTTAATTATTGGTAAGTTTAATTCTCCAGCGGCAGCTGTTGTTACTATCCTTTGTTACAGGGTATCTGGCATCCCGTTTAACTTGATGTTGCCAACAGCTGTGTGTTAAGCAATAAATAGACATATATTTATATGTGATTTTTGCCATCTGGAAGTTGCTCTTGCAACTGGGTAAAGGGATGGAAAGAGGGGAAAAATGAGGAAAATGGAAACATGTAACAAAGAATCAGCAAAAGCAGAGCATTCATAGCTGGCACAGTCACTTGTGTGTGTGAGGGTCTCCAGGCTCACAAGAAGCTGGATGTTAAGCAGAAGTATTCAGCCACTGTAAGGCACAGAAAATTCCTGAAATTCAGTTCAGTAACACCCGCTTAAACATGATGATATCTCAGAAATCTGAGCTTACGCAGGATAACCACCCCAGCAGCTCCACTGACATCGCTCTGTATATAGAGGTTCCCAGGTGCACAGCAGCGTGAGAGTTCCCAGCTCTTACACAGTAGGGTTAAACTGCAAGAAAACTGAAAACGTGAACAAAAAAGTAGATAGGAAGGGAAATAAATGTTAAATTTGCTATTAAAAAAATAGTAAACAAGCATAGCATACAGCATAGATAGTGTGAAAACAGATGGATGGTATTTCTGCTGGGAAGCTCAGGGAATAGGCCCCCCGCAGCCCCTGGGAAGCAAAAAAAAATGTATGTAAGTGTTTGTTGCTGAGTAGGAGTTCGCTGGAGCGGCCTGAACAGGGCCTGAAACAAGACCAACTGCTTTGGATCTCAACTGTGAGATGTCTACAGTATAGGGCTTCGAGAAAACTCATCACATTTTAAGAAAAAAATTGCTCAATTTTATGGGTTGTTCCCAATCTTTCCTTATTAATACAAAGTACAGTGCAATCCAGGATCAAAATTGTAAAACAGTGTCCCACAGTTTTGAGTACGGCTTAAGCACTGCGTACATATGCACAGCATTGGGCAATGCACCAGGTGTTCTTTGTATGAACTTCAGAGCTGAACTGTAAATGGACAGCTAACAGTGACCCAGTGGTGACACATCCATTGAAGAACCACCTCACCCCCTGCACACCCCCACACAACCAACCAGAGCTGATCTGATACAGACAAACGACGTAGTGAACCTTTCAAGGCAAGCTTACTTGGTCAGGCTGGTTTAAGGAATAAATCAGAAAAATATTTTCACTAAAATTGCTTCCTAAGCATCTGTTTTGGAAGGCAATCCAGGTGGAATTTCTTAACTGCTACGCAGTAGCTTCATCCTTCATCTCTACCTGAAATCTGTGGGGTCTGCACATGCCCCAGGCGCTGGACATCCTCAAAAGCAATTCAAAAAAGTGAATAAAAAGATTACGTGTACACACACATTCGTGTGTTTACATGTGTACAGGGTTCAGTAGAAAAGTTTCTCAGACTCACCAAGGTTTTCTGTTCTTTTGCCTGTCTCATACAAAGCACCGTTTCTTTTACTGTTTCTTTTTCCAGAACCTCTTCAGAAGGAAGTGCAGAGCATGGCATTTCTAGAAGTCGTATCAAAACTCCGCAGCCATGAGAACAAAACTGTTGCCCAGCAGGCCTCGCTAACAGAGCAGAGACTTGCTGTAGAAAGCTGAGGAAGGTCTTGTTTCCAGTGCATCCCATCACAGATTTCACCTTTGTCCTCCGTCCTGCTGCCGCTCCTGCTATGTTTTCCACTGTATCACTCGTGCATGCGTGTAATGTTCCCACACAAATTGATGAACTGCTGTAGGTACCCGTCCAAAAAAGGTTTCTACAAATTCATAGGTGGTGTTAACATGAACCTGTCTCCACCCGTAACTGTTCTACTTGTATTCTTGTTGCTTGGGCCACATAGTAGAATGTGCATGTTGTAGTCCTATGATGACGTAGAAGTGGTACTACACAATGACTCTTTCCTCACGCCCCCTAACTGCATTACAATGTACTACTAAATTAGGGACAATACAAGACGCAGCAAGTCCAGACTAGTGTGCTGACTATAGGATTAAGAAGTAAATCTAGCTCCATTTTTGGTGCTTTGGAGATTCAGGTTTGAATGCAATGTACTGCTGCTCATTCACTGGTCTTGCCTATTAATGTCAAACTCGTGGTACCTAGAGGTAACAAATAAAAATTTCAGTGCTCTCACTTTATCCTGTGGTTTGTCCTTTTCTGTGATCACATACAGAAGCTGCGACTGCACCACGATGCACTGGTGAGGAGCCCTTTTCGTTCCCAGCTCTGGCCCTGCTGCAATCACTGCCTTTCAGTTGAGCTATTACAAAGGAAACAATTCCAACCACTTTCACTGTGTATGCTCACACAGAGGCACTCTGTGGTTTAACAATCGTGCGTTCTAACAGGAATACACTATACAAGCCTTATCCCATAAAGCCACGTGGGTCTGAGTGCTCTTGGGCTTGCTTGAGATTGGGATTGTGTTTGTTGGGGTTTTTTTGTAGATGGATTTTTAAAGGCATATCTTGCAGCAACTTTTCAACAGAACCCCATTGAATGAGAAATGCAGTATGCAAGAGTCTTCTTTTTTCTCCTTTCCTAGGTAAAGGAGTTGGGAAATTGCCAATTTAAGCATCTTATCCCACAGCTCCTCTTTTTGTAGGCCTGTAACATGCCAGCGAGCAACCAGCAGATGACCCTGGCAAAACAGGGAGCAGTTGGGATAGCAGTTTCCAGAAAGACAGCACATGTTATTTTTGACTCTGCAGTACCATTGTCTAGCTTGATCGAGCCCACAATGCACAAAGATCACAAGATCTATAACATTTTAAAGTGAACTCAGCACTCCCAGTGCTGAAGTGGCAGCCCCAGAAGTTTCAGGCTCCTTTTTTCAGCAGAGGCAGCAAACCCAGAGGCCAAGCCCCCACAAAATCCCATGCCCCGTGGTTGCAAAAATACTGCTTTTGACCTTCCCAAATTCACTTCCCAGCTCTATGAAACTACTGTCTATCCCATGTACACTGTGATGGGAAGGTGCCAGTCATGATGGGAAAGGGATTATGTACACAGGCTGGGTATGAAAAGAAACCTGCCTCAAATCATCAGTTTAAGTTCCGAGACTGTACCAAAACACAGTGGATGCTCCAGGAGGATTCACACGGCAGAGATTCTGCATCCATTTAATCCAGTGCCAAAAACACACAGAAAAGGCCTCTAGTACTAAACCGCACAACAGCCTCTTATTTAAAAAAAAAAAAC
This sequence comes from Larus michahellis, assembly GCF_964199755.1. Lineage (NCBI taxonomy): Eukaryota > Metazoa > Chordata > Aves > Charadriiformes > Laridae > Larus > Larus michahellis. The sequence continues at coordinate 33,087,667 of NC_133900.1, read as the reverse complement.
AAAACAAACATTCAAGAGACATTTGCTAGTAATAGTGCAATAAAGCCACTGACAGTGTAGAGCTGTGAACACAGACCAAGACCACATGGCATCAGGCTCCAAGGAACACAGAACCTCTGCACTGCCGAACGTGACCAGCATGTTTACAATCACAGTTCACAGTGGACCCACACAAGCCCAAGTTCTCAGACATGGAAATAATTTCCATTGATTTAAATAGATCTCAAAATACATTTGAAAGACGAGTCATCAGTGACTTACCTGGTTCTATAAGGAGACTACTCCTTTTGACATCAGTATAAACAGCAAGCGCTCACACACGCTGATTGTAACTGACAAAGTTGTGACACTGACAGAATTCCCATTCACCTGGACCTCAGGTTAAGCATTAGCCGTATCCTTAATAAAAACTTGATGATAAGGATATTATTGACACAGCAAGCACAAACAAAGGCCAACACTGATATCCTTCTACTTGCAGATGGTTTCCCTGGATGGGATATCAAGTGACTTACATTTCTAGATAAAATCTGTGCTAAGCCTACACACAGAAGGAAAGTCTGTGTAAGGGCAAAGATGGGTGTATGTCACATTCAAAGGAAGTAACTGAAGAGACTGTATCTATCCACACAAACGCTGTGCTGTTCTGAGGCGTGCTGCTGCTACTGCACGTCATTTCTATGGAGCTGGTAAATCATTTCTGCTCTGAGCCTCTTTTAATAAGAGAAGCAGGATCTAAGGACATGATTGTCACATGTATTTCACTCCTTGACTGAAGTCGACTGAATTGAAATTGCTGACAATAGTTCTGATTGGATGTTTAGTAGACAGATTCCATCTAAGCAAAGCTTGCCATCCACTGCTCCAACTATTTTTACGACAGTGATGCCAGACATTGGGCCTTCTGTCTATTGCCACCGCAAACCAAGCTAAGACGATCACTGCTGCCACACTGCGCAGGGCGGGCAGTACCTCCCTGCTGTCTTACATTTGTCTGCATCTGTATGACTTTTGCAAGACCTGGCATTGCACCAGTCAGGAAGCCAAAAAGCACACACGTGTTTTTACATTTCACAGTGTGGAAGTACAAGGAAAAGTTCCACTTTGGGTAAGGCACAAACCCCAACAATATGGGCCTTGGATCCAGAGAACCCATTGGTCAAATGAGACCACAAGACCCAGAAAAGGTCATTTGTTTCAAAAGTCCTGGAAACGGTAACTGGCCACAACTTCAAGAAACAGTATGCAAGTCTGTTAAGAGTTCGACAGAATGCAGGCAGCCACCCCTAGTCTCCCCCTCCACTGTGAAAATGGCGTATCCAACTGTGTGACATCTATTGCATGTTACAAAGATGTAGGCAATGCCCTCGATTTTGCTTTTTTGGTTGACTTTTGTTCTTCCCTCCCCCAGCAAAGCCTCCAAAATCTGCATTCTTATTAACCAAGTCATTTCCGTACGTTCAGATAAATGTATACGCTGAAATATGCAAAAGGCGTTGGACTTCAGTTTGGATATACAGACGTGCTTTTAAATCACTCACAGTGGTGTTTTGTGGACAAAAGTGTAGGTTTGAGACATTGAATCGGATTAGCTTGCTCTACAGTTTTTGATACACTAAAAAATGGTGGTCTTCCTCCACTGTCTAAACACAAGACATCATTACCCATTTTTACCTGCACCATAAAGTAAGCCAGCTCTCACTACTTCTGTTTAAGGACACGTTGCACTTAGAACTAAGTGAAATTCCCACCTCTCTTTACAAAAGTTTAATTAAGTCACGACAAATCCCCTTTGTGCTGCTCCCTGCAAAGCAGCAACTGCTGAACACTTCAGGGTCACTAAAGTGATTACAGGGAGAGCGCCAACAGTTGTACTAACCAGCAGCCACGGCGGTCTGAGGAACACCAACAACCTGTCAGAAAGAAACAGAGCGTGTTCATTAGCCAGAGACTTCAACAACAGTTGACAGTAGATACGGGATCTCCTCATGTGGGGATGTGCTCTGCACCTATTAGCTCATTACGCATTTAAGGGCTGCCACCAGCAGTGTGATAATGTGCTTTGTGGCTTATGTAGATCACGGTAGTCTGCATTGCGTATGATAGACTTGGGGATTTATTTCCCCTGTTAGTCTGGGGGAGGGCAGGAAGGGGGTCTTCCCCTGGAAGACTTTTGCATTAATGTATCTTTGTACTGTTAATGTTAAGTGCTGCATCAAGAGTACACATTCACAACATCATATTTCACGCAATTTTATTTATAAAATTGTAATTATCTAACAAATTGCATATAAAATGATTTACTTCAAGTAAATACAGAATACTGCACAACTATTAAAACTATTGTATTGTCCATCATAAGTGTATTAAAACATTCCTAAAAAATGCCTCTATTAAAAAACAAAAACCCAAGAACACAAGTAGCATGATCAAGACCACTTTCAATAGCTTAAATGAATTACCAGGAAGTTGCATTAACTTCCTAAGTAGACTCCAGTTACATCCATTGAGATCAGCATGTGATACGATACCACAGTCTAATGCTAAAGATGACAAGTAATACATTATGCACCTGATCTACGCTTTTCTCCTAGACTGAAGGTAACCAGTCCAAAATCAGAAAACTAAAGCTCAAGTCAAACTCTACTGGGCATGCAGTTCTGTTATAGCAATACTTTCAATCAGTAAGTGTAGATGGCTTTTACAATCAATTTTACAACTGATAAAAAAAGGAACACAAGAGAATACATTCGTATAAAAAGGAATGATACACAAAGGGTAAATATCGACACCTTGCCGTACGACCCAGGATGAACAAGAGAGAGAGATTCAGTTGGAACTAATCTGGAATATACCCATCAGAGACAGGTCTGAGTCACAACACCCAAATCCCAATCTCCCCAGGGCTCAAGGTAGTATCAGGTCCACCTCTACTATGTACATGTGTGAACATGTGAACAGTGTGAACATGAACACACATACGGATGGAGCTTTTTATTAACACATTTATATTGCCAAAACACAAAAGAGAACTAGCAGTGCTGCCTGGTGCACACTAGTAGTCACAACACTTATTTTTATACCATATCTTAAGGGAGACAGATGGGGTTTTTTTCTTTTCTTCAAGTGGCAAAATTTGGTAGCTAATGGATCCAGCAGGGTAGTTTTATTTTGTTTGCTTTAGACAGTTTTAGACCAATTACAGGTATTTGAAAAAGCTTCATACAGAAATCAAAAATGGGAGGGAGGAACTGGAACCTTCAACAGTGCTTTGACACCTGTTAAGATCTAATCCCCTTCCTAGGTATTCACAGAACTGCCATTTCAATGCGCCCAGAAGGCACACACAGAAAGAAGAGAAACGGGATCAAAAATTCACAAGAGAGTTTCTCTTGTAACCAACGTTGTTAAGCAGAATCCATTTTACCAAGGGCATCTCTGAAGTAGTAAAAACACAGATTAACGTCCAGGACAGTTCTTATAGCACCATGTTTATTCCTGCCGCAAGTGACGGCGACCTCCCACAACTGGTAGGGGGTTCCGACTCCGACCCTCCGTTTTACAGCCTAACGCTGTGCTAATGCCAAGCAGCACAGGGAAAGGCAGGGGAGGTGCTGCTACGAAGCGGAGCCCCAACCCGGCCAGGTTTTACCTCCCCAGGCGCCTGCTGCAGGTCCGCCGGGCAGGCACTAGAGGGCAGGCGATGAAAGCGCTCCCGCCTCAGCCCCGGGGCGAGGGAAAGCCTCAGCCACCGCGCCGTTTCCATCAGCAAACTCTCCCGGTGGGCACCTCTCCTTTCTATAATAAACACTTTCAGGGTGAAAAGCAGTCATGTGCAAGAATCGTTTAATCTGCATGCTACTATTTACATTTCAAACACTATTTACACACCAGAACTACAATTAGCATCTCTCTCAAAGGGGAGAGAAGGCGGCTTTCAGGACAGAGTACACTTGAACAAGCACCTCCACAGCTTCAAGCTCTAAGGGGCACAATCAAAATTATGGATTTTGAAGCAAAGAGATCCTACTGCTACTGAAACAGACACACAGAGACAAATCAATTAATAAAAAAAAAATAAAAAAAGGAGAGCAAGATCAAACAACAGAAAGGCCTGTGAACACGGAGAGTATTTAGAAAGCAGAGGAGCAAGGACTGTGATGCCCTTTGGCCGGGCTCAGTGGGGAATTTAGAAATGGCTTGAAAGCCAGGGCTACTGCTGAAGCTACCAGACCTCTCATTAGCAACGCCACCATCCCATACAAATCACCCAAATAGAGCTGCTTCACACTCCATGAGGGCCATATGCCTGCCAACAAGTTTCTCAACAACTACTGCACATTAAAAGATAATTAGACTGACCTCTGAACTCACATCTACCCCACCACCACACCAGGCAGGCTAAGAATTGCCAAGAAGTCATACCGCCTACCATATCTTATTGCTTTAGAAAATGAGCCCATGTAGCCAGCAGTTGTGCTCTAGCTGCAGCTCACCTGAACTTTTCACAAAGTTTTCTAGAAGAAAGCTTGCTCGCATTTGGCAGGCTCTGACAATAATAGATTGATATCCAAGGCCTCCTACAAACTTTCCAAACTGGACACCTAAGCTGCTGATGTGGCATTTCTAGGACATCTTACCCGATCTGTAGACAAAAAAAAGGTGGGATTTAAATGTGCAATATAGACAGCTAATCCTGAACGTTCAGTATGCATTCATCAAACAACTGCAAAAATGAGAAAAATAAGAGCATTTCTTGGGAGTGAGGAAGGGGGGGGGGAAATCAGCATCTGCAGCAATAGACAAGCTCTAGAAAAATAAGTTATTTAGTGGTTTTTATAAGAACAGTCAGTCGTTCTGGGACTCAGCAGAAGTGTTGCACATTTGTGTGTAGACGTGCAAGTAGTGAGAACAAGACTGGCTCACCTCAGAGCGTTTACCTTCCTATCAGTCTGACACTGCCAACAGCACGTCCAGCAGACTGGAACTCAGAGAACAGCGTGACAAGACAGAAGGCAAATACAGTACAACTGCAGAAATTCAAGTAGAAGAATGAAGTTGTCTTCAGAAGCCCACAGCAGCAACAGCAGTGTTCAAGATCAGTGGCAACAAGGAATGTTTCTGCAATGTCGGCTTTTTTTTTTCTTTTTTTTTTTCCACTCTTTTTCTCCAAACCAAAGCGCTGGGTCGCAATCAAGGCTCTTGGGTTACTTCCTCAACCACACTTCCCTGATTTCTCCCCGCACAATTTTGTCTCAGTGCAGCAACACTGGTACTGATGATCTGTCTGTCCTGCTGCTATCGGGCAAAATGGTGCGTCCCTTTGTGGGGAAACAAACACCAGTAACTCCTCAGGTTGAGAAATGGCTAAGAAAAACATAACACTGTGGTGAGGTGGAACCAACTTTATTAAGGACAGTGAATTATAATTGCTTTCAAAGGCTTTAAAAAAAAATAAAATTACTCTGAGTCATGGCTGGCCTTTAACAGCAGATACCAAAGGATATGGAGGCTGCCTGATTCAGAGCCAGTCAGTGGGAGTTAACCAGAAGAGGATGAGGTAATGCTCAAAGACAGGAGGACAACAGGACTGTCTGCGGCATCTGTGTGTGCCGGTGTGCTTATCACCAGCCTTCAGAAGGAAAAAAACCATGGTCACCTAAAGCACAGGAAGGCAAAATGTGAAAGGGTACATATACTGACACGTTTAAGAGTCATAGGACCAGAGAGAACCTTAATTGGTCATCAGACCACCCTTCTATCCAGAAGCTTTGGGAAGCTTTGAAAGCAATGCATTCATCTCTTCTACTCCACATACTTCATCTCAGAAACTCGTCTCAGAAAAATGCTAAGCTCTTACTAAGAGGCACTACACACCCTTTGCCACTGTCTGACCAAAGCAGGAGCCAAGAGCTCACAGCTTTCAGGACTGGTTCTGCAGATACTGAGAAGGGTCATACAACAAGCTAAGTTTATACAAAGTGCAATAAAACTACCCAAGCCATGGTCAGGTTTGTAAATTCACTATCATTAGTGAAGAAGAACAAATCAAAAACTCTTAAGCTGGCTGGAGTCTATCTAATTCTTCTTCCACTCTTTGTGCTTTGTTCCAAATTCTACTCTCTTTTTTCCAATTCAAAATAGTCTATCTTGATCCTAATATGCGCTTCTATTTTAAAACTTTTATTCCATTGCTTCAAGAAAGCTTTTTGTTGCATTTAGAGCAACAGAAGGAGACACATCTCCCTAGCAAGGATTTGTTCACTGGAGGTAAGCATCTACTCTGGCAAAAGCTGTTCTCTCCAACTTCCATGGGAATGGGATATGATCTTTCCATAATCACATGCATTTACCAATAAATAAGTTTGAATTAGACTGTATTAAAACATATGCACAGATTTAAAGCACTGGAGCGTCACAGATTCTTACTCCACAGCTCATGCAAGTAAAAAGAATTAAAGAAAAAAAAAAGAAAGAACAAAGCCTCAGCTAGGAACAGACCAATGAATTATCTTAAAAGAAGTTTTGTACGAGTGTATCAAAGCACTAATATTAGTGAGATCCCTAAATACATTAGGTTACACTAAATTCCAGAGCAACAAAAGATTAAGCCGTATCAGATACATAATTTTTGATTTTTTTAAGTTAATATATAATTCATTCTTTGAATAATATTATTCACTTGGACCCAACATCCACACTGCTTTCATACATTTATACAGTTATATCCCATCCTTGCCTTAAGAGACTGATGTCCTAAGGTATGGCAGCAACCAAAGGCTCTACAACCCTTGTTTGTCAAATATAAAACTCCTCTCCCTTCATACAAGGGTGGAGAAAGGAAGAAAGATGTTAATAAAATTAGGCAGTTCTCCCTGTGAGCTTGCTGATTCCAACCTCAAAGTACTACAGGGAGATGGTTGGAAGCTTGCGTAAAAAATTTTCCCTTGTTTTAAAAACAATTTCTTTTACTGTACAATACAATAAATGCATAGAAAGTTGCTTCTTGCTTGATGGGTTTAGGCCTGTAGCTATGTTTAGCTGTGAAAACAAGAAGATCGTTCCTTTACAGAGTGGTAAGGAGAGAGACCATCTCAGGAATATTTGGCAGCTATCGAAGACCTCATGACACGAAGAATAAACAGCATATCCACAGACTACAACGATGCAACTCTGTCCCACTGAATACACCAATTTAAAAAAAGTGTCCACTTGTTACTCAGGATCAAGAATACAGTAGAGATTCACGGCTCAACAGCTTTCAAACTGGTGGTTTTAAAACAAAAAAATGTCAGTGAGCAGCAGATTTTAAATAGCCCACTCTTCTCTCCCCCACCCCAAAGAAACACGACTTCACTGCAATATCAGGAACTTAGACTTGAGACTACTTGGGAGAGAAGGCTTCCCTGGCACCCATGTCCGTACAGCTTGGTGTCGGAGCGACACACTGGAGGTTTCAGAGGGTTTCGGTTGTCCAGTGTCTTGTTGTGGTTACTTCAGCAGTTTTACCAGCTGGCTCTGACAGCCTCAATGTCACTAACCAAATTCTGGGCTAAGCATATCCCAAATATCTGGAAGAGACAACAGTTTATTCATTTGGAGCATCAGACAACTCTTCACACAGGCAAACTCCTTAGGTTGTATAGAACCGACATGAAAACAAAAAACAGAAGGTTAAAAATCAAAATAACAGTAAGCGTTGGAAGAAGGACAAACATCAAGAGACTCCTGTAACCCCAGTATTTTTATAGTGTTACTGGGTTCTGGGAAATTGAACCGTTCTAGACTTGCTTCACAAAAGCAACTGTAAAGGCTTTTCATGCCCATTTAAGCACCATCAGAAACGGTAGGTCTGTATGGGCTTAAAAATCTCTACCTAATCTTTATCTAACACAGAGTGTTAGTTTTGACCTGTAGACAGCTGAAAAGAAAAAAAATGCATCCCTACAGATAAAAATTAAATATGCCTTAACACAAAGAAAGCCTCATGCGTTTATCTCCCCTCATTAAAACCTACAGACATTATATTTCTGAGTGCAACTGACACTGTATTTCCAGTTCTCACATACAGTTCCCCCCTCAATTTATTCTATTTATCTGTTGTTCTTCTGTGTAACTCATTACAGGGAATGCGATGTTTACCTGCAGTAATGCTATCCCAATGAATATACCGGCAACTATGGTAAGATTGTCCTGCAACCATTTCTCAAACTGAGGGACACAGCCTTTAGTGTAGATAACAATCTGCTGATCAACTTCCTGCCAAGAAGAGGGAAGAAAACAGAGATAATTACATTCAACTATCCCGTCAGTGGAATAACCTGCTCTTGCAAGAGGGATTCATATCCTTAAGATACCACATTAATAAAAACAAATTCTTACTGGTTTTTGCCTTGCATCGTAGCCACACTGCGTGTTAATAACATCTTCCTAGGAGAGAGAGAGACGGAAGAGAGGCAATCAGTGACATGTCTCCCAAACACCCTTTCCCAGCTCCCCAGAGTTGGTCCCGCATGTAGTAAGACAATCACCCTAACTTCAGTTACCATGTTGCTTCTTAAAAACCCTTTCCTCTTCCATTCAGTGCTATTGATTATTTGCAACAAACAAAAGCACATGGTCAAAAAATATTTTCAGCTCTCAAGGCAGCAAGCTGGGAAAACTGGCACTCCACCTGGGTGAACTCCATGTTCAGATGCAAGCATCCAAAAGTCAAAGTGAAGGGACTAGGGAACATCTATTTTAAGTGAACGAACCTCTGCTGAAAAGGTTTTGTCTATACTGAAAAACATGCCAAGACTACTGCTAACATTTTCAGGATGCAGTCTGTGCAGCGTGAAAAGGTGAGAAAGGGCAGTTCTGTTGCAGAAGCTGCAAGTTCTTACCAAGGATATCTCTAGAAATATACACAGTTCCTTTCCAAAAACTAGGGGGGGGGGGGGGGAAGATGGAGTAATGTGTTCTTAGCTGCCTATTCTTTCTTACAGGAGCTTGATACCAATGGGAAAGAAGGGGTTTTTTTCCTACTGCCTCTGCTTTAGTAGTCCCAAAGCACAGGCAATAAAATAGGCTATGGCAGACTTTTCCTAGTGAACAAGTGCTACCTATTGGAAGCTGAAGCTGCATTTACTTTGTATGCAGAGTTATTTCAGGGCAATAAAGTGAAGCCACTACTTTGGGTGTCAGCCACGATGGCAGCAAAATATTAAGTTACTAGCTCATAGAATAACAATGAGCAGAAGAAGGAACTAGTAAAGGAAGTGAGAAAATCAGCCAGTCTTAGCTAGGTGTACTGAACACCACAATTTAATCAAATTGTGGGAAGTGAGAAAGGCAGCCAGCAGAAACAGATTTTAAGTAGCAGCCATAGGGAAAAAGATATCTCCTCCTATTAGCAGTTAAAACTCCTCTAAGTGTTTCCTCACTCTGCAGGAAGTACATCAAAAGGCCACATCCTGTCAGTTGCCCAAGTTGAATTCCCTCAATGGACCTTAAAGATTTGAACAATTTTAGTGAGATGAATGCTTGTGTTCCAGGATCTAAAATATAGCAGTGTCATGCACTTCAACACTGTAAAAGTAGATAAGATTACAACATAGGGATTTTAAGCTTTATTTTTTGTACTGAATCCTTACTTGCTTTATCATCAGTGTCTTCTGCCTTTTGCCTTGAAATATGTTAACCAAAAGAAAGCACGAAGAATGAAATGAAAAATCAACTTTTCTAGGCCTTGCCTGTCCAGGAATTTGGAACATTTCAACCTGCCAAACTACAGCAAAGCGAACTACAGGAGTCCAAATTCATTTTAAAGGAGACTTATTTTGGCCTCCCTTAAACTTATCACTTCCCAATTCAAGCTAAACTAAAAGTAAGTCCTGTTCAATAACGCAATGGTCCAACACTGCATCCTAATTCCAAAAAGGGCAAATTTGCTTTCCTGTGTTTATCACTGCAACTGAACCAGTCACAGCTTGGTTACAATTATGTCCATCATATGTGTGACTTCTAATATTTTTAGAAATATTATTATTTTTAGCCTTTATTTTAAAGGCAATTAAGCATTGTTCCTTCCCTACAATGAATAAGAATGAGATTTATCTTTAAATTTAAATTGCTGCATCACCCCCTAAGAAACTGCATAACCATATACGCACAAAGAGAGAGATAACTTTAGCATGGATTATGTATTTATAGGATTACCTTGTACTGCTGTCACTGGTTTGGTTTTATAACAACTATATTTTTAAAACTGGGTTGTGATGACCTCTCTGCGTGGGTGGGTGGGCAGACAGGCAAACAGTAGGGGGAATCCTAAGCATAATGTAATGCTTGAGTCTAACCTACATCTTGTTTTAGTATTTCATTAAAACATTTTCAGCGATGTTTGTGAGAAAGATTCAAACTATTGTGAAGACATGTTCACTGCAGAGGAACCAGAATGCAGCTTGTGCAAGCGGCGGTGCCTATCAGGAGAGGGGGAGAGCAGCAGTAGTGACTGGATGCCGGGAGCAGCAGCTGCATTGCATTAGCAAGTCAGGAAGCACCTGAGGTGCCTGCTGGCAACTTGCCTAGCTTTAGTCAGTGCTACAGACTCATACATTCAGGGAACTATAAGTCACTCCAGGTGGAGAAAAAGCCACAGCTGAACTACTAGATAATACAAGCACTCACAGGCCTCTTCTTTTAAGCTATATGGAAGTCACGTGTATGCAGTGTTAGCCACATAACAGTTTCCATGCACTCAGCCATCCCCTATTCCAAGCTTTTCACTGCCAGTGAACTGCTTCCCTAACTTTACCCTTCATTCTTGCTCATGTCTGTATTAGTAATGCATGGCTCCAACAGTTTCTGCGTGATGATCCAGAACTATAACTATTTTAAAAGACATGGAAATTTACCAAAAAGCTGTTCCCTCAATTTCTGACCTTTCAAGTCTTATTTCAGGTGACTGTAGGACAAGCAGTAATTTTAAAGGTAAAAAAAGAGCAAGTAAAGATGTCCATACCCCACTCACGGTTCTAATGCAAACGTATGTCAGTATTTCAGGGCACAGACTGTCATTCAGTCTAGCACAAACTGAGTGAAACTGGCTGCAACCTCTGGACACTGCATTAAATAATGAGCAATACCTGCATTGGTGCATCTGATCTTAAGAGTTGCTGTTCTTTAAGGCAACGAATGAAAGATCCTGATGATATTCAATTGAAAGCTCATATCCATCCTTCAACTCATTAAGGGCTTCTGCTTTTTACACTTGCTAAAGTTAATATGTATGCTCAGCCAAGCCCATGGTTCTCTCATTCTAATGAAAAGCAGCTAACAGCATACAATGAAGACTTAAGTTAGCTCAGCATTTTTGCTGACTGCAGAAAAGTTAGTGGTTAAGCTGAGCTGCAAGTACAAAAAAGAAAAAAAATACAGATTGGTGAGAAGGTAATGATCATGCATGGCTTCCAGGAAAAAAAGAAAAAAAAAATCTTAAGAGTGATTTAAATTGGAGCAGCAGACTCATCCTACCCTCTTGACTGTCACTTACGGCAGGGTCTTTAGTGCAGCAAGAGAACGGCACACCACAGCGCTCTCGACTTGCATTGGAATCTGTGCAATTGAAGTAAATATTAAGGTTCCAGTCATCAGCTCCAAAAGCCCCACAGCACTGCCACTAGAACAAAGAAAGGAGAGCTTCTTGACTTTCAGAACAAACAAATCTCAGCATTAGTAACACACATCATCACTGCCAGTTTCCCCCTGGCTTTCAAAACAAAACCTGATATCCCCTCTGGTTTCACTGAAGCCAGATTATTTTTGTATTTTTAAAAAAAGACAATTCCAAACCTGTTAGTTGTTCTAAAATTTTCATGTGATTAAACTTATGTTCACACACCCTGCAATGCTGCTCTCTACAGAGAAAGCCATGGAGTGAGCCGATAAGCCTACACAACACCACAGAATTGCACAGGTCTATAGGCTCAGGTCCCAGGGATAGCAGAGCCAAAGTATGGTACTCTGTTCAGTCTAGTGTCCCCTGTGTTCTCAACAGAACTAATTAGCTCACAGGGCTACACTGATACAGCTATTCCTTTTGCCAGTTTGGGGGAATCTTTGCCTGTCTGTATTAGACAGTATGAACATATTGTTTCCTGAGCATCAGGCACTGCACAAATAACATCTTTATTGAAGACAAGTAGAATCTTTCAAAAAGTAAATACGCCAAATGGCAGGCTTAGTCTCTGGCAAAACATGCTGAAAACACAAAGAATTGGTAAAACTTGCTGAACATACAAAGAATAGACTGGAGATCAGTGGATGGTTTACAGCGTTTAAGGAGCTAGCCCAATGAACACATCTATGTCAATATAAAAAAAATTGAAAAAAACCAAACAAACTACATTTTTAAAAGTGTCGGTATGGCAATTCTCTGTTTCTAGATGTAGCACAGTTCCCTCTGCAATATCTGACCATGTTGTCTTCAAGCATTATCTCTACCAGCTGAAAAGTTAGCTTGCTCTCCAGAATCTTGCTGTCCCTGACTTATCTGCTAAGATTGCTAATCCAGTTAGGAGAGCAAATTTTATGTAGTGCCTGCAAAATTGGACTGTAGCCTTTTGGTTACTTACAAGCAGACAACTGCTATCAGACTGTGGTGACCTCTGACCTTCTCCCAACCAGACAAGATTCAAACCAGTGCAAGGATCCACATCCTGTTACTTACTCACTTGTCATTTTTTCTCCCCAAGGCATATAGAAGCAAGTCAAACATTGAACGAAATTATTTTAATTGCAGAATAGACAAAAATTAGTAAACATGATTTCAACCAACACCAAAACATGTTAGCTACAGAGGGCCAAATTCAAAGAGGATTTCATCAATACAGGCCAGAATTGAGTACTGAAGCAAGAAGGTACTGGCAAAATAACATTTGTGCAAAAGCCAGCGCAAGACTCCTTTACACACATTAATAAATTACAGAGCTTAACTCACACAAGCGCGTGCATCTCTGGTTTCATCCTTCCCTCCCAAATGCAGGTGTAGCATCATTTAGATATTTCCTGTGAGAACTTTATGAGTTGCCCACTTCATTAGGCTAATTGCACTAAGTCTACTTAAAAAGTAGTAACATTGTAGTTTCACTCAGAGCAGCTAAACATCTCTGCCACTCTGCAGTGTGGTGTAGCACCTCTAACTTTGCTAAAACCACACCAACATTTATCTGGGAGCCAAATTAAGCTTAGAAAAAGGATTATTTTGAAAGAATTATTTAGAAAAGGATGTGATAACTCCTACAATAAAATATTTTGAACATCCCCCCCCCCCCGAACCCTAAAATATCTTCATATGCATATGGTATGTCCTCCAAAAAACAGAACACAAGATACTGATGGTTAACTTGTAGATTTGACACACTATTTCTATGACTTCAAGAATAAGTCACTCCAACTCTCCCCCTTGTTTTGCTCAGTCATACATCAACAAATAAGCCACTTTTCACAGGTGCTGTGTGTTTGTAGAAGTTCTGTGAAGAGAAATATACATATATATATTCAAAAGTATTATATGCTAGAATATTTCTGTTCTTCTTTGAAGACACCAAACAGATGGGAAGTAAAAAAATAGAGTAGGTATTTCTTTAAAGTAAGCTTTTCAAAAAATAAACATAGTCCAACTTACATATTCCTGTGTGAAGTCTATGAGGTTTTGCAAATCAATGTCATCTCGGTATGCTCTGATGTTGTTGTTTATAAAGAAATACAGCTGGTCCTTTATCCAGTCTTTGAAAACAAATGCTAGAACACCAGCAGTAAGCTCCAAGAAGAAAATAATTCCAAGAAACACAGAAAACTACGAAGAAAAAGAAAAAGGTTAAAGTTATTTTGCTTTTTGACCAAAAACTTATTTTTCAAGGCCCACAATTACGTCCAGTGTTAGGGCTTTACCTGTTTAAGTGCAAGTTCAAGCTATTCCAGCACACAGGAAATTTTAAATTAAAAATACACCGTTTTTAATTAGGGCTGTAGTACAGGAATCTTAATTTTATTCTAACAAATAATAAAAATGCCAACAAATTCAAACTTTGGACATTTCACTGGCGTTTTCAAAAAGGTTCAAGACAATTTACTGTAAATTTCAACAGAGATGGCTACTCACCACCTATAGGGCCCTCCGAAAACTTGTCTTTAATTTCTATGTAGTCACTTACATTTTCAAAGGCATAAAAAAAAAGAAATATTGCCAGTGAAATGCTATTTAAGTGACTTTTTCTTTAGACTCTTTTTCTTTACCCTCATTCACAAAGCTTTGCCTAAGCAGACAAAGAAAAAATTGGTAACAGCAGAAATTAATTAATGACTAAGTCAGAGCAGAATGTCTATGGAATGATTCACATCCACATTAAAACTAAATGAGGCTGCTATGATTAATGCAAATGCAATGGATGCCAAAGGCATTACTAATGATCTGCCACTTTCTCTAAGCATCTCCACTGAGTCTACGCTGTTTTGAAACACACAGGGGTCCTCGTATACTGGAAGTCCATCCCCTTTAAAATGAAACGCAAAGGCACAGTTGCAATATGCTCTCTGTGTTTGTTCAGATGCATTTTTAATTTCTCCTGCAGCTGCTGTATAGGAAGCTATTTCTGGTACAGCAGATGAGTTCATTCTAGGCAAGCTAAGAGAAGCGGGGGGGGGGGGGGGGGAGGGCGGGGGGAAGTGTTACAATAGCTCCTCCATCCACCCCTTTTTTTGTTTAAACAAGTCAAGAGCAAGCTAGAACTATCCCAAGCTGCTTTATAAACGCCTCAAGAACTCTAACTCTCAACTGCCTCCCTCCCCTTATACAACATGTCTGTGGGAGCCAAATATGTCACTTGAAGGCAGGTGTTTCACTGGAAGCCTCTTCATGCATATATTAACAGTTAATAGTTATAAAGACACAACTACTACCCAGGCTATGCACACCTCTGGAAGTTGGGGTGGTGGAGGAAAGAATCTTGAATTTCTATTATAAATCTTAAATTTATCTAAAATGGAACATGATACTGCCATCCTCATCTCTAAAGCTCACAGGAGGTGTGCTTTCAAAAAACAGAACCAGGCTACTTAGCGAAAGGAGTTTTGAATACTGAGGTGTGTCTGTATATCCGCAGCTCCTTCCCTAACTAACAGTCCATCCCAGAGTTCAAGAAGACAACTTCTATTTTCTTTACCTTTTCTGGGCACATTCTCCTCCCTTTCCCCTCTTAGGCCCAGCAATGAAGCCTTTTCAAGTCAGCTAAACAGTGCAGAACTGAGGATATTAGCAAGCAACCCCTCATAACAGTCCTATCTCCTCTGTACCATGAGGGGCACTTGCACAGCAGAAATCACACGGGTCACATTCAGTGGTGTATTGACATTCCTTGTGTTTCATAGGCAGCTTGTTATGGACATGCAAATTCTTAGCAGAAATGTCTCTCTTTTCATGACAGGAAAGCAAAATGTTAGGCTATATCCATATGAAAAGCAGTAATTTCACGTTATGATTCTTACCATCAATAATTTCAAACCTTCAAAAACCCAAAACAGTAAGCACCAGAGACTGAAGAGCTGTAAATTGTTAACAGGCAAAAGCGATTCACAGAACAGTACTCTCACATTTGATAACACCTCTGCTCCCCAAAAGACATTTTTAAAATCTTTACACAGCTAAGCCAGAACAGAGAACGTGACTTATGCTATGTAACTGTTGAATCCACAGCTGCAAGGGCTACTTACAAATTTGAGAAGAAAGGTATTTTCTCGCAAAGCTCCAATGCATCCTGCAAATCCCAAAATGAACATAACTCCTCCTACCACTAGGAAGAGCCAAACTGGATCAAATCCTCCCAGGTCGGTGATGGAGGAGATATTGGACAGCACTCCCTGGGAAAGAAACAATGCCAAGGGATAACAAATATGCTCAGCTTTCAGTTGTACTAATTCTGCTTGCATTTTTCTTCTTAAAAAGGTAGGAGACTACAGCAAACAAATGTTCTGCAGTACAGCAATAAAATACAATTAA
The DNA here is from genome assembly GCF_964199755.1 of Larus michahellis. Taxonomy (NCBI): domain Eukaryota; kingdom Metazoa; phylum Chordata; class Aves; order Charadriiformes; family Laridae; genus Larus; species Larus michahellis. The sequence goes on along the minus strand of NC_133900.1, from coordinate 33,071,628 downwards.
GAACGTCCTTGCATTCAAAAAGAGATTAAAAAGGCTGAATATGTACAGTATTTCTGAATCAACATGTGGAACGAACAACAAAGTGTGCTTCTAGAGTCCTCTGCGAGAACCCCAGAGGGCATTTTGCTGCTTCTGTAGCTACGAGAGTCTGCCAGAAAGTCCGAATAAATATTTGAGCAGAACTTAACTCAATCTTATTATCCATGCTGAGATGCATTTTAGGTATCACACACATTGTTTATATAAGCACGCAGTTACATGCGTTATGACAGAAAAAACAGACAATAGCAGGAACCACCATGATTTCAGCATTTATTTTCAGTATTTAGAACAATAGACAGAAGTTAGAAGTGAGCTCCTAGGTTGCAGCATCTTGCAACAATGAATTTTATACCAAATTTTGACAAACTAGATACCTGGCCAATTCAACTTCAGGCATCTACAGTGCCAAAACTCATTACATAAATGAAGTATGATTACTGACTAATCAGTTAGAAGGAAAAATTTGAAAATACTGTTAAATCTTTTGGTAGGACATAAGGCAGTTTTAGGACTTGTCTTGGGAGACGGTTTGCACTAACTTAGGTTAGACTTATCATATGGTAAACCACATATGCTGTGTTTTAGACATGACAGTCAGCACAGTCTGCTTGTAATGCCATTGCCCCCTTAGAAGTAGAGCTTGGGTTGTGATGCAAGTAATTCCGAGGAACTCTTTTATTATTATTTTTTTTTTTAACACATTTTAACCAGAGTTTGGCTGATGTTGAACAGATGGGTCATATCAAGAAGCAAGGAAGCAAGTACAATGTCTTCCTTATTCCAGTGAGTTTGCACAGGAATGGTTACAGTTTCCTAAACCCTTTTGGCAGCAAAAAAGCTGAAGTATCACTATTTCTTCATTCACCTCCCCAGTGCTGTAGGTCAATGAAAAGCACACTGCCATAGCAGAGATTTCTCCATGTGTTTTGTCAAAGAAGCCTGAACCCTGAGCGCTTTGGACCACTGCTTTTCCTATTAACTCCTGAATGAAGCTGTGGCTTGAAAAGCAACAATATAGACCTTTACCTCTACAGCTCCTTATCTGCAGAATTATTAAGTTCTTCATCCTTTTCCCTGTTCATACCCCCTTTGCTTCTTTGAAATAGTCCAAAACCAGCAATAATTTTGAAGGGAGTTATCATAACCTCATTTCCAAAACTCGTTAGCAACATTGTTCACATAGGACTGTTCACAACTATGGCTTTAGACCTGTGATTATTTTTTTTATATCTATTTTTATAATCAGTTTAGACCATCCAGAACACATAAATAGTCATGTAACCAACATCTCTAATACAGTACTGCGCATATTCTGCAACCACATCCACAGTTCCCCAAGCAAAATTGACATCGAGCAAATAGTAAATGAAGACAGTACTCAAAGCTTTTTAATTCTGCAGATAGTGATAGACTGGATAAAACACACACCTGAATTTCTCCAATGCACACAGTGAAGAGCCTTGGAAAAGGCCAGCATGCTAAAAGCAAAAGAAAAATCTAACTATAACCCAATCCTAAAGTACGAACAACAAACCAACAGCATGAATGACATTCTCAAACTGGATTCCTCTCCCTCCCACTACGGAAGGCTATTGCCTGACAGAGAGGGATTAAAAAAAAAAAAAACCTTTAAAAAAAGTCACATTCATCACTTTCGTCCTGCATTACATGTAGTACTAGTCTTATTGTTACTCCTTAAAAAGACAAAAATAGACATAAGGCATGATATAACACAATGCTGCTCAGCCAGTATTGCTATCAAAGCAGACCAGTCTCTTTTTCTAACTAACTAGTGATGAGATGGTACAACCCAGGCTGAAACGAACACTTATTCATCATTAACAATTATATCAACTTCTGCAAAAGTTTTCCACTACTCTTGCTTCATTACATTTGTCATAGAAGAGAAATCAAAGACAACTTCCTGGCTAAGGATGACAAGCAAAATAAACAGTATAATCCAATAACACACAAACCTTTGAAAAAGTCATGGCCTTGGCCATACACAAGTCAGGAAACATGAGCTCTGCCCCAAGGGAAGATGGCTGCTAAAATGACTTATTCACAAAGTTTTTAAGTCCTTTCTATGTTTCCCCTATGTGCCTATATAGTTACTATAAGAAGAGACGAAATTTTTTCTTTAAGCAAACACTACTACTCGTTTCTTTTAACATTAGCTGATTTTGGAATTAATGGACTATAGTGTAGTAGACTGAGAAAACAGATGCTGGAGAAAGGGTGTTGCCTTTGAGTTATAATTATTTTACTTCAAAAAAAAAAACTCCAAGAAGGATAAACAGTCATTTAAGTCTCTCTTCATAAGACATTGTGTCTTTCTTTAAAAAAGAAATAAACCTCAGCAAATTACTATGTTTAATCAAGTCCTTTCCATAGGAAAGTAGTAAAATTCAAATGACAGAAGAAATCCAAGTGAAATTCAGCTCACATTTGTGACAATAACATTTAGTGAATCAGTTGTATATTGCCTTTCTGATCATATCCTTTCCCACCTTGCTTGATTTTCTAGCACTCCCAGGTTCTTAGCACCCTGGCATGCCACATTTTGGACAGTCACCCAGCAAAAGTCACTCATCTAATGTCTGGTCTCCTCCAGGCTCCAGATCCTCAGGGTAGCTGTGATCAGAAACGTACTGAACTAGAGCAACACAAGCTTTATCTGCCATCGTTTGCTGTCCTTGGAAAGCACCTTCATGTGCATCTTTAGCTAGTCCACATATGGCAATCATAAACCTAGCTTGGATAAACCCCAAATAATACATCCTGACAGCACAAAGCACATACTGCATAATTCTTGTTTGTACTCTGTGTGCTCTCTGCATATGAATCCCAGGCTATCAGTATTCTGGAGAGACATCTCAGGATATACAACCTTCAGAGAGGCTTTGGCAATAAAACAATAGCTAGCAGTAGGAATGACAAATACAGGCAATGCTCTGTGGTTATAGCTAGAGATGCACAGAGATATTCTGATAGAAGATTCCTGCTTACTGCTGAAATATATTTTTCCAGTCTTGGTGGGTTTTTTGGACACTTAGAAATAAGCTCTCTGAAGAGACGGTGGTGCAATACTTTAAAGAAAAGCATATTTTGCTTCATGCAGTAGGGCAATGACAGGGGAATATTATCTCACTTTATACTGTTAAGAAGAACTAAGTGTACAGTCCTATAGGCACATACTTTTCCTATACAACACTAGTTTCTATAATGGCTATTACCACAATATTAGTATTTTTTAGCTGTAATGGCTGCTTCTGGTGAAAATTTGGCAGAGATGTACAAACACCTGGTGGAGACCAATTCTGTCTTCATCCCATCTTTAGCCAAAAGCAGAAGGGAACACTTCCAAAGGTGCTTGAGCAGAGGATCAGGAATCTTATATTTTAACTCTGCATCCTTCAGTGACATGCTTTGAGTCCTCAGGCTGACCAGTCAGTCACAAAATATACGTGACTGTCAACTGATCTCTTGCAGCAATGCAAGACCTAAACAAACCACCTGTAAAACCTTTAAAGTCAGGCTTTCTACAAATGCAAAGTATTTTTCTCAGCAACACTACTGCGGGTAGTCCATTCCAGCCTTTACTGTTAAATAGTTGCAAGTACTACTGATGCTTTAGCATCTGAAAGGAGGAAATAAGTATTTTCCCTAAACTCACATTCCCATTTTGGAAGTATGGCTATTTTTCTGGGGTACACATGCATATCACTTTCTTGGTAGTTTAGGCATATACATAATCTTTATTTGGCAGTAAACACTTTGTGCAAAGCTATATGCACTAATACTTTTCTTCTCACAATGGCATCAATCCAGGGCTCTGCTATAGTCCCCCATGGAGAGACAGTAGGACGTGTTCCCTGGCTGAACTCCAGCTTATCTGTTTGCTCTGTTTCCCCACCCTTGCCTGTTGTACGTTACAACACCTGGGTTATTATTTAACTTTTTAATCCACCACAAATCAAAATTTGTTTGGGGTAGTGAAGCAACAAAAGTATTATCCATAATTGAACTAAAATCAATAATGGTGAAGTTATGAAAAAAGTTAATTTCTGAAATGTACTTCACTTCGACCACTAAGGTACAATGATGTAGGCATGGAACAGGAAAGACTAACTTCATATTCCTACCCACCCCAAATTCAGGAGAGGAAGTCAAGTGAAACGGTAGGACCTGCTCTTCTCCAACAAAAGGGTGGGGGAAAGAGGTGTTGGTGCCTTCCGTCACACCAAGAAACATGAGTCAACCAAGCCAGGCCCACCAGAAGCTCCTGCAAAACTGGAGTCTTCTCCTTATGGTATGTGAGCACAGGCAGAAAAAGAGTCTATGACAGATGCCTGAATCCAGTGACTGATCCTCTGTTGTCATGCCATTTTTTTCCCCATGGCCAGAACCCTCCACCCTACAAAGCTGGATCTCATGCACAGCTCAAGGGAGAAGGCGGCAAAGGAAAAATGCTGCTCTTGAAGACAGGAACTCGAGAAGGACCATCCTGATATTATAGCTGCACAATTGTTTGCCTTTGTCCCATCAATAAAGAATAAGGAAGCAACATTCACTTCGAAAAGCATTAAGGGTGCACCCCTCACTCCTCCTCCACCTTGTACTCTTCGAGATCACCAGGACAATTTGTAGTACTTCTCAGAGACAGATCTCTGACTTTAGCTCCCACCTTTGGTGCACATCTACATTAGCATTTAGCTAATTTAAATTAGCCCATTTAAAGGGTCCATTTCCTCTCCTATTGGTCCACACTACTTGCATTCAGCAGACATTGCATGCTGAACCCAGAAAGTTACTTTCATTTCCCCAGAGTGTATGGATGCCAACATAGACATCTCGGTTGGAGCAGTGCCCCAGTGTTGACACATGTATACAATCTGATTGCGTTCCTGGTTCCTAATGAGGCCCAATAGAAAGGGGGCACAAGTGCATTAACAAACTATCAAGTTTTCCAGACTGTCTGTGGTTGTAATTAGCGCAGAGAATCCACTGCCACATTCAGGTCTTAGAAATGCTCCTAGAAGTTTGCTAGACTATTGCTTCTCTCTGGAACAGCTGATTTCACAGGCGCAGTAGCATACTGCAGGGCAAGAGAGAACGGCTCCAAGTGAAAACACTCTAGACAGCAGCAATTTTGAAAAGCTGACCCAGTAATGAAAATTCAAGGCATCTGGAGTCAGAGACAACTTAGGAGAATCATTATCCAAGGGAATAAAGAAGTGATACACTGTGAAATGTATATGGAATTTGGCCCATAGGAGTGCACATAAAAGAACAGGACTCAACCCAAGAGTCCCCATGACAAACAACAGCCCAGAGGGCCATTAAGAAGTAAAAAGAAGAAACAAACACCAGTAGGATGGGAGAAATCAGCTTTTTTTTTTTCCTATTTCCTCCGAGAATGGAAAAAACCTTTTCTGCTGCTGCATTCCATTACTAGGGGAACAAAAAAAAGCACATGGTTAGAAAAAGATTCAGCAATACAAGATCTTCTGAAACATTTCTTCTTTGCAAACAGAGGATTAGCCTTTCCACAAGCTTGCTGCAGGACTTAGAATCACTGGCAAATAGGAACACATGGGGGTGATGGGAAATAAAAGTATTTCCAAATGCATTATTTTAAAATGTAAAAATATCTCCCTACTTTGTTAGTCATAAAATCCATGCAGTTTCTCCATGCTGTGCATCTGAATGAGCATGGGAAAGAGAACAATAGTCATTGAAACATGCCAAATTAATTCCACTCCAGAATTTTGTCTCTGCAAGCAAGAAACTAGGTGGGGGATGTTTACAAATCTTATTTCCTTGATTTTTGTTCAGTTTGCATTTCCCACAGCAAACAGCAATAGCAGCAGAAATTTATTTTCCAAGTGTTTAGTGAAGAACTAGTCTAGCTTTCTTGTCACAACAAAGAAGAGTTCAATAGGTGAATAATTGGCATAAATACATGCAAGATAGAGATTTTTACATTTTTCATGATTAATTGCTACAAGGTGTTGGAGCACTAATAAAATTATTTAAGAGCCTGCTTAGATAATGCATGTTTACATACTGAAATTTAAATTAAATGTAATAGTGAATATTAGTATCCCTTTCTCTCCTCCCCAATCCTGTAAAATCCACACACACAGACCATAAGGACCCACAGGATATGTGCAACGTTTCCTTGTCAGTAATTGTCATTAGAAGAACTACGTGATAGACACGTATGCACAAGAATTATGGAGTGACTAGCGTATCATTCCCTCTTGATGTCTGCCACTCACTGGGACAGTAAGAGTGAGAGTTTTCTCCTGAAAACAACTATAATTTTCATTCTGGGGCAAGGAGAGACAGGCTGGGTATGCCAAATTGTGACTGATTGTATGTAGGGAGCTTAGCTTGTCCCAGAACACCAAACCAGGCCCAAAACACCTTTTACCACCATGTAGAAGTCTAGCTTAAAACTTGAGATCCAGATTTAGAGCTTCTGCTCACTAAAGAATACTATGCTGGCACACAGAGGTACCATATTGGTACTCCAAGCTGTGCACAACTTCTGAGATGGAGTGTGTTCTGGTTATATTGACTTAACAAGAAAAGCCTAGAAACCAAACTTATGTACACTTCTCCCTCTTCAAGTCAGTCAACCTTCTACATGAACTAAGTTTAATCGACAAATTTTGCAAGGATTTGCAGATTTCTTCCCCACGCTTCAGTATCTCTAGCATTGCAACCTCCTATTTAAAGTATACCCCAAGGCCACAGTGCTTTCCTCCTAAAAGCTCCCTCTCCATGGACAGTCTTATAAGGTCTCAGAAGACATAACAGTAATTCATCACTTAGTCTCACTGCTCTTGAACATAAATCTCCTGCAGCTGAGAGAACCAGGAAGCTTATCTTCCCAAGTACCTAGTCGCATCATATACCATGAACACTTTCAATGACCCTTAAGACCACATTATTAATATACACAAACAAGGAGGGAAAGAGACCTTTTGTACAAGTTTAGTTTATTTTTAAAAAGTCAACAGAAGAAATGGCTTGAAGTTGTTAATAAAAGCCAGTGAAATAACGAACATTTTTCTCCTGCTGCTGAGCAAAGGTAGTTTAAGTTGCCTGGGCTTAGCACAGGCTCTTTATATGTTAACAATGTTCCTGTCACTGTTGCAGGGGGGTGGGAGGGTGAAATCAGCTGCCATGGATGAACTTTTTTATGGTACAAGCCCCAGTCCAGCGTGCCTGAAAACACTTGAGAGATTGTGAACGATATAGTGCATCCATGTATAGATAGCTTTATTCATCCTCCGCATTTATTGCCCCCCACCCTGCCCCCCAGCTCTCTTTCAGGTTCATGACTCAGAATGCTAATTGCCCAGTTTTTGTTTAGGGCTGGCTGACTGGCTGTCAAGCCAATTCTATTGCCTATTTGACAAATGAGCTCTGTCACCTCCCTGCAAAGCCTGTAAGGAAGGTCACGAGACTGCGTAGTATGCTTTTTTTCCTTCTTTAAAACAAAGTTTAAAAGGGAGAATTCAAGCCAACTTAGCAAAAAGAGATAAACTAGCAATCAAACCCACAAATCTACCCCAAACTGTTTTCAGCCAGCAGCAAACAGGACTCTGTAAAATGTGGATTATTTCTTTACATCTGCATTTTTAATGTGGCCTGGCACACTATCTTTTTATCTTCAAAAGATTCTGTGAAGCAGCAAAAGTATATACAAGTTGATGGCTGCGTTATAAAACAACACAGCTGGATATACAACCACACAATTCAAGATAGAAGTAAATCAAAATCCTCCCCACCACCAAATCAGTTTACAGTAGAAGAGTCCTTCTGAATACCCAACCCTGCAAAAAAGCTTACAAGATTTTGTTTACATGTTATACAATAGCAGCATCAAGTTCAACTTTGATAAAGGCCTCATTCATTAGGACAGCAGTCTTCACAGAATGGCTGAGGTTGAAAGGGACCTCTGAAGGTCCTCTGGACACCTAGTGCTGGCTGCCTAGGACCATGTCCAGACCGCTTTTAAATATCTCCGAAGAGGGAGATTCCACATCCTCTCTGGGCAAACTGTGCAGGTGCTTGGTCACCCTCACAGTAAAAAACGCATTTCCTGGTGTTCAGAGGGAACTTCCTGTATTTCAGTTTGTGCCCATTGCCTATGTCAGTGGGTAGCACTGAAGAGCCCAGCTCTGTCCCCTTTGAAGTCTCCCTTCAGGTATTTATAAACATTAAAATTCCCCCAAGCCTGCTCTTCTCCAGGCTGAACAGTCCTAGCTCTCTCAGCCCTTCCTTGTAGGAGAAATGCTCCAGTCCCTTAACCATCTAGACAGCCCTTTGCTGGACTCTCCAGTACGTCAGTGCCTCTCTTGTACTAGGGAGCCCAGAACTGGCCCAGGTGTAGCCTCACCAGTGCACAGAGGGGAAGAATCCCCTCCCTCAACCTGCTGGCAACACTCCTAGTAGAGCCTAGGACTCCTTTAGCCTTGTTTGTCTCAAGGGCACAATGCTGGCTCATGTTTGACTTGGTGTATGCCAGGACCTCTAGAACCTTCTTTGCAAAGCTGCTTTGCCGTTTTAGGGTACACCATTACAACAGCCCACAATCCTTAGCCTTAGGCAAGGAGCAGTCTAGCTAGAGAAGTGCTTTTCAGTTAAGTTACAGCGCTCTCAAGTCTTAGGCTTCACTTACTTGGCCTTCACCTCCAAGTCCCCAGCTGCAGCAAGAACAACTCGGATGTAACCGATCTGCCCCCCACTAAGTTGCATGGGGCCTTGCAGGCTGCAGATTCTGGCCATTGCCTGTCCTCTAGAAAGCTGAGTGAAAGAAATGTCTCAAATTGGCTTGACACAAGTCCATTTTTGCATAATTCCTGCAACAAAAATCAAGTCTGTCTGCGCTCAAGAGCTCTGCAGTTCAGCTATACTTATGCTACATTTCAGTTGATACAACCATGAACTGAAACAGTCCACACTAATCACTGCAGGACACAACAGTTAGAGAAGCTGGGGAACAATGCTTATTTTCAAGGAAAGACTTGTGCTTTAAACCAATAAAATATTATTTTATTTATTAATTTATACAGAAAAACCTATTCTATATGGAGCCTAAGCTAATGCATATTAAACTGATCGAGGTGGTTTTATTGGCTTGTCTTAGAAACAACACAGCATTTTCTCCCACTTTCAGGATCTGGTTAAAAATAGTTTAAGATGACTTGATAACAGATGTCCAAATTTCATGTAAAAACATGAGCTTTCACTTCTGGCTATTAGCAATTATGAATTGAATGCATTTTTCCTAGGAATGGGAAGGGTGCACTTTCCCATATAGAAAATATGTTAAACCTCACAAACCAAGCAAATTATTCTGCCAGAACACCCTCTAGCTGTAGGACTGGTATATTTTACATTTCAAACACTGGACTACAGCTGTTTTCCCTTTATCTGCTTATTCATTCTGAAAAAGAATTGTGTTACCTACTGAGATGATAAAAAAATGAAAAAAGTGTTAAAATCTTTCCTAGAAAGCTACTCCAAAATAAAATTCTCTGGGGCTTAGACATAGATATAAGCTCTGTAAGCATGCTCAGAGTATTAAATAAAATATATTTTTACATCTTTGCTAAATTAAAAAAATCACAGCACCTCTTTCCAAGCCTATTCAAGCCATCCAACAAGAGTATCATATGGTATGTAAATATACATATATATAGGCGTATACAGTGTGAGTTAAATAATATCCCACAACTATTTGTCATTATCTACATCCAAGGCACATGCACAGAGCAATTAGAATTTAAGTTAACAACTCACTTCTGAACCAGCATAATTTGTCCTGAATTTTTAAGTAGTAAAACTCCAGTGCTCCCAATGTGTTATTTGTTCTGCTGCAAGCGGCAGTTATTATGCCTTAAGTGAACAACAATTTGTAATTTAGTGTTTTCCATTAAAAGAAGAAAAAAACACATTATGTAACTGAATACCATAGCACCATTGTTATCAGCCAGGTTTTATTATTTTCAATCTTTTAAACAAAGAAGAAAAGGAAACTCTGGCTTTAATTTTAGCTGTAGTCTTTTAGCGAGCCAAACTCTTAATCCAGTAACCCAACACATCCTGACTTGCTTTGTATATTATGGCTTGATATTTTATCTTCTTCCCAAGTTCTGCAGCAAGCAAACTGAAAATTAGGCTCTGGTTCACAAATGTTTTCTCTTTCCCCACCCCCCTTCCTTCCCTTTTCCAAGTTTTTACAGTCTTGCAACAGAGAGTTCCAGTGGACAGTTTTATTTGCACAAGAAAAAACAACAGTTTTTCTGTCTCCAGTTTGGCTTGGTTTTGGGGGTTCATTTTGTTTTGGTTGTTTTTTTGTTTTTTTTCTGTTGTTGTTTAAGAGGAACAGCAATTAGCATGCTACGTTAAGGCAACAAAGCTGAGGAGTCTTATTTTCAGGAAGCTGCCCTCTGAGACATGTAGGCTCCCTCTCCATTCCTAGGGACACATGCAGCAGAGACACACTGCCAATACTGCCTTCGGTAGACTGTTCTAGTATCTGAGCTGCAGTTTGAGCGTGAATGGATTGAATCGGTTATTTTATGTGCAAGTGTCAGCCATGATTTCTTGCCAAGGCATTCTTTGGAAAGATGCCAAGGATCCTCCTCTAGGTGAGCTGAGCCAAGGTTTTATTTGACAGAGAGGCTTGATTTTTGTTTCAGTAGAAACTCTGTGGACACAAAGTGTGCAGCACATTCCTTTTTCTCTCTCTTTTTCTGATGAAATATTGGAATAGTAAAAACATGGAGTTTGGTGGTATACTCAACTTACCTTCTCATTCCATGCCCACAATCCAATCCCAAGAAACGCTATGCCAAGGAACTAAAGGAAAAAAAAAATACATATATCAGAGCAGGAACTGTAAGTTTATGGATTTTTTTTTTTTTTTTTTTTTTAAGACATACATATTGACTCATCCTCTATCAGAACTTTAGGGACTTACCGAGAGTTTTAAAATATGTATTTGTTTATTTTACAACTCAACCATTGTAACTGGAAGAATTGAAAACTTGCACAGCTCATTCAGGGATGTTCCACACAGAAATACTAGGTGCAGTAAGTGTCACTTTCTCAGTATTAAGCAAGTAAGGTTCTTTTTGAGCTTGTCAGACTCAAAGCAAACTCCACAGGCAAGCAACACATTATTTTACTGTTATATTACCACCACCTGCACAAAACAACTGTCCTCACAGCTTTCTCCCAGTGAGAGAGATGTATTAAAAGAAAGTCCTTAATAGACATGTACCATCAGTTTTAGCAATGCTGTCCACAGAAACACAGAATACTGTTTGAATATAACATAAGCCATGACTTCTGTGGAAGAAAAAAAAATACTGCTAGTCTAAAAGAGTAAGAATTTTTAAGAACCCTGAAGCCAACATTTTATGACCTTTCTGATACTGGATATTTCTGTATTTGGTAAAGGAAGTTACATTCCCTTTCTCCTCCAAGGGACTCAAACACACCAAACTCAAAAGACACTGTCTTTCCCCCATGATGGAAAAGGGAACAGCACTTACAATTTTGTTATGTCACTGTATTCTCCTTTCCACTGAATAATTTAGAGTGCATCATTTCCCTCCAAATACTGCAGCGTTTCCATACAAACCCAACGCTAAAGACCAGTGACACAAACAGAACAGGGAGAATAAGCACTCTGTCTCCTAACATCACCACTGCGTATTTGGCTTGATACAGTACGAATCATGTGGAATGTTTAAAAGAAACATATAGAAGATGTTCAAGTACATCTCTAAATGTCTCTCTCTCCAACTTTAATCTCTGGTTTTTTAAAACCTAAGTGCTGGCTAAAAAGAAACTATAGTCACTCTAGTTTTGGGACATGTAATGGAATGTTGCTTGAACATCATACTCTGGTTTACTTTGTGGCTTCTCCACAATGCAGTTACAGATTATTTTTGGCACATAGTATGCTTTCTCTTAAGTTTTGTGTAAACAGTTAAGTATCCTAATGATTTTTCTTTTGCAAAACAGGACAAAAATGTTTTTCTGTTGAGAAGTGGGAGGAGGCAGGAATATCAAACTTAAGCTTTCCCAGAAGTGATTTCAACAGCTTCAAAGAAAGATTCCTTCTTCCTTATACACACTTTTTTTTTTAAGTGGCAATTTTAGCTATATACTACAAGAATATCTGTAAAGCATAACTCAATATCAAGTCGAGTATGCACACTGGAATACCCTGAAGTTCCCGAACATCCCTCACACCTCTGTGACTTTCTGCTCTGAACATGCTTGCCAGCTGAGCAAAAGACCATGCATACTACACCTAGCCAGCTCACCCAGAAGCCCATCTATACTAACTGGGAACGAAACTCTCCTTTTTGACTTGAGTCATGACTGTAAATTTAAACAACAGTACAAAACAGCATTCTTCAAAGGGAACTGTCGTAGGCTTGGCTATTCTAAATAAGAGATAAATGGAAATTTTTCCTAGATGGAAAAACACAACTGCGGGTCAAGAGAGTCTGTTTCAGCAGCCTTAATTGTCTATAAGTACAAGAGATGGATTTGAGAATGTCAGTACAGCCTCCTGAGATATACCACGTGAGACAAAAACTGTCATCTTACCTGTATCAAGACTGCTCTTTTTCTATGGTTACAAAGCTTGCCAGAAGAGTGTGTTTAATCCTTCTGACTGCAGTGATTATTTGAAACTTGAGATAAAGCTGTACAAGTTTCCAAATAACTTTCAAACAAATGCAGTTAAGTTTGGTTTTGGTTTGTTTGTTGTTTTTTTTTTGTTGTTGTTTGATTGGGTGTTTTTTGGCAGTAACAGGCTCCTTTACTTCTTTCTTACACAGTCAAATGCACCAAGGCTGAAGGAACAGGAGTGAGGGAAAAAACCTATATTATCATAAAAGTCCATAAGCTGCATTTGGAAGTGGCAAATTGTTAATTGTAGAGAGGTACAAAACATTATGTTTTGCAAATAGCTTAATATGGTTTTGAACAAAGTGTGGAAAACTAGAACGAAATAATTTGATCAGTGCATACAAATGTAACTTATGCCATATGCATCAGCTGCAAGTCTGGCTCAGATCCACTAGCTTTATTAAATTTAATCCCGTCGAGTGTCCTGATCCTTCACAAGAAGTTGAGACTTAAGGGTAAGATTACCTCAGGGGTTGCAAAAGGTGATTTATAGTAGACTACATGGGTCTCAATCCAGACCGAGCCCATCTCAATTTACAGACTGGGTAATGAGATTGTACTATACTGAGCTGAACCACCTAAAAAACTGAGATTGTCCAGCTTCTGGCAAGCTTGTCAAGAAGAAACAGGAAACAGTTCTCAGAGTTTTCAAGAGGATCAAAGAATTACATGCTGCTTAGTCCTCTCCCTATCTCAAAACAGAAACCTCTGTCCAGTTGCCTTTTGAGCAGTTGATGAAACAGGAACAATGGACAAGATTCATTAGGAGAAAAAGGTTCAGGATGGAATCACAGAGTCTTTATCATGGGATACTGTGGAAGTGAAAAGCTTAATAGCGTTCAGAAAAAAGATTACATAAATTAATGGAGGATCCATAGCTATTGAAAAGTGAGTTTGATACAGCTTCTGGCTCAGGAAGTTTTTACACTGTTGCTCATTAGGAGAACACAATCGGGAAAAGATCACTACATGCATGCTTTGTTGCTGAAATGCCTGTTTCCCTGGACAAACTCCACTTGCTTTACTTGAGACAAAATACTGAGCTAGGCAGACCACTGACCTAACCCCTACAACCATGCCCTAGAAAGGTCCACCCTTGCACAAACACAGCCTGCTACAGGGATGAAACACAGAAATGTTGTCAGTAATCCCCACTGGCAGAAGACAGATGTTCATGAGGAGACTTACACCTCTCACCAGGATTAATTTTGGATTTTCTTGACAATTAAGAAACTCCTGTGTGTCCTGAAAAAAAAGTTGGAAGTGCTTAGCAAAAATCCCTCTGTATTTTTGCTGTTAGAGACAGAAGTAAAACATGATGCATATCCTGCTTATCTTGCAGCCCTTCTGCAGATGTCTCTAAGACAGTCTTGTTCTGATTGCATGTAACCAGAAAGAAAATCTCTTCACATCAGAAGCACACGGGGAGAGGGTGAGATGGCATACACATCATCTTAGTTAAGTCTGGAAAATTTAATTTACATCCATTAAATTATTCCAATGAGTAATAAAAAGGTGGAAGTTTGCCTCATTATCTACAGAACACTCTACAGAGAAAAACAGCCTCAATTCTCCACAGACATCAAGGAAGACCATTTAGCCTGACTATAAATGGTCACTGGATCTGAGGCACAGCTTGTAAAATCTTCATACTTTTCTTTTTTAAACAATAATTTGCAGGAGAATATTAAAATATTCCTCTGGAGTATTGTAGCCTTACAAAAAAAACTTGCATAGTAGTACTTTCTCAGCCATAGGTTTTCTATTCACAAACAAACGTGTTCAAATTTCTCTTTTATAGTTATATATATATCTAAAAGTAGAATGTGTAGCAGTACTTGTATGTTTCCCTACTTGTGAAGTTCACATGCAGTTTTCAGAAGTGGATTGATAATAAGTGTTTCAAGCTGCACATATCTTACTCCCAGTCTCGCCTGCATGGAAGAAAGTGATTCTTTATTGCTAGGGTTACATCATCATACAGCACAGCATTTCATTTAAAGGTTGCTGTGGTAAATACTAATGCAAATACTAGAAAAAATTTGAAAGAGAAGAGCTTGATTGTAGAGTGATCAGACATTACTTCACATACTGAACTTCTCATATTAGCTGACATTCTTAAATAACTTGACACCAGTTTTCAAGAAAAAACATGACAGCCGCAGGCCAAGCAGGAAAAGGTTGGTTAATGAGCCACGTGCATAAACCAGTGTATGTCCACGTGTGGGTACATTAAAGACTTGTGTGAGAAGGAACCATAGTGCAGCCACCTAATTTCACCTTCACTGCAACAATACGAATGCACAAGCAGAAACATGTCAAAATTGCCAGAGTTCAGAACCAGAGCTTCCTCACAAGAGCTTTTTTCTTCTTCCCCCTGCCCCTTTTTGACCTCCATATTTAGGTAGTGTGAAAATCTCCCACCTGCCCTTGTTTGAGCTGCCACAAGAACTCTGTGCACAGCATTAGCAAGGAAATTATCAAGATTCCTATGGGCACTTCAGCGTTTCTTCCGTGGCAGTATGCTGTAGGTTATTCACAGAGCAAGATTTCCTTCTGTGCGATTCAAGCCAGCACAGCACAGGAACACAAGGAACAGTATTTTACTGACATGCACAGCGGTGATCAGGACAACACAAAGTGTAATATTTCACATCCTGAAATACAACCAGGAAAACACAGGACTCCTGAGCTTTGTAATATATAAAGTAGCACCGACAAGTTCCTAACTTACTCTAAAACCCCAGATGAATAATTTTTCCCTAAGTACTTCCTCAGCAGCACTCTGTGCTTAGACTCAACTAAGAGAGATTTCAAAAGCCAGAATAGTCACTGCTTTCTTTAAAGTATTTATGCCAAATCAGTCTTTTTGCCTTTTAAGCCAGGGCAAAAAGGAGCTTAATGTCTGTCAGAGCACAAAGGATTTTTTTGTTGTTTTTGTTGCTTGTTTGGTTTTTTTAGTAGCCCTGACAGAGAAAGGGTACCAAAACAGAAACTAAAATGAAGTTTCATGCAGTTTTCTTCTTCCCTTCGTGCCACTGATGTGTACTCTGCTTTGAATACGTCAGTTAGCATTCTTTCAAACAGAACAAACAGGACATCCTCTCAACTCTCCAGCTTTTGGCCAGACCAGTATCACAAGGAAGGAAGTATCAAAAGTTTGCCCTGTTCCTTCTTCCATTCACCCCAGTTCCAAATACTTCTCCATTCTCAACACAAGCTGTTAAAGCATTTCATTTTTGTGTGGCTAAACACATGTGTGACCATGGAAAAGGCAAATTGCTCAAAGCATACACGCACATTTACATATTTATGCTAATACTTAAAAAGAATGCATTCTCCTAAAGCCCATTTCTTGTTTGCCTTGAGACATTATCAGGAGGAAAACTCCATGCACTACAGTCAGTGAATGAAGATGCTGTGTAGGTGACCAATTACCATTTTGGTTCACAACAACATTCAGATATAGACTAGAAGACGTCAAATCTATTTCCATTTTATGTGCAGCTTTAAAAAAAAGCATTAAACTATACTTCACAGATAACTATCTAAAGTAATACCTTTTCCCTCTCAATACAAAACACACACAGGGAAGAAAAAAGATCTCAGTTTCCACACATTTTGCTCAACTGAATCAGAGACATGACTGATTTTATAGATCATCCAAAGTAGAAAAACAGACCCAAGAACACAATGAGAAAAGCTGTCTGCTCCATCTTGCGGAACTCTTAGCATGACGCTTTATAATAAAAAATTAAGCCCATATGACCCCAATTTTCAAAGCAAGGTACCATGTCTGTTAATGTATCTTTCATTTTCACCAGCTTGGGGTTTTCCATTTTGCCTGATAAGTAAGCAAGACATATATACACACATCCTAATGCACAGTCATTTGCCATTATTTTCTTATTGCCTTCTCCAGTTCTTCAATTGCAAAAGCAAGACATCTGCTTTCTGTTACTGTTGCTCTATGTATTTATTTTATTGCTTTCTGGTGGTGCAATTGTGAGCACTGCAAATCAGCTTGGAGCAAGAGTCCCTAAAGACTGAAGTCCCTCTCCTCTTGTCCACAGAAATTGATATACTGGAAAACAGAAAAAGGAGGATGAATTAGACCCCATTTCCCCTGCTCCAACTTTTGAACAACTCCCCTCAAGCCTAGATAAAATAAATTTAACTCTTTCCAAGTTCACAGTGAGACTCTTTACACTCATGTCGTGCTGTCTAAAGAAAATACTTTATTTGGAGCAGATTTTTTTAAAGCACACAAAACTTATATGTAGCAGTCACTTTGTAAGATTGTTCAATAAAAGCTTTTGGGAGTTTAAAGTTTTTGTTTCTATGAGATCTAGCTAATTTCCTAAAACCAGTATCTTTTTCCCCATTCCAAAAATCAAAGACCTTTAATGTAAATACCCCACTACTACCACACAGAAACATTAAAAAAGCCTACAAGAGTTGATAGAGTTGAAGTAACAACATCACCATTCACTGTGACTTTTGTACGCTCATCTTGCACAGATCCTATCCCTTCTCTTCTACTCTTCTTTACACTCTCTATTGGTCTTTGTTTCACTGTTCGCTCTTTCCCTGCTCTCCCTGAGCCCAAAAGACTTTGCGGGAAGACTGAGAAATTCTGCTGCACACACCTCTCTGCGGGCCTCTTCCCTGCCTTCACTCCTGAACTACACTAAGTGCTCCATGTCCCTCTACTTTTCCTATCCAGCCTTGTTCTTTTCATCACTACTATTCCATCTCTGGCTCAGTACTCTCCACTGCAGCTTCTCTGCCTAATGTCAGTTTCTATTTTTAAAACCATCCAAAAATTATGTAAGTGGTGCTGTAGCAGTGTGTGAAAACAGCATGACCTTAAAACACAACCACAAGCAGCAGAAAAGTGC
This sequence comes from Larus michahellis, assembly GCF_964199755.1. Classification (NCBI taxonomy): domain Eukaryota; kingdom Metazoa; phylum Chordata; class Aves; order Charadriiformes; family Laridae; genus Larus; species Larus michahellis. Next base: position 33,053,950 of record NC_133900.1, on the reverse strand, counting down.
AAAATGAAGATATCTGTAAAAAAAACACCCAAACCTGAATTCCACATCCTATCTCCGTACGCTAATCACTTCTCTTAGCCAATTTGGCAACGTAAAGAAGTCAGTCTTCTCATTCTGGCCTATAAGTATGAAGGCAAAATAAGCATGTTTTGCTTCAAGCTGGGGGGGAAGTAAGGTGCCTGGAAGCAGTATTCCGGATTGGTCATTTTCCAGATCTGTCTTGCTGCCCTGGGCTAGCAGCTTCTTACCCCAGAGGGCAGCAAGACCTCCTCCGGCTCTCCTCTTCCTGCAGCTGTGCTGATCTCATTCATCCCAAACCACCCTACCCGAGCTTCAGGCTATTTAGGTGCAGCCCCACCATGACTCTTCTTCATGTTCTTTTTCTGAAGCTACTGTTCCCTTAAAAGCATAAGTTTGAAAACAAAAAAAAAAAAAAAAAACAGAAAAAACCACAAAACACTCCACACCACACACACAAGAAAACCCCACAAAACAGAGCATACATGACATTCTTATTATGAAACTGATACACAAATGCTTGCTTATTTCAGCTACAAGCAATGACGTTGTAACATCTAATTCAGGCATTTGATACAGCAAAAAGAAAGGATATGAGCTAGTCTTTTTCGTTACTAACAAATGGGCAATTGCATTGCCCACACAATTAATTTAAGTAGCTGAGAACATAAAGAATGCAGAGCAAGGAAACACAAACAGGTAGGCTTGTCAACACAGCATGATACTCTGAATGCTTAGCATTTGCTTTTCAGAAAGCAGTCTCAGCTCCTAGCTGTGCTTGTAGCCTACGGAGAGGGAGTCCCAAAATCTTCTCAGCTATACAAGCTGTCACATTCCAGGCCATTTCAATGGACTATACTCAGAGATCCATTCTATTTGCTTTGCAGGGAAGCAAATGCATATGGAGGGTGAGGAAGGCATGAAAAGACTGAACCAGTCTGGATAGAGGCACAAACTTGGGCTAAACAGTTTAATCTGATTCTCCTACTTAAAAAAAAATAAAACAGTCCAGAAGAGAGTGAACGCAGAGCAAATGGCAAACACACACCCAACACAGAACTTTTCCCAGCAAATTCTAGAGTAGCTTTCTTGCCTCTTACCATCACCAAATGCTCATTCCTAGGTTTTTTTTAGGGGTCTCCCACTGTAAGATGTTCACAGCCATTTACAAAGAAACTGGTACCACATATATGAAGAAATCATGGTTTGAAAAGGTAGGAAGTGATTCACTGCAATTTAATAACATGCCAGAAGCCAAGCTCAGGTATCTGAAATACTAACCCCAATATGATGTGACTGTATAGCCTATGACATCTCTCCACAGATCAAATCCAACTTAGAACTATAAACTCTGTAATGGCAAATACATATATATATGGCATATGTTAATATATAAAAGAAATCAACTTCTAACAGTCACTGCACCGAGCAATGGGGGGATGGAGCGAAGAAGGGAACACAAGAGGGGCTGTGGTAGGTTTATTAGGAGTTATTTGACAGCCTAGGAACTTTTCACTTTACAAAGATGCAGCCAAGAGTGCACAGAGACCAGTACCACTTTGTCAGCACAAACAAAAGCATAACCTCAAAAGTCATACCAGCTGTGTGCATGTGTGCCTGTGCATAGCTTGTTTTTTCAGAGAGATGTGGTGAAAAGAAATAAAGCCAAAACACTAATTAGATAGATGTCAAAATTATTTTCCAATACCCATGCACAGTTACTAGCAGCAATCCAGACGCACAAAGCCAAATAAGACACGTTCTGTACATACTGAACAAAATTCTTTTAACAGTTTGCATCTTGTAGTCCTTGCAATAGAGGGAAATGTCTCTAGACATAGTAATGTTTTTAGCCATTGTCAACCCTCAGCATTTCCTGGTGGCACTGTAACTGCCCAGAACTAAAAAAATTCAGATTATGTATTAGAAATGGTTGTGTGGACCTCTCAGTGCAGCTTCCAGAGGCACCAGAACGTCTGTGGACCTGAAAAATTCTGTTACAGATAAAGTCATTCAGCCTTGCATTTTGTCCTGCAGTGCGCTGCTTCTGACTAACTAGAAGCTACTGTATATGCCCCAGTGTAGGCTACACAAGGTCATTCACAAAATTAAGCCAAGCTTTTACTTATGTCAAAATTAACCAATGCTTTTTTAGCTATTTTTATACTACAAGATACCTTTCTAATTTCCAATAAAATTAAAATTTGCAGGAGTTGACCCCAACTTGTCATTTCTCCAACAACACTACTTGGCAGGGAGCAAAGCAAACAAAACTGATCTCAATTTCTTTTAAAACAAAAGCGATATGAAACAAGCCAGAGGCAACAAATGGTCACAGTGTTGTTTACCTGAAGGTTTTATTCCTAGGCAAAGTTCCACAGTTTAGCAGTGGAAAAACAAAGCAGTTATAAAACATCTGCTTGTCTAAATGAAACAGACTGCTGACCCTTTGTCTAGTTTTCAGACAGCATCAAAAGCACCTCTATTATTTGTCATTCTCAAAAGAGGCATCAAGGGCTTGACTAAACACGTAGGCAAAATGCTCTTCACTTCTGTAAAGGTGCCCCTTCAAATCACAGTTGCTTAATGCGATATGGCAGTCTGGGGAGGTTTTACTGCCAATACCTTTGCTAGAGATATATACAATGCTATCACTGCAGTTTAAATTGAGGGTGTTAAACTTGTTTTAAGAATCAGTGTGTCGAAGAAACCAAACTATATTGTAAGATTTCCAGTTCACTATGACAGAGCCTAATCTTCTTGTACAATTTCAGCTTGACCAACAGTATTAGCAGTATCACCTAGATAATAGAAAATGCTCATATGCTAAGTGCAAACTTTTATTCCCAATTTACTGCCACTTTAAACTACATTATTTCTGTAAACTATAGTTCCTGATGAATCCATTACCTTTGCCTTCACACAAACACTAATAGCTGATCCCTCCTGTCAACACACATCAGGAAAACAAGGATTAGAAAATTTCTTTGAGGGATGTGGCAATGTAGTTGTAGTACGTACAGATGGCTCTCTAAGAGAAGGGCTATAAAAAGCAATTGACACTGCCTCACTAAGATCCTTCTGCTGCGTAGCTGTGCTCTTGCAGTCAGTCAGCCTTCGCCTACCCCTCTTCCAGGATGAAGGAGGTATTCTGGTATTCTGAAGATGACTTGCAAGAGAGAGTGCATGTGCCAACCAGATAATCTCATTTTCTCCCTTATCCGTAAAAGCAGGATGGCTGCTTTTAAGGTCCCACCTTATTTACTTGTCGATAGTCATTACCAAGGAAGACAGTATCTCAAGGTGTTTCTAAGAAAGTTTTGGAAACACTAGAATGTTCTTAAAGTAAAGTCTTCACATCACAGCTCAGTTTCCAAACAGGGTCCCACATTTAAAAAAGAAACAAACAAAACCCCCCAAAAAAAAACCCAGCAAACACACACCACAAAAAACCCCAACAACCAGGCACAGAGAACTGCATTTGGTTTGACTTTCTGCATTCACCCATCATTGTGGCTTGGTCCAGCAACTGCAACTCCTCTTTTGGTAGGAAAAGCATCTAACTTTTTGCTCAGCCCCAGCAGGGTTTCAAGGCACAAGGTATACGAGCAGCACAAAGCAGCCATTTAATCATAAAAATATGAATACAGGGTAAGTTTCCATGCTCAGCTGCACGTTGTTGTAAGAGACAAGAAAAGCACTTGTTTTTTAAATCAGTTTTATTGCTGGCACTCAACTGTAAAAACTTAGCTGTTTTCCATGGAACAGTTGCCCTACACAGAATCTTAAAAGGGACCTCTGCAACCCACAAACTCTCAACTCCAGCCTTACAGGCAAAACCCACTACATTTGCCTTGATCAACTGGAAGATAACACAACTGTGGAGAACTCTATGTTTAAGGGGTCCACAAGATCTTGTTGGAGCAGTATTGCTTTGGGCACATTTCACAACAGCACTGCCTTAGGGCACAAACTGAATAAAGCAGACCTCTGTTAGGCTAAGGGGCCCAGAAAGCCTCCTGACCACCCCTGATAGCAGGCTTCTCACCACCATAATTAAAGTCAAGGATAGAATGAGATCAAGTAATGTATGTTCTAACAAACCTGTGATGGAAACAAAGGCAAAAGCACAAAAAAAAAAGAAAGTTTTCTCAGCATTGCTTAAAAGGCTTCATCTTCCAAAGCAGTAACTCCACACTACACACAATTTATTCTAATGATGCATCTATACAGCAAAGAAGGTGCATCTCAGCTGCTAACCAGAGACAATTAATTCCTGCTAAAAACATCAATGTAAAGAACCCAAGCTAGCAGAGAAAAATAAACATTTTGCAGCACAAAAGCACAAGCATAACACTACCTAGAAAAAACAATCTGTCTGAAAAACATTGCTTAAGTTTTACCCAAAGGCAATAGTGTCAGAGTTTCACTTCCCAGCCACTAACTGTGACAAACATACAGGCAACAGGAGAGGAGAGGAGACAACTTGAAAGGCAATGGTATGCTTTCCCAGAGAAGGATTTGGAAAGAAAACCACTCTTAACATAGCTTCTCCAGCTTTCAGCCCTGCTTTTGTTTAAGAGCAAGTATATTTGGAAGCCACTTCTAAACTCTCAAGATATAAACGTAAACAAAAAAACACCTCAAAAAATTAATTAAGCAAGGAAAAGCAATATCAAACATTTTTTCCTGTTTCTCAATGATTTCATCTACTGACCTCTTTTTGAGACAACTAATGTTATTTGTATCTCAACTAATGTGCCCAGGAAAATCTAGAATGCTCTTTTTGCCTTCTCTTCCACTTCAGAACACTTCAGCCTGGGAAACCTCACCATTAACCTGTGCTGTAGTTCATCCACTACAAGAACATAAGAAATCTTTTAGGGCATGAATTATTTTCTTTTCATTGTATTTGCATACTTTTAGATATTTCTTCATTTGAGCTGAAACATCAGGAGACAGGAAGAGACCTTTAAATTTGTTCCACCCCTGCTGCACAAACACCACATTTAATCCTGCACTGGGCTACCCAGAGAAAGAGTGAGAGAAAGGTTTTTCAGCAATACACAACTGTGCAAACTGTTATCACCATGACCATGGGCTATCAAGAATCATTCACTAGTACCTCATGTCCTTCCCTTCACATAGTGAAGAAAGATGACCACAAACAAACTGGAACAGTAGGAGGACTGAACATATGGGACATACAGATGGAAGGGAATTTGACAATCCAAACACAGTATCATATACTTAAGGACTAAGAAAATATCTGCGATAAGCTGAAAATCTATTCACTGGAAACACAACAGAAGACAGCCTTGGAATTGTATGCATCAGTCTGAGCTAGCAAGTTGATGGAATATGCAGAAAGGCAAAACAAAGTTTTGTGACATTTAATAAAACACTCTCAGAAAGAGTGTAATTGCTTTCTATAAGTTTCCCTCAATTCCATATCTCTACAGGTCTAAAATGGCCAGCACAACTAGTATGGCTGTAACCCACTAAATAATTGCGGGCTCTTCTTTCAAATGTCACATCAACACTGGCAGTGTCCAACTGTACAACTTAGGGCATGTATGACTGAGGTCCTGCTGCACCCCATCAATACTCAGCAATGAAACTGGGTTCTCAGGATTTTTCTACATGGACCCATAACACCTAGTATGTAGCTGGGCCTGTTAGAATAAAATTGCAGGTTCACTAACTATACTTCAACCTAAACAATGCTAGGGAGAGGAGATGAGGCATCCCAGCAAGTGTACATGCTTAAGTGCAAACACACAAATAGACACATACCAAATGACACCTTCAACTCTTTTGGGCGTCAGGTTTTTTTATTAGGGAACATGTCTTCAACAGCTCCTTATGTGACTTAAAACTTAGGTCTCCCTGGCAGACCACTTGGCTTGTGTCATACAAACAGCAGGTGCAGGGTTTTCTAGGATTGGGCCCATAATTGCTTTGTCCCAAACAAAGTCACTCTTACCAATACCCTTTCATTTGCACCTTCATTCAACCATCCATGGTCAGCCCTTCCCACTTGCCCTGAAAGCACAACACAGTTTCCAACTTCAGGTGGGGTTCTTCAGTATACACCATTTAAATATGTCTCCATAAAAAAATTACAAATTAATTCCATGACGTTTGGTACAGCGCTGACCCCTATTCACACAGAAGGCATGAAAGGAGCCCAGTGTAATGTAACTGCATTCCCAGCTCTGCCACGCTATTCTGGCTGCACTCACATGACCTCTGCTTGGTTTCTGTCACTGCCAAATGGGCAGAGAACAAACAAGTGCAGGGTGGCACGTCAGATCCTCTCTCTCGATGCACCAAATCAAGCAATTATACTCTACGGCAGTCACCCTCCGGGCATTAAAAAGAGAGAGAAAGGGGAACAGTGTGTGTGAAGACTGAGAGACATCACCAATAGCTTTTCATCTTTCTTTCAGTTAATACAGTAATTAGCACTACCAGCTCTTGCCTCAGGCGGCGCAGAAGGAAAAAGTATGTACGTGTCGAAGTGATATGCCCCAAATTAAGGAAGAGGGTTGTTTCCCTGCCCTGCCATTACAATCAATATGTATGGTTTTTATATAACAATGCAGGATAACAAATCTATCCCATAGCTTTCTACATTGTCAGTGTAGTCTATCACCAGCTTGTTCGGTGCTCCTACTCTTGCCTCTCCTACACAACTCCTGACAAGATGCAGATCTCTGAGGATGTGCTGTAGGAACTTAACAAGCCCCATTTTGTAAAATGAGCCCCTGCACTCTCAGCCAACAAAATCACATATATGCACAAACAAAGAGCTTCTGATCAGCCATGAGGGCGTGTGGAGGCTGGAGCTGTGAGAGCAGCAGCAGAAGGAGAAAGCCCACACTCCACAATGTTTCCAGTGACTAAGAGAGATTGGTTTTGGCTGCTGGCTGAGACAACTGTCTGTCCCCGTAAGACGCTACATCTATTATCAATCTAGAGGTATAAAATAGAACTGAAAAAATGTTTGAAGAAAATATAGGTTTTTAACATTGGAAAAAAATAGGGAAAAGTCATTAGTTCTCCAGCAGAGGATGTACAACAATCAGGATATACAAACATACTAAAACCGTGGTACAGTTCTCTCTGATTTCCCTTTTTTACTTTAATGATAGCTGAGAACTACTGGAGGCTTTTTAAAGTTCTCCCCATGACATCCATAGTACCTGACTTAAGAGAACTCATTTATTACCATATATGAAGTTAACTGAGAAGTGGAAAAATAAAATAAACAATCATGGTAAACTGGTAAGCTTTCCTTAATTCAGATGCCATCCATTTATATCCCAGAATCAGTAGGCTAAAAACCTGCTGCATCTCCTCTTTAAAAGTAATTCTTATTTAGAAAGCCAAATTTTAATGAGAATACCTACCAGCCTTACCAGATCTTCTGCTATGTCACTTTAAAATGCAAGCAATCAGTTTTGCAACTGAAATTGTTTCACCTCTCCATCTGAGAATAGCTACCTATATTTTTGTATTCTCTCATGGAGTGTATTCTCTCATTTTTAAATGGTTATCCCCGTTGCAAAATTAAGGCACCTTACAGATCACAATTTTCCTGGAAAAAAAAAAAAAGGATGTATGATGTATACAGATTCCCTTAGTTCTTGGCTCCCAGTAAATACGAAATAATTTGATCCAATTTGAGTCATAAGAAAATACTCATATATGCTTAATAAATACATCGATTTCTTTCTCAACTTCACTGGCCAGTGTAACACATACTTCAGAGACCCTAGTGATCTTCCTACTTCTACCATGTGAATCAGCAGTAACTGTGGCAGCAAAACCAAAGACCCTAAGGCTCCCCGACAGCGTGTCCTACACACTGAAGCAAACAGTAAAGAAAAAGGTGGTTTTTTTGCTACTTCACTATATTGCTATGCAGCCTTTCCATAAGTCAGGGCTGAAAACACTGGAAGTTTGCACCAAAGTAAGAGGGACAGCTACTGAATGGGTCAATCTCAACTGACAGAAGCAATACAATTAAGAGCTCAGCTTAAGGCCTGGCATATACTTTCTACTTAATTTACTCTTCCAAATCCTGTCACCAAGGGCTTTACGAATAATCCAGCCATCCCATTACTCCAGATATATAGAAGAAAGGCAATAATACAGATTATAAAATCATCATATATATATATATATATACACACACACACTGACCACATGCTTGTACTTAGAACTCTACAGAAGTTCTCCTCCCTGATACGCGGTCTTCTAAATTAATGACAGATACTAGTAAATGCAAAATCAGAACTTTGGTACATTATTGCAGGAATAAGATTTTTCATATTGATCAGAATATTTCTCTGGCTCTAAACAACAAAACATAATCAGGTACTAATAAAAACATACTTCCTGTACCTCGGACTTTTCTACCACCACCACCACCCCCCCCCTTTTTCCTTTGAGTGTTTAGCTCAGAGTCCTTCCTAATATTTACACTGCAGCCAAATTCACCAATTGGGGTTTTTCTTACTGTGTTCAATGAACTTGAAGATTGCCCATCTGAAGAAATCCCCTTGGAATTACACTAAACTATTGCAATTCTTAGCACTTACAACACACAGCATGATGAGCATCCTGGTAAATTCTCATTAGCAAGATACCTCATTTCATAACGAAAGTTAACACACTACCCTGCTATAACTTGCAAAATTAAAAAAAAACCACACAGCACTGAAACAGATAGTATCTGTTCTTAAAAGTTGGAGAGGTGAGCTGTGCACAATGAGTGACTTCTACACTGAGCAAGATCCTGTGCTTGGCCCTGTTCCTCAAGAAATTATGCACTTCTGTTTTTCCCACATCTATGATAAGGCTGCCAATGTGTTGCCCCATGCTGCTCCTCAAGACCAGCATGATCTGTCACAAGTCCTACACAACATCTGCAAGTCCCAAAGCAGGATCTTGGATGCCCTTCGTTTTCTGAGATTGTGCATTTTAGTACTCTGTATGAGTAATCAATGCCTTCTGACCTTATATGCAGTACAGTCCATCTCACTATTTAGAAATAAGTTATTAAAAAAAAATGCATCCTTGTTGTGCCACAATTTTTGCTTTTAGACTTTTACTCTGAATTTGCACATTATAAACTTCTTTTGTTCATTATTAAAAGAATCCAGTAAAATTGTCACATTATCAAACCTGATACAGTTTAACCAGTAATGCCTCATCTATCCCTTCCATGCCTTTAAGAAAGGGCACTAAGGAACACCTTATAACGAAACTATATAAATTGTTACCATTCAAATTGTAGAAAGACAGCTATTTTTAATACTTTTGAATAAAGCTACTGCTATTCATTTTGCATAGAAAAAAATTCCATATGGAAGTATGATTTTTTTTCACTCCAAGAGCTGACATCAAATGGGTGGTTCTACTGAAAAAAGTGCCAAGAAAATGTTTATACAGAAGCAACCTCATGTCCCCGACACCTCTCTGTTTATACAAAAGCAAGAGTTTTGCCAGAAGCATGTGTGTGAACTCAAAGCCACCAGTATTTTTTACACAAGTCAAATTATCCCTGATCCACTTTTCAGTGACCACTCTTTGAGCAAGCTGTGTGTCATGCAGCACAGATAAACTCATTTCCATTGACATTTCCTAGCAACTGCTCAATTCCATTCCACAAAAGGAAGGCTGCAACTTGAGCAATAATTAATAAGGATCAAAAAGTGTTTGTTGAATTACCAAGGGGAATTCTTCACTGAATTATTACTGAATGAGTAGACTACATCCTTACATCGAAGTACAAAAAAATAGGATATACTTCAGTGACACTGTACAGTACAGGGTTTTTTTAATCCCATAGATTTTCAAAAAAAAACAGATTAGGAGCAATAGATTGGTGCCATTTGGCCGGGGGGGTGGGGTGGGTAACAACACAGGACTTTATAGTAATCAGATCTTTTACTATATTTTAGAAATCATGGAAAAACACCTAACAAATATAATATTTCTCCTGAAAAGTTACTTAAAGTGTAACACCTAACATGTAATATTTCATTATATATCATTGCTTTATTCAATCACTGAAATTATAAGAGTTAGTAAAGTTACAGCTAAGGTTTGGTAAAACTGATGTGAAAGACAAAATCACTATAAGACAAGGAGTACAGTAACTAATCAATTTACTTTTGTCTGAATGAAGAACAGAGCTAAATATAGCCTATTCCATATTCCCATGTTCCATTTAACATGTAGAATGCTTTACGCAATACTAAAAAGTATTATCTATTGGTATTAATTTGTAATCCTTTCCATTATTAAAGTTTTATCTGTCTACCAAATTCAGCTAACTGGGAATTAGGCCAATAAATTGTAAAGATATTTCCCTTCAAAATAAGAGCAGCACAGGCAACTCAGTACGTGGTTTGTGTTGGAAGGGACCTTAAAGATCACCCAGTTCCAACCCCCCTGCCATGGGCAGGGACACCTCCCACTAGACCAAGCTGCTCAAAGCCCCATCCAGCCTGGCCTTGAACACTTCCAGGGATGGGGCATCCACAACTTCCCTGGGCAAGTTGAAACAACATAAGAAAAAAAGTAAACTTTGAGCTACGATTAATTTCTTCTTCTGTAAATCTTAAGTAGATAATTTATTTAACACAAAGGGGCACAGTCAGTTCTGTTGGTTTTTTTTTTTTTTCTTTTCATGGTCAGTTACAGACATCCAGGACCAAGGCTGTAGCTGCTTCTGTTTGAGAGTTGCCATTTCCAAACATTTAATTTTCACTGTGATATGAAACACAGAAGATGGCAACCACGTAAGGACAAGACACTGCTGTTGAAATTCCAGGGGAGCTACAGTAACTGTGGCCATCTATAGTTGTATTCTGCACTCAAGCTATTACACCTCACACAATATCCAGGAGCTCCTTTCAGTTCTGGGTTGTGTATCATGACCTAGCTCGGTCCCAAAGCACTGAGCTTGGTGGGGAACAGCAGTTTTTGGAGAAGGGCTCTGAAGTTTCTCCAATTTAGATGCTCTCATGCCTTTAATTGTGAGAGGGCTGATGAGTAAAATGCATTTTGTTTTGATGTATAGATGAGAATTCTCTATTTTTATCTAAGACCATCTAACACATTACAAAGTGAGAGCTACTCAGTTTTATACGTGCAAAGACGCATGCAGTTAAACTGCAGCTTCTGGACAGTGATTATACTGTACAATTAGAAAGTGTAACAGTTCACTTCCATTAAACAAACGAATACTTAAAACTACAGTCATACAGTTTAAACCCTTATTATGTCAAAGGAACTTAAAACGACTTTGGAAGACGAAATCACCTAAAAGAGGATTACAACACAGGGAAATTGTCACATGCTTAGCAAAATTGAGTATTGGCAGCAGTGCAATGCTACAGTTTCTGATAAGAAGCCTTGGGCCTGAACTACAAGGTACTGTTTTCTTCACCTTTCACTGACCTTAGAAGGAAAAACAACTGCAAAACCACATATAAACCTTTTTTTTTTTTTAGCAGTAGTAACTCGAAAGCAGAACTTTTATTAGGGTTTCCTAAGGTCAGGAACTTTTATTGAAATACTAGACTGTTCGCTGTGTAGCGTCAATAATCTGCTGATTAAAGGTCTCTCAAGTCCCACAGACATGATAGACCGTGACAGCTTAATGACCGGCTTATTATTATCTGGTGTAACATACTTCAACAAATTAACACTTTCTCATTCCAAATTAGTCTTGAAATTTATGAAGACGGTAAGAAACAAGACCGAAAGACCTGAAGCTATATATTAGATGATGAACTGAAAGACTAGAGATGACAGCATCACCACCGTGAAGCCAACGAGAAGCATGACCTTCAGTACACATGTCACAAGTTGATTATCAAGAGTGCCTGGGAAGTAGCAGCCCACAGTGAGCACTGGCTGACCGGGCAATGAGACAGCAGCTACAACACCCAAGTTCTCACCATGGTTTTGCAACTGACCTGCAACAAGACCCCACAACAGGTCACGTCCCTTCTGTGCCTCAGTTTTTCCTATCATCTTTTGTATTGCCTAAATAGACTGAATTCTTCAGGACAAGGCCTGTCTCAAAGCTGATGTTCGAGTACAATACCATCCCTATTGTATAGGGGAGGAGAAAAAAAAAAAGTAGTTTCTCAGGCTCAGCAAGGGTGAAAGTGTTGATGAAACACTAGTTTGTTATTGTTCAATTAAACAAGACCGTATTTAGGGTTTTACGACAGATTATTGCTGGTTCACTTCCACTTTAACATACTGAACGTATAAGAAAGAAAACAGCATGTGAAAAAGCATTTAGCAAAGGTTTCATTTTAGCAATACTGCTAACACACATTTGGTTTTAGCCATACACTATTACAATGGGTTACAAATCTACTGTTCGATAGATTTTAAGAAGTCTGAAAGACAATACTGAAGGAGTGAAAAGGGAGATAAATGCAGCTGTAATGGAGTGGCGCTCCTGTCATATGATAAAAATATCTAGGAGAAAACCTGGAGGAGACACAAGAGAAACACAGAAGGCCATCTTTTCTAGTGGCCTGTCTTAAACACCACTAGAAAACAAATCTAACAGCAGCCTTATCAAACATTCACACCTGACAAACTTTCATCAGTATCAGGATATTAAAGGCTGTTCTGATACCTTTTAGTCACAGCAGACAGATATACTTTAAAAGATGTAATTACCTTGTCTGACAAAGCCAGACATTGGGTTTTTTTCTTTTATTAATAAAAGCCCGAAAGTCAAAGGATGGAGAAAAGAAAAATAAAGCAAAGAACATAAAAAGTAGCATAGAGGGGGCTCATTCTGTCTAGTTCCTTTTCTCCTTGCCTATCCTAATTAAAGTGCATTTGGGATCAACACATTTAAGTCTAATAATGCCACAGAGAATCCTAAGAGAGTGAGGGCACTAAGCTTGTTTACTACAAGCTGCATGTCCCTGCCCCTGCCCGAGTAATCTGAAGTGCTCACTAGAACGAGAACTGACCCTTGTGGTATTTTTGCCACACTCCAACATCACAAATAAAAATCAGGGAACTCCAAGCTGGTACAAGCTGACATCACAGATGGAACCCAGACAAGTCAGTGAAAAAATACTAGCAACAATGTGAAAAGAAAAGAATATCCCAAAATTGTGCAGAAGCTCCTGTTAACATTTCTCTCTGTGGCAGTACTAGCTACCCGTGATCTTGCCTGTTCCAGATTTCCTCATCTGTTTTGCATGTCCACACAGTTCTCAGAAGAGGAGAAACTCCACTATGAAATGAGGCTTGGAACAAAATCCCTGCGCCAGGACAGCAGTTTTCTTCCATTTCATTTCCACTGCAGGTTGTATTCACCACCTCAGATTATTTTAAAAACAAACAAAAAAACCCAAATAACAACAACAGAAACTTGTTCCAATGTGCCTTTAGACAGCAACTGGCTTTAATCAGCTCCTCCAGAGAAAAGAAAAAACCCACATTTACTGGCCATCCCATGCCCTGCAACATGACATCCTATGAATTTAGCGTTCAATGACAAAATGTTCATTCTTTAATGTTCTCTGAGAATATTACTAGCAATGAAGAATGCAAAAACATATTTACCTATCATTTTCCATACGAATTATCAACTTTAAGCAGCTACTACTAATTTCATATCATTTTAACTGAATATTTACTGTGCGGTCCCAATGGTTACTGTGTTTAAGGGATAATTTCAAATTAGAATGTTCTTGTTCTCTTTATATTTAGGGCCAGGGATTTGGGGGTAGATTTTTGTTTTATTTATTAAGAAAAGAGTTACACTTACAAATAGAAGAATTTTTAAAAGTTTCACTTTTCCTTCCAAAATATCAACTTTTCTCATTCAAACACTTTTACTGCTTCCTATAGATTGTCAGTAATGACAAGACATCAAAGTAAATTTTACATCAAAATTTACAGGGTAGTTAAAACATATCAGATACATGAAATAACACTCAATTTTGAAAACTTAAAGATACTGTCTCCTTAAATATTCTTACTTTTTCTTTATAGTCCTTTAAAGCACTTTTGGGAATCAGTAGGAAAAGGGAAAAAAAAAAATAAATCAAAACACAGGTTGCTGGTGACCAGTTCTATCATGTTTACCATATACCAAGGCGATCCTCTGCCAGGTCTCACTCCACTTGAAAAAGCAAAAGAGTAACCATTAACTCAGATACCGAATTTCCAAAATCAATAATGGCTCTGAAGGAAATAAAATAATGAATAGTGGCTTCTTTTCCTCCTTTCAGAGGAAGACCAACATAATTAGGAAAAAAAAAAAAAAGAAATCTCACAGCTGTCCTTGTATTCTTTATAAAATAAAACCTGGCAGATGTTAGGAAGACTATTCTTATTATTTCATGCCCCAAGACTGCACTTCCATTGTGCACTTCAGGTGTTCTTACAAGACACCCACTGCATTTTGATCAAAAAAGTTTCCCTGAGGACACAGACACTGCAGCTGTGCAATGTGCAGTTGAAACTGTTTTGATTAATGTCAACATACAGAGTAAAAATCCTATTCTTACAGCAATATTCACCTACAAGTTCTCTCATACCTATTCTGAGCCCCATTACTTCCAGCAAGACTAACTAGTCTAGAGCATTTTGCAGGAATTTGAATTAAGACACTCTTATAATCAAGTTTGGGGGAAGTAGTTTTAGTGAATCTACTAGGACAACAGCAGGAATGAGAAGAAAAAGGTAATTAAATGAGTTATTATCAATACCTCACTGCCAAAGTGGAAGGATGTGACAGATAAGTTTCCAGGTGTCTGTCCTCTGTCTAGTATCATTCAATATTTTTGTCAGTGACCAGGATAAAGGAAAACAGCACATTTATTAAGTTTTCATATAGCAGTTAGAATGAGACTTCAAGTTTATGTTAACAGAGTACAGAGATGTAGACAGAATGAAGTTATCCATTCAGTGGAGACAACATACAAGGAGTTACCTGAAAGCTGACACAATTGAGTGCAGAAGTGCAGTGCAGGAACAACCAAGTACGTGGCAGTTCCTCACAGAAAAGGATCTAATATGGGATTCCTCAAATAGCTGACACTTGTTAAGAGTCTCATTGCAAGTAAATTCTGCCCAGACTTCAAGGTCCCAGATATATTTTTTATACACACACATGTATATAGCACTTACACATTTCTGAGGAGGATCCCCCACTTCCCATAGTTTTCCTCAATCCAGGACAGCAACAGCAAAGCACTCCTGCAATTTCAGCCACAATAATTATGTGCCTCTCCAGCAAATTCAGAATCACACACTACTTCCTTACTGAGGGGGCATAATTTAAAAAAATTAAAGATTAAAAACAATAACAAGTGTTTTAAAGACCTGCGGTAAATTGTAAGCTGAATGAGTCAACAATAAAAAGCTACTACACAAAAACCACAAGCTTCATACAGGAACTTAAAAATGAAGCAATACAGCCTGCAAAATACAGAGAGTAATCCTTACACTATATTTAGTCCCTGTAAGGGTTAGCTGGATGTTACATGTAGTTTTAGCCACTTAACTTCTACAAAGTCATGGACCATTTAGAGTATCTGAGAAAGTAAAGAAATGATTGCTGGCCTAAAAAAATGAACAGGCTTAGGATCTCTATTTACCAACACAAAGGACAGCAAACTGGTAATAGTCTTTAACCATTGCATAAAGAAAAAGGAATAACCTGTAGTCTGCATTCACAACACAAACAGCAATAGGCTGATATTTAATCAATCAGGATTCAGATGAGATATCAAGTAAAGCTTTCTAATAGGAGGACAGTAAAACACTTCAGCTTCTTTGATGAGTCCCTGTCCTACTGCTTTCCTGAGCCAAGAAACACACAGAGTAATTCAGCCTTCCCTGTATGGCCCACTACTAAGTTGCCTCCATATTCAACAACAGACTTATGCTTTTACTGAACTTTCTTTTGCTACTAGTGTAATTGTAGAGGCCCTTCCTGTTAACCTTTATGTCCCCAGGATTTGCACTGCAGCTAGGCTTTTAGCCTTCTTGATAGCACCCCCAGTGCCCAAAGGATGCTTTTATGCACCTTCTGTCTTGCCTGTCCTTGCTTCTATTTTCTTCTGTGCTCTCTTTTTACATTTCAGTTCACTAAAACTGCTTGCTTAGCTAAATATCCCTTCCCCTGAAATTCTCAGTCCTCCTGCACAGCAGGATGATTTGTTCCTGACCTCTCAATAAACTTTCTTTAAAGATCTCAAACTGTTAGCAGTTTTCCATTATCGAGTATCAACAAAAGAGTAAGAGAAGTTGATTTGGCTTCAAAATCTTTTTTTCATCTTTGAGATTCAAATGACAAGTTACATGATGGGGGTTAAAAATTCTAGAGAGATAAATATTGCAAAAAAAAAAACCAAACAAACAAACCCAACTTGTAAAATTAAGTTATAGCTGAATCTACTATAGACCAACTTACAAGCTGTCATTGTAATTATTTTGCCATCTCTCACCCCATCTCCCATGCCTTCAATGAACAGACATTCTTTGCTTTTGAGCGGAAAGCTTTTTTCTTGTAGCAAGAACAAGTTGAATGTCTTGAAAGGTTTTGTGAGCAAGGCAAAACAGTGCAAACTGAAGAGACTACTGCAGGACCCCAAATGTAGCAGTAAACACTAAGGGTAATAATCCTTTACACCTCAACACTCTCAGTATTATTGTTTAAGGTTGCATATGTTTTTCTCACTATAAAAGACTTAATACATTTTTACCAGGCTGCAAACGATCACAAAATCTGACAATCCTACTTTTGTGCCCAGGTTGGAAAGGGAGCTAGTTCACTCCTCTAAATTAGCACCTTCCTGACTACGTAAGTGCCTATGTCCTACAGCTGTGACAGACAACAGATCCATTTAAGAATCATAGGCACTAAAGGCCTAAAATTGTTAAATAGGTTTTCATGGTGTGTAAATTGCATCCCAACTACCTGCCATTTATAAGCTTTTTCTCATGAACCTTGTACCTTCCCCATAATACAATGGTCTAGAATAGAAGTATTAGTGCAGTTTGCATTGTAGTAGCAGAGATTTTTTTTTTTTTTTTAATCTGACTCCTACTGGTAAAGAGGCAGAGAAGCTGCAACAATTGGAGAAATCTGAGAGAGTATGCTATTGCAAAAGGTTGGCAACTGTCACACTCATCACCGTAACATCAACATTGTAAACTCTAACCCTCTTCAGCCACCCCCCCCAGAAAGGACCAACAGAATATAGTCTCAATTTTTAAGGAGCACATAAGATACACAAATATTACCATTAAATTTTATTTGCAGCATATCACTGCGTTATCCCCTAACTCCTTTCTTTTGCATGCAGTCCCCACTTCCATTAGGCGTTACTTTACAAAAAGTCACAACTTAATTACCAGAAAGAAATAAAAGATAACTTGCAAACACAACAGATGCCTGCTAGATGCCAGAATACCCATGATTTTTGCCTCAGTTGAATGAAAAAGACAACTTGTAAAGAAAAAAACCAACATTTCATAGCCTGGTCCAAGAGCAAAGCAAAACAGGTTGAAAAAAAATGCGAGAGTAAGAAGCATTGAAGAATTTCTGTGATATAAAGCAATTTTTAAAAAGTGTATATATGTATGTGTATACAAATACACATATAGATGCAGGCATTATTCTAGCATAGGTCAGTTTATTCCAACATTTATTAATGAGAATTTGCAACAGTCTCTGAATAGTAGGAATAATAGTAGCACATTTCCAGACAGGATTTAATGCTCAAGAACCTTTTAAGAGGAAGAGGAATGACATCTTCCCAGACTACTCCAGAAAAACAATCTGAAACTTCTATTAGTTTGCACTTTATCTGACTCCTATTCTTCACACAAAAAACAAAACACATTTCCATCTGCTCAGCAGGAACGTCAGTGGGGTTTCCTACCTATTGAGAAGCCTTTCTTCAAGTCTCAGTGCTAGAAAATGAAAGTCCTCAAAATAGAGAGGCATCAACTCTTGAAGGTGTTTTATGGACCTTTTAATAATGTTTTTCCACAAAGTTCTAGCTACTTATTATTGTTAGCTCTAGCTAACTTGCTATTCACTGCTTGAGATTCTCAGTTTTGCTTGGCTCATTAGTTTTCATAGGCAAAGAAAAAGGTAAAAATAAGTAGTCCAAAATTCTCACAGTATTAGCTTAAATTATGACTAAAAATTAAGTCTAGTATCTTGGAGCCTTAGTATTTTTCAAGGCTTGCTCTAGCAATGTCAGAAAACGCCTTGCTGGGACTGTATTTTATCACTCCACCTTACTGGGGAGCCGATGTTTTTATTAACAGACAAGAAAGCAATCTTGTTATGTCTAAGAGATCAACCTCCTCATGAACTTGTACAACACATCTTAAGAAGGGTAAACAATTGCCAGCATAAGTAATGCCTGTCTCAGCATCACAAAGCTCTTTATAGGACATGTACCATAACGAAATAATTAATAAGCATGTAATTAGTATGTGTAACATGTTAAACAACAAGGGAAAATGTGCAATTTCCATTTTGTTTAAAAGGTCATTGACATGAAAGCTTTAAGAGCAGACAGGTCATGCCTAGCAGTTCTGGGAAGACGTTCCTGGTTGCTAGATCCCTAGTGATCCTATTGCACTCCCAGATCTTGCAGCAGGGTCTGTAAACTAACTTGGAAGAGTAACAATGATTTCTACTGATCAGAGGTGTCCTACTCCCAGCCACAGGTCTCTGAGGCCAAATAAAACAAAATTACAATGCGTGACACTAAGACACTGAACAGGCAAATAATCCAACAGTAATTCAGGAATTCTTAGGTTGAAAAACCAAAACAAGCATTCCAATCATTTCCAAAAACAAGTCAACAAGCTTTTATGTAGTCTCACAAGTATAAACTATGTGCCTTTGCAACTTGAAATATACACAAAAACTGAAGAAAGTTACAGAATGACCAACTAATCAAATACAGAACAAAATGCATCTCATTCCTAAACGGACTTCATGTAAGGTGCACACCAAGAAAAGGACTATGAGATTTTTAATGCCAGATTTGTGTGCTCATTTGTCTAAGCACGAGCCAGATCTCCATATAAAAGAACAAGACCAAGAACACTGGCATAATTTTAAGAGGCCGAAATGAAGTAGGACATGGAAAAAAGATCAGGAGCAGCTCTCCATTATAAAGGGAATTCAGTTATTTACACCATTGATTTGGATCATCTTGGCATATCACTGAACAGATGTTCAATAAAAACCCATCAGTCTTGACAGTCTTGAAATTGGGGAGGAAAATAAAAAAATACTAACACCCAGGAAAAAATGGCATACAAAATAATTTAGACCCAAGACTGAAATCTCACTGCCTTTTCACAGAATACAATTTTTAATCTTTGAGTATGTATATTAAACACCCACTATCCGTCCCACTGCTTTTAATAGATGCAAATAAAAACAAGTGTGACAGCAAACCACATTGAGCGCTGGGAGCGAGGAAAGAAGTCAGGGGTTAACAAACAGAGAAGCTGAGACCTATCATGAGAAACCGCAATTTTATGGCCAGGAGCTCTGAAGCAAGAAGGAAGTCTGTGCCAACTAGCAAGCATTTGGAGGGCTTCGAGGGTAATCCACTGGTTAACTGCATTAAAAGCAGGTGAGGAAAGACTGCACCCTGCTACTATCTCATGAGTAGCTGACATTGCTGCTTCAGAATGACTCTAGAGTTAACACTCAGGTCGTACGCCATCAGAGAAAGACTGTTTAGAAATGAACTAAAAATTCAAATCATTAGTGTAAAAGAACATTCTACAGTATTAAAGCAAAAACGTATCAGACCTGAAAAATAAGACATTTTACTATCCTACAAGGGTCCTAGCAATTTAACGAAAGGTTTCCCATCCAGATCAAGAAATCAACAGGTTTCTGTGATGGATAATCATGAAAGTTATCACCACAGAGTAATCAAGAGTCTAGTTGCTTGGAAACTTGCTTAGAGATCCTGTTCTGTTTAATTGCTCAATTTGTCTCAGCCAGTGGCTGAATCTCTCCTGCAGACAGGGCAAAGAAACTAAACAAGTTACCAGCCAAACAAACAATTCCATATTGGAATAACAAGGAATTTAGGGGAATGCTTTCCCATAAAAATAATAAAAAATAAAAATTAGACACTTTCTCGGTAAACTTTAACAAATTGGCATTTCTATATTAATAGATTCTTGGTAAATTGGTTCACCTTAGAAAGTGAAATTTTCTTTAACTTATTATTATTGAAATGGTTTAATTTGGTAACCTACAAAGGTTACCAAAGAGCCTCTTCGCCCCCACACCCCAAAAACTCAGAATACTTTCCCCATCTGTGCTTTCACAGGTGGATGCACAGTTTCTGGGATCCTTGCCTGGACAGATACAGCCCCAACAAGCAGAAGCCCTTGATCAGCTTCCAGCTGACTGCTCAAGAGGATTTGTTTTGGGCATGCGCTGCTGTAAAACAGCATGAAAGAAAGTTACTCTGTACGTAGGGTCACATGAGACAACACTCTTGTTTTCAGAAAGTAATGGCCTGGATAACACAAGCTCCTTCTACTACTTTGCAGTCCTGAGCTACTCTTGCTATGAGGAACTTCCTTGTAACTTACTCAAGTGATATTGTCAAGGGCCAGACTGAGTCATCTACCACTGAGAATAGAGTGTGGTGTCCCAAAGGAACTCAATATTAGTACTTCTCCAGGCTGAGAAACTGTAGTGGCATTTACTGAAGTACTTTTGCTGCTGTACTTCCTATAATTACTTTTTCAAACCCTAATCTGTTTTGATTGGTATAGGTCCATGGCTAGCAAGGAAGCTATCAATGCCTCCTTTGGGGAACACAGGGAAACAGCTTCACACAAAGAGGCCTTTAAATAAGGAGCACGCTTTGCGGACAAACTGGCCAGTGCTCAATATATGCTTCTTTTTTTTTTTTTGTTAGCAGCACTGAAAAGATTGTGTTAGCAGAATTCTGTCCCTCCCCACTTTAAGATCTCCTTAATCTTGGACAGACTACTTAAATTAACATCACCTGCATCTGAATCCCTGCCCTGCATATTACATTCACTAGAAAAAGTAAAAATCAGCATGAACGCGATACAAGTAACAAGCTAGAAAAAAAGCTTCTCCGTCCCTTTCCCTTAAGATGATGCCAGTCAAGGAGCAACCTGTGGCTTGTATGGAGCTGGCAAATTGCCCTTTGGACACAGAAAGCAAATGGGTTATGAGCTACTAGATACTGAAAGGCTTAGACTTAGAGAGGGAAGAGAGGACATTGTTGAATCCACCCCTGAAAATCCTCAACAAAAGGCAACTGTCCTTGCTAGCAGGCAGTTAGTCTTGATACTGTCAGGGACACTGGTGGTTCAAAGGCTGCTGCACTGATGCCTCAGAAGTAGTCGTCCAGCTCATTCCTGGTCCTAAAAAACTCTCTTCCAGCAATCTGCACAGCTTCCCAGTCCACTCAAGAGTCACACAAGAAACAGCCAAGATGACAGCTGAAGAAGTGAGGGTAAAAACTTGGATGAAAGCCAGCCGTTCCCACAAAACATATCTTAATTCCGTACTCCGTTCCAAGGCAGACTATAGGGCAACATGCACTAACCAAATTCTTAGGGGAATATTAATCCCTTCAGACAGAGATTGGGAGGAGTAAAATACAGGGAGTCCATGGAGGCAAAGAAAATAACCCTGGAAGAGGCAGATGTAAGGGAGAGGTGACATTTTCAGCTTTATTTCACTTGATTGGACAGAAGCACACATCAGTTGGGCCTTTTGTTGAGAGCAAGGGAAGACTAGAGATGACAAGTGAAAAAAATAATCTAGACTAAAGAAGAAATTCACCCAAGAGTTTTGTGAGGCTAAACTAGACCCCTGTACTATTTATGAAACAGAAAAAGACTTAAATGACTGGCTACTTATGAGTAATTATCACAGCTATTATAAAAAGATTTGTTAAGAGAATTTTGGCTGTTATATAATTATCCTATGGGTCACCATCTGTCTTTAAGTCTTCATAAAATTAAACATATGTTGTTTTCACCAACTGTTGTAGTAGATTCACATTCTCATCCTGCTTACGTGCTGCAACATAAGAAGTCTATTCATATCATTGGGAATACGTCAGAGCCAAAAATCAAGTAGTGCTCTGCTGGCAGTTTCTTTTGAAAGCCAGGTCACTTCCTCCAATGTTCAACTAATAACTCAGGGGTGTGGACCTCTTGCTAACTCATTATACATAGCTTTGCCCATTGCTTTGCTGCAGCTTTCCTTTGGCAACACAGTTATGATCTGAAGTGTTAATGGATGCTTCAGTTATTCTTAGCTTTTTCTCTCCCCCCTCCCCCCCCTTCTCTTTTTCAAGTTCTGGAAGAGGACGACTCAGAGCTTTAACTCCTCGAAGAGTTCCTGTCTATAAAACAAGATTCTCTGCAGCAGGTTCCTACATCATCCCTTTGGGCAAGGGATGAGAATTCCAAACACTGCTCATAGTCAAAGGTATATATTAGTTTTCCTCCCAATAAATATTGCAGATGTGGGCCAAAGGGTTTCCAAATTATTAAAGAGGAAGGAAGAGGGCACAACACATTTAGCACCTTACTTCCTCTGGATTCCTGCCAGCAGGTCAGCAAAAGTTTGAAGATTACTGTTTGAGTGGTGGCATAAGGATCGGCACACAGAAATGCCACCAATACAAATTTGTCACAGCCACTAGGACATTTACAACACGATTAGCTGAAGTGGGCTGTCCCTTCTTTCCAAGTGCTTACGGAAGGCACAATAACCTCAGATTTCATTTTAAAAAAATTGCAGAATTACCATTTTTTTTTAAAAGTGATGCTGGCAATTAAAAAAACTGCCAGATATAAAATAATCTTAATTAAAAATTGAATAGACTGTTGATCGGGGACTATACTTGAATCATTGCCATGTTAAGACTGATGACAAGTCCTCCTAATTTAAGTCTTACATAGAAAATTGGCTATAAGCCTTTAAACAAAACTGAGCAATGCAATGCACCAAAATTATATAAATGAGAAGAAACAACAGTAATTTGATTCCAACACTGGACCCTTTAAGCAAGTGCTATGAAATGTGTCTTATACAGAGCCACACATGTTAAATAATACTGGGGAAAATTATCTTCATGAGCTACCAGCTTCAGGTCTGATAATTACACAGTGTAGCTACATACATGATTAATAGGTATTTTTAAAAGTAGCATTCTGCTCAATTGAGAAGGAAGGACACAGCATGTGTGGCAGCAGCACACAGCCTGTTTTTGTTCTGCAGGAACAAAAGGAAATTACAAGTACACAACCCAAGGATGGAGCAGAAGCTGTCTGGGCACTGGGCCTGCAGCAGGTGGGTAAGCAAGGCACACTCAGGCACTCTCAGGCTACCTGTAGTGCTTTCCATCCAACACTGATCAACTCAAAACACCAGCTTTTGCTACTGGCACCAAGTGGCCTAAGACACACAGTGCTCACCTCACCTTTCCTGCTGCAGTCCAGCAAGTCTTGCAGTGTCAAATACAGAGCTGGGTGGCAAAGGGAGCTACAGAATGGCTCTTTTATCCTCCCCTACCTCCAAGCTGCAGAGATGTGTTCCTCCATCATCCAGACATCAGCCAAATTAAATTAGGCTGGGCTCAGCACTGGGACATTTGGCCTCAAGACACCCTTTACTTTATGACATTGGGCAGCATGGAAGGGACCAACTGGTCAGTCTGCTATCAGAAGGCTACCCTATTAAGAGATGGTTTTGGCAAACCTCCATCAATTCTTTCTCTCATCCCAGATCCAAATAAGCTTGTAACTGTAGAGGAGAATGCAGGAATTGTGGAAGAAGTTTTTCAAATCCTCTCCAACCTTCCGCATCCCCTGGTTGGAGCTCTTCAACATCTAACAGCAAAGTAACCAGACAGGATTTCATCATCCAAACTGATTATATTTTAATTGTTTACAGTTCTGTCAATAGTACTGTGGCTGGGAGGCAATGGGAATAGCTGTACATCCATACACCCAAACTGCTTCACAGTGTTATATCTTAAGAACTCAGATACATAGTAGATATTTACAATACTGTAACCTAAAGGACTAAAATAATTCCACTTGCCAATGAGCTGTTGTCCTGGTTTAGCCTCAGACAGCAACAAAGAGCCATGCGGCCGCTCTCTCAAAGTCCACCACACAGCCATGGGGGGAGAATAGGAAGAAAAAAGGCAAAACTAGTGGGTTGAGACAAAGGCAGTTTAACAGAACAGCAAAGGGAATAGGAGAACAACAATAACACTGATAAAGGAAAACAACAAACAAGATTATGGTATCACTGCTCACCTACTGGACCCAGGACAGCTGCCTACTTACAAGGCAAAAAAACCCTCCACACTCAAAACCCCAGAGAAAAGATCATCTGCAAACAGACATACTTTCTCAAACATGTTTGCTATTAATGTTAAGTTTTCCCATGTTAATCCCTTTCTGAAAATGCATCATTTCTAAGATACTTTACATTAACCTCCCCTTTGGTTACTAGCTGAATTAAGAACCACAGCAGTAGACACACCACCCAGAACAACCACCATCTCTACTTAGGGTATAATATACAGCATAAAACCATTTGAAAAAGTTTTTCAGTTAATGAATGATCATCATAGACTCGCTGAACTTCAGTTTTTCAAATGACATTCCTCGTAGGCTTCATTCTCAGTTACAGTCACACTGAATTCCCGGTAAAGCAAAGCCTCTGGAACAGAAAACGTTGTGTGAGTAGGGGAATTCAGGAAAGCCTATGCCCCTGCCTGCCACTGCCTCTCCCCAGCCACGGTGTCATTGCAGTATAGCAAAGCAGCAGCAGAATGGTCTGGGGACTGCCAGCTTGGGGCAACTCCCCTCATGGCCATAAGCAAATGGATGCTGCATGTACAAAAAGCTCAGTCTTCAATGCTGACATATACACTCCAACTTGATCAATAAGCACAGGACTGGAACACAGCAATATTTTCAATGTATGAATAAAATAATCTCAAGTAAATGAATACTAGGAAACAATACTTAGATTCAGCAATAAATACATTGTTAGAAAAATATTATTTCTTTATCACTAGCTGTTATAAACATATTTTGATTAGCACCTGCTTGTTGATCTTCAAATTGTTTTGCTTCCCTGCAGATTATTCAAGGAAGATGGAAAATAATTCTTTGAAATGTAACCCAAGCAAAAATTACAGCATTGAATCTGAGCTCTTGTGAAAGGTTTTAAAAGCATTCACCTGAAATTGCTATTATGCTGTCATGTAAAATAGGCTTTAATAGCCTCAGTGCCAATACATCTCTGACAATAAAGCAACTTCTAGCAGACTCAGAAGTACAGCTTCTGGGAGGAAAATATTAAGATAAGGTGGTCTCACTCAAACCACCCATTCACTATAAAAGCAAGAGTACTGGCCTTTTCACATGCAGATAGTTCTGCTGCTCTTGTATATGAAAAAACAAGTTCCACATCATCACTCTTGCCAGCAGTGCTGCTTCTTGCCTTGAGGTCTGCTGAAAGCATGAGCAGCTAATACTAGTTAGCAAGGGTGACAGGAGAGCTTTGCAGGTAAAGAAAAGTACACCTAACCATATCTGAAGAGGAACTCAATATCATGGATGAACTAGCAACAAAAGAATCTTTGCAACAAGAAGTTTTCCATCTGCTGCTTCAAGAGCATAGGGTTATATTTCATTTCAAGTCCTTGCAGGAAGAGCACCTCTCTAAGAACAGGGCAGGAATGCAGTGTTTGAAGCTAATCAAGGAAGAGCTAGAAGGGAGTGATTCATGAGTGAGCACACACAAACATCAACCACCCTATGCTCAAAGTGCAGGCAGAACACAAAGATCGTACATCATCATCAGTAGGTTTGGGCACCCTGTCCCATTCAAAGAGCTAATAAAAGTGAAAAGGCTGCGCACCAGCTATGTAGAGTTTCTCTTGGCAATGTTCATGCATTTAATTCATGTACTACATAGTTTATCAGAACAGGTGATGAGGTAAACATTGGTACTGCTCAAGAACCAACATTAGCCTTCCAAGTTTTAGCAGACTACCACATTGCCACACTTAGCTGGCACAATTTTTGACAGCTAGACACGGCATGGATGCATCTAGATCTCCAAGTCCATCTCCTATTTGCTTCTTTCATGGTGCATGATCTCACATTTTGCATGAGAATGCAGGGCATTTCTTACCATTACAGAAGAAGAATGTAAGGCATTTCTTACTATGCTGAAAGCTATCATTCATCATTAAGGGTAGTGAGACACTGGAACAGGTTGCCCAGAGAAGCTGTGGATACCCCATCATTGGAAGATGTTCCTGCTTATGGCAGAGTGGGGTAGGACCAGAAGATCTGTAAAGGTCTCTTCCAACCCAAACCATTCTATGATCACGACTACGTGTCAATAATGTCATCTACATAGCTGTAAATTCAACACACCAATTCTCTCTTTCCTGCAATGCTGCCAAGGCTAATCTGGTATAGAGGTAGGAGGATCTTCCTGCCCTACCCCATTAATTATACATGCACTAGTCACTGTGCAAGCACAAAAAAAAAATCAAGTAGTAATGCAATCCTAAAAAAATTCCCCAGAAATTTCAGGTCAAAATAACCCAGATCACACATGTTATTCTGAAGGTGAATCACTCAACTCTATTTATAAGGTATAAAGTAAAGTGCAGGTCACATTTTAAAAAAAGCTCAAAGCAGGTTACAAAACAATGCTGAAGTGCAGAGATTTACATGGTATGGAGAACTGCTGATCTATTGAAATGAAGCAAGCAACAAACTGAAAGTGCATTGTATAATTATACTAATATACAGCAACTTACTCAAGAGAAAATTATGTAGTCCTACAGCACACAAGTTGCACTAAATAGAGAGAAAAAACACAACTGGGGACAAGCAGGAACTACAGGTAGCTAAAAAGCAACTGAAGCAAAATAGATTTGGTACTCCCAATCTTCAATAAACTTGTCAAACATCCACCAGTTACCACATCTGCATGGAAAAGAAGCATTTTTAAGTTTCTACCATTTCAAATTCACTGCCCCGTTGCATCTAGCTTGCAAGCAGAAGACTGTGACAACACAGAGCAGCTCCCCTACGTTCTCTTACAGTTGATCCCAATTCTCCTTTCAAAGGTCACATGCATGCACATATTGATATCCTCTCTGGGTAGGGTTTAGTTTGTGGTTATGCAAATAATTTTTCATCAGTAGCAGATCTTAACTCTCAGACCTTCCCTCCTTCGCTCATTCCTGTTCCACCCTGGGACAGAGGCTGCATCTTACTCAAGGCACTCTTTCCTTAGCTGTTCTCTAAACTGGAACTATGAATTACGTGGTTTATAAAGAAAAAAAAAATGAGATATAAAAACAAGAAAATAAAAGCTTTATGTATGTTTTGACCTATATCATTTCATTGTTTCAGTTTAGAGAGCTGTCAAACCAGAATTTATGCCAGTACATTTAACAGTGTCACAGACCAGCAGATGGTGAATCTATTACCAAGATAGCCAGTCGCTTCACATTACACCTAGCTGAAACTCACTGAAATTTTTCTAAAAGTAGGGACATTCCTCAAAAGAAACTAAGTATTATTTAAGGGGACCTGATTTTCTAGTTTGTTCTGCAAGGAGTTACTGAATGTAACTGGAAGCACTGGAAAGAAAAGTATTACTATATGACTATCTCCAACTGAAGAGTCCTAACCACAAAGTATTTTGAATTAAAGTAGCAGACATGTAATTCACACCTCATTGCTGTCTTGCGGATTGGTTCTGCAGGGACTAGAAGATACTTGACACAGATCGAGAAGATACTTGACACAGATCGAGAAGATACTTGACACAGATCGAGAAGATACTTGACACAGATCGAGAAGATACTTGACACAGATCGAGAAGATACTTGACACAGATCGAGAAGATACTTGACACAGATCGAGAAGATACTTGACACAGATCGAGAAGATACTTGACACAGATCGAGAAGATACTTGACACAGATCGAGAAGATACTTGACACAGATCGAGAAGATACTTGACACAGATCGAGAAGATACTTGACACAGATCGAGAAGATACTTGACACAGATCGAGAAGATACTTGACACAGATCGAGAAGATACTTGACACAGATCGAGAAGCATCACGTAGGCATTTGTTTTGCACGCACAGCACTTAGCACAACCAAAGTTTTGATCAACAGATCACAGCCATCAGTGCTGAAGAAAACAAGGAGAACCAGCACACTTGAGAATAGTCCTTATTTTCTGCTTCTCATGCCACCACCATGTCTCAAAGCCCTTCAACACCCTAGAGGGAACCCCAGTGAGGAAAGTAATCTTTTTTGGTAGGCACTGCAACATGCAATTCACTCCATGCCATGGGGCCCCACTGGCACTACCGCTATTGTGAGAATATGTTCCCACATCATCAGTGCCCAGTTTACACCAAGCTGGGCAGAGCAACTACTGCTTGACACTGCTCTTTTAGCTGGCCACCAGTTTAATTTCCTCAGAGCAGCTGGTTTACAAAACCTTAGAGGAAAGCTAATTTTAGCAGTGGTGAGAAATATTAACAGATTTCAGAAACTCCCTGTGATTATGCTACAATATCATTTTCCACATTTCTAAGTGTCCAGTTGGCTTCTCCACGGCTCTTACAGATGTAGGCTAGGAATATAGCTCATGGAAACAGCCTGTAGAGTTCCATTTTTTGGTTCTCCTTATCAAGCAACAGTAGGTAACAAACAGATTTCCTTTCCTTCACAAAATAAGCTCTGTCTTAGGAATCCACCAGAAAGGATTGTGTAGATGTGGCACTTCAGGACATGGTGTAGTGGTGGACTTGTCAGCAGTAGGTTTACAGTTGGACTCAATGATCTTAAGGTATTTTCCAGCATAAATAATTCTATGATAAGCTTGGATACCTTCTTGTAAGGCAGTATGAAGATGACTGTACTGCCACTTCCCCAACACTAATCAGGAAATATTTGTGAATAAAACTTAGGAATGTATAAAAGTGTCCCAAATGACATATAGTAGCAGCCTGAACTTCACTAGGTCACACATGAACATTGATGCATGTCATACGTCCTTGCAACAGTGAACTTTCAAAGAGCTGTTACCCTACTTGCTCAGAGCTAGACCGAAAGCTCTGCAGTTCACCACCTTTATACTCTGCACAACTGTAATAACCAGTAATAGCTGAGGCAGCAGCCGCAAAAGAGCAACTCCCCTTCTTGGCAGAGTTCAAAAGAGCGCTCTCAGCCTCCAGCAGCAGCCCAGCATCATGGACTGCTTTCGTGGCTTTATGATCTAGAAGGCCTTGCAACCGCCAGGTGGATGCACTTCTAGACTGTTGGAGGTGTACTTGCTGAGGTCTTCACTCTGCTTCACTCTCCCTTTACCCCCAGTTCTTGCACTGAAGGCAGTGTCTTGCTTTCAAAACTTCACATATTAATTTTAAAAATGAACAAACCCACACACACTTTAGTAAGATTTTCAGAGTCTTATATGTGCCTTCACTGCAGTTTAGTATCAAAAGATGTTTAGCCTTTTGAAAGTTATACCTCTTAGGGAAGGCAGCAAGCATGCAATATATATGTATTACTGGCAAATATAGACAAAGGATTAGCTCTGCTGGATTCCAAATCCAAATGTAATAACAAAGCAAGTTCCATTCTTGAGCACATCCCCTTATTTTGTTCACCTGTCTAGGAGGCTCCTGATCATACACTGCTACTGTTAGCTACCTGTCCTTCCTTCAGGAAGGGGCTGAATAAAGTGCTCCAAAATAAAGCTCTGGCAGGGAATCATGGAGCTACATGGATTTGTCTCATCCTGCTACTGTTCCCTTCTCAATGCACTGAGGACTAAGCGAAAAGGCAAATGATCAGAAGAACAGCTAACAAGACCTGAAACAACAGCAAGAAAGAAATGAGCTATCTAATCATGAAGATGCAAACAAGCTATTCATCTCCTTAAGCATCTGCACACACATGGGGGCAGGATCACCTACTCACGGCAAGTCACAGCCCCAGAGCCGTACAAACCACACAGCTTGCAGTACAAAACTCAGGCATAAGTGATGTATGTACCCAGAGAGACTGACATCACATGCTACATGCTCAGTTCAAAAACAACAGAATAAGTCACAAGTTACATGAGATGCAGCTTTAAGTTACCTGCATCATTGACCATTAGTCCCTACGTGACAGTTTTTGAAGCCAGTGTAGAAAGACCAAAGGGGAACCGTGCAGCACTTTTAAAGCTAAGAAATCCCTCTGTCACACACTACAAAAGCTCACAGATCCCCCTTATTCTTTCTCCTCCAATTTGCTCAGTATTCTCAAAACTCAACATCACTCCCCCCCACTATTCTCATTAGTTAACCATCCAGTTCAACCAGTGAGGCAGTTTCTGCTGAGTTTTCTTTCCCCACTCCATAAGATACAGCATTACCAATTCCAAAAACATTCCTACCGTCACAGCATCAAAATTAACATTGCAACAATTACACCTATTTCTTTTAACATTGCAACAATAAACATTGGGCTAAAAACACAAAAACACACAGCAGCTTGACAAACTGAAGCCAGTTTTTACATTTAGAAAAGGTTTCCCACCCCTCCCTTGACCTACTCTGCTAACAAAAATACCATTTCCTGAAGTTCACTCTAACCCCAAGACCAGCATTATTGTTTCCATTCCAGATAACTCAAAGTAATTTTAGAAATACACATCTGTGTGGTGCTCAGCAAGGATGACAGAAACAACCATTTATTAGTTACTCATTCAGTTTCTTTTAGCATGCCTTGAATGGGAGCATATATAAGCCATTACAACAGATACTCCTACTGAAGAAAATATAACTATATTGAGGAATTGCACATCAGTGTGAAACACACCCTTGTGCTATTTTGGTTAATAAAGATGTTTTTGAAAACTCCAGCTCTTCCCCCTTTAAAGCCTTCCACCTAGACAAGAACAATGCTTCAGACAGGCAGCAGCCTCCACACAATAGATGTTCTCTACTATACCAGGGCATTTGTTTCCTAGGAAACAAGGAAAAAAAGACAAAAAGTATCCAGTATGTTAAATACGCAAATAAACTAGGTCACACCAGTCATATTTCACTCAATGGAGCGAAGAATCCACAACTCGTTATAGTTTGGAGTACAGGATCAGTTTTTCCAGTAACTGCTCAAAACTAAATGATCTTTATTTTTCCACAGGCACCTCTGAAGTAGACTGCTTTTTAGGAACAAATGCAAGATCAGCAAGGAAGGACTTTACTCAACTGCATAAAAACGTGTTGTTTCAATGCCAAAAAAAGAGATATTCTTAATGCAAGTGCATTCTAACTAGCCAGCTATCTGCCTAGCCTACCAAATTGTGAGCAAAGCATTGCCAACAGCAAGTCACACCAAACCAAAGCCTATTATTCCAGTCCAAAACCTTACCAAATTCTAGGCAAATTTCCACTGTGCTTGTCTATAGCCCATAAGAGAGCTCTAGTCTTACAGTAATTGGCTTCTTAACACACAGACCAGGCCAAGCCTCACTGCAGTAGGAAGTAGAGGAAACAACAGAGAAAACTATCCTTTTGAACAATACTTTTCAATGTCCTGAAGGTAATATATCAGCAGTTGTTTCCCAAGCTCCCATGAAAAAATGGAGAGGGTCCAGGGAAGGGTAAGCAGGTCAGTCTCAAAAAAAAAAAGTGACATTTCAAGAATATGTTTGGTCAGAAGGAGAAGCACTAGTACCTGCACTAGTACTCACAGGAAACATAGGGCTAGCATAGTCAAACCAAACCAAGCATCACAAAACTCAAATCTCATTATCAGACTGTTTGAAAGCATGGCAATCACCTAGCACAATGTTAAATGAACAAAGCATCTTATGTTGTGAAAGGGCCATGCCAGCAAGCTTAAAAGCTGTCAGCTGAATCATACCAGTATCAGTTCACAGAATAACAAATTATACACTGTAGCTACGCATTCCCTCTCTGACACTGAGCTACTGCTAAGAGTCTCTTCAGCTCATATTAGACAGGGAGCTGTAACAAAAGTGCACTGGTCATAACTGAGGGTGGAAAGACTATTACCTGAAAGAAAAAAAAAAAATACACCAATGCTATTTATATTGCTTCTACAGTCTTTGCAAATCATGGTGTGACAGTAGGCAATTACAGTCTACCAAATACTTCAGGTACTGTTCCTGTTTACTGATTTGCTAGCCTGCAGAAGAGACCAGCATGAACATCAAAGGTGCCCTCATGAACTCTTGATGTCTGTTTTGTTAGTTATGGTATTAAATAGGAAGAGGATGCAGATATGCTGCTCAGTCCTCTTCCTCACCTTTAGAGGATAACACAAACATAAAGGTATGCCAAAAGTTCAGGGAAATGTTATTTATTTAATCAGGCAGGGAAGGACAGGGAGGAGCTTTACACAAAAGCCGATCTTCTGAACCCACACGAAAGTCAAGTAACAGCAGTTCACAAAAATGCATTCAAGGATGATACAATTTCAGAACTAAAAAAGAAGCAAGCACCATCAGCTGACAGGAACAGTACAATTCCTGCAGTTAAATTTTTGAGTCCTCAGCAATGTTTTGGGTAACTCATCACACCCAAGACTGTTTCTACCAAAATATTCTTGGGCTGATCAGGATTAAGCAGAAAATTATATTTCTCCACATCACCACAAACAGCAAATCACTGCACAGAATACTTCTCATTCTTTCCATGAAGAAAGTTTACCACTTAAAAGTTTAAAAAAAAAAGTCACCACACGTACAATAGCAGCTCTCCAGAAGAGCAGTTAACAAAGAAAGAACTAATTCAATCCAAGCACTAGTTGGCTAGTTCACATCACAGACCTGCTACGGTTTGTACCAATTGGGGTGGGCTTGCGAGGAAAGGGATAGAGAAGCACCCTGCCACTGTTCCTCAGCAAGGATGCTGCATGGACACTTGCTTTCCCGCTCATCCTGCTGTATGTGACATGGAAATATAGCTTACAGGACTATTAATCTAGCAGCTGCTAACAGCACTAAATTTACTAAAGAAAACACACACATACATTTTTCACCATGTGTGTGTTTGTTTGCTTTCATGTAATAGCCTACTTGCACAATGTTGTCCTCTTGCCTAATCAGCATGATAAAAGGAGCAGCATGAGCAAGTCCCAGTTCTACTGCTTCCCTCTCTCCTAAACTATGAAGTCAATTACATAAATCAAGACATTTTAATGTAACACAACTGTGGATAAAAAAAACTTCTAAGCTTAGGCATGTTTTGTTTTTAGGTTTTCACAATGCAGGATATTATTAAGTATAACAAAGTGGGATATCCTATGTATTCATTCAGGAGTTATTTGAATTATCCCTGGCATTTGTTCATTGCTTCCAGACTTAGGGAATTAGACAGAGAAACACAGTAACAGCTTGATCCTAAACACCATTAAGATCCCTTTAGTGAATCCTCCCACTCTCCCTGTGGGCAAGGAGTCACCAGTCCCATTACAGTCCTCCCCACCTAGCCTAACAGCAGGATAATTCTATTCTGACCAGAGGTTATTGAATATAAATTTCAATTAGCATAAGTGAAATCTGCTGTAAGAGTAATTAATTTGTTAAAAGTCAAAGGTTAAAGAAGGTACTGCGAAAGAACTTTTTTTGGGGGTGGGCTTTTTTTTATTATTTAAATTAGTAAGACAGTTCACCCAAGGGACTGAGGAGGAGGAGGGGAGGGAAGGACATTTTTCCCAGCTGGTCTTGGAAGAATGTTCACCTGAGTGTCAAGTTTAAAGAAGGGGACCTTCTAATCCTGTCTGTCTGCCATTATAAGCACATGTGAAACCTGCTATTAAAGATATGAGGACATTAACCGTGCTCCCCTTGCATGTTATTACTGCATGCATCTGCATTAGGCATCACTAAAGATGTTCCAGATACTTATATGCCAGTAGGAAAAATAAAAGCCGCAAGAAGCAGCTACCCCATTAGCAGGCAATCTGGCAAGGCCGCTGTTTTATTAAGCAGCAAGGAAGCAGTTAAAGCACTCAGCAGTTGATTCCAGAGGTATTTCATTCAAAGACATTAAAATAAATCTGATTATGAAGGTAGTAATGGCATTTTGTTCTTGTTAAGTCCAATTGGTAGACAGAACAGCAATTCCATGGTTGGTCCCATGATTACTTCTAAACATTACTATATGCTTATACAATTTCCATTATTACTATGATACTTTTAAGGAAAAAATTTAAGACAGGGTAAGTTTTTAAAGAGCACCTATATAATTTAGAAACCTCTGAATAACATTCAATATGGACTTCAGCGTGCTGTATTAGCAAAGAGAAATTCTTACCAGTCTGAAGCCACTTTTGATGACAGCCACAGTTCACACTACTTTTGAAAGTTTTATCAAATTCTCTTTCCTCTAAACTAAGCCTTCGCAAATCGGGACCCTTTTTCTACAGTACACAAAGGCAGTGTCACTGATTTCAGAAAGACTCTCTAGTGCTTGAAGTCTATCCTTGTCCAGCTAAGGCCTACATAACTGTTTACAAAATATAATTTGATGGCCACACCTAACTTCATTAAATAAAGAGCTCTGGAAAAATGCTGTCAAGACTGTTCCCTCCAGAATCCATTCAGAAGATGCAGATAATCAGACCAATACTTTTATTAAATGTCTCAAATGGCCCAGTTAGAACTTAAAAGTTCACAATTACATGCCACAAGAGGATTGGGGGTGAGGGAAGAAAGTCTAATCAACTTGGAAAGACTTCAGTTTTGAAGAAAGAAAATTAAACAGCTGGAAAAGCCTTCATGGCTTAACATGCTCTCCTGAAAATTAAAAGAGGATGTGACATTCACATACAGAGGTATCAGTACATTTACACTTAAATTGTGGGTTTTAAACTCTTTTCCAAGAGGCAATCTGATTAAATCAGAAAGATGGTTGCATTGCTTTGGAGGCTTGCATTTGAAGTCAAAACCTATCTACATTAAAGAGAAACCATTAAGTCATTGCAGAAATCATGGAGAATCTCAATATCCATAATCTAGAGAGCAGTGGATCAGATAAGCAGAGGACCAGACTAACCCTGCATTGACGACTGACAAGTACATAAATGGAAATACAAAGGAACAGTTTCTTATGTCTTACATGATTTTCAGGGATTAAAGACAAACCATTTACTCAAATGTTTTTCCTTAGGCCTGTCTTCCAATTCTGACAATGCCCTGAAGAGAAATCCATCATGACAGGAGCTACAACACAAAGGGATGCAAGTTTAACAAGGGTTTTTACATTCCATGGGGAAAAAAGAAAGAAAAAGAAATTTCAAGGAGGGCTTAAAAAAAAAAAAAAAACACAAAACCAACTCAAACCAGCAAACACTCAAGCAAAATTTTAGTCAGTTTATTTTTTTTCCCCACAAAGATGTTGGAATTCAGGCTCTGGCTGAAATAGATAAGAGGACTAGCAAAAATGTGAGTAGTCATCCTTACAGAAGAACATTCAATACCATTGGCATGAGCCAAATGCTGGCACCCAATATAAGCCAAACCAGCCTGTGGGGCCTAGAACAGGAAAAAGCAGAGAAGAGGTGGGCATAGTTACTTTAATAAAAAGATTAATAATCATCATCATCCTCATCACCACCACATATCACCTGCAAGGAAGTGGCCTCATATATAACCACACTATTCCAAAAAACATCTGCTATCTCAGAGATACACAAGGTAAAATCAAAACAAACCCCCGCAAAAAACACATACACAGTTGAGTCAGGAAATCTACATAACCAATTTTGTGGCATTCCATCACCAAGTAGCTCCCTATCCGCCCTCTGGGGGTTAAAGACCCCCTACTATGAACACTGTAAGACACCAGGCTTCAAGAAAATATAAACCCATCGGAGAAAACACTCTACTCACTGCTGTGCCCTCAGTCACACACATACACAATGGCAACACAATGGTTCTGCTGTGTCTAATGCTGCCTGCCTTCAAGGGAGAGAAGAAAGATAGGAAAAGATTTCCCCAGCAGGGACCCAAGAACAGGAATTAGCCCTGTATCTTCAGCAGCCATAAGAAGCAGAAAAATAGTCCCTCTTCTCCAGGCAGTATTAAAAGGAAAGGACTTGAGCTTCTGATGAAACTCACATGGCTAATTCTTTTTTCCACAAACTGCTCCAGTCACTCAAGTACATAAAACATTTGGAGTGACTAGAATGCTGCTCCTATTCAGCCCAGTGGTAAAAGACTGACTGATACAAATGCAGAGGAAATTCTTGAGAAAAAGAAGAAAGTCAAGCAAAGATGATGTAGGAAGGTCTGATCTGCCATTGCAGTGTCAGACAAGAATGGCCACAGGAGACCTTTGTATTTTAATTTATGCTCTCTCAGTCTGTCTGACGAGCAGCAGCTGTTGCAGCAAGAGCAGAGAACGCATGGCTGTCAGCAAAGCAGACAGGAGGGCAGTCCTTATGCCTGCTACCCTGTGGAGAGAAGAAAGATAGGAAAAGATTTCCCCAGCAGGGACCCCTCACTGCAAAAACAGATTCTGGCTGGCAAGAGCAAAAGCTGTCCTCTTCAACATGCCTCAGCAGTATTGGTATGATGCAGATGGGGAAAACCAGAACCAGAAAAAAAAGAAATATATATATACACGCACAGACATACCTGTATATATAAAAAACCCACATCCTAACATACACTGTTTACAACGGATTTTATTAATGCTAGTAGGAGCCACATTTTCTAGCATTTACACCTTTGGGATTATACCTAGTCTAAAGCATTAAATCCAGTTTGCAGTATGGGCTTGTTTCTCATTCAGTAGAAGTTATCATATCAAGATCAGGATACAATTCAGAACACCATTATACAGCAAGCACCAAGCTGGGGAGTGGTGGTCAGACAGAGAGGGAATAACTCTTTGTTGCTGCCAAGAAAACATGAATTAATCCAATTACTTCATACCTACGTAACAAAACAGGAATAAAAACCCCAAAAACAACACACAAACACAAACTTAAGAAAACCAAAACTATTCAACCAAACAAAATAACTTTTCTTTAAACACTAAGCCTTAAAGCGTTCTGTTCCATTGTCTAAGTTTTCACTAAAGTACTCCTAAAATAGATCCCCATGCAGCAAATAAAACATATTTCAGGATGAATAGCTACTGAACTGTTTTCTCAGGCCTGTGCATTTTTTTTATTAATTTTTTAAAAAATATTTCTTATAGCAACAGAATTTAGACTAAAGAGTTGTTTACCTGGAAATCCAGCTCCCAATGGGATCAGATCATGGACCTGGGGCCCTGGAAACACGGACTTAGAAAGGCATTCAAAAGCATTTGTTTATTATTTCTTAGTGAAACAAAGTGTCTTAGACTCATGAAAACTTCTTTATTTTTTTCCCCTAAGCCTAGTAAACTAGCTTAAATCTGAAGTGTACCTTCTGCCTCTGCACAGTCAGATAGCTTTAAAGCATCTGATATTTTGGGGCCAGAATCGTTATATTGCTACCTTGCCTATCTCTTGTCTTCTCTTTGTCAGACAGTAAATAGCAGTAGTCATCCATGACACTTACGTTCTTCCTCCCTTCCCATGACTATTATGCAAGTAAACAAGAAAAGTCTCACATTTTATTTATCAAATGTCAAATGCTGTGGTATGACATAAGATGACTTCTATAAATTTGTCTTGATCAAAGAATTTGCTTCGGCTACAATATAACCTTAGGGATTACGGGATGTCATGCTTGTACAGCACCGATGACTCTGCTGTACTGTCTGGCCACTGGCTTCCTTTATGCAACCCCTTAAGATCATACTCTTAACACAGTATGTTTCTTCCTTTTGGGAGGCAAGGGGGAAGAAAATGAAAAAGGACAGAACTGCGGGCAATTGCGATCCTACTTAAAAACTGCTAACTACATACCTTGCTGTTAAAAATGGCCTGGGCTGAAAATGGTTAATTCATTAGAATTGGAGAAGCTGTGTAAGGATCCAACTAGGTCACCATCTGGAAACTTACAGCTCCCTCTTCCTGGCAGCAAGCTTTTTTGTCTGTGACATCCAGCTGTAGTTGCCTTGGACTAGTACACTTAATTGACTTCACACGCCTCCGACATTTGTAATTCAACCATCTGAACTACTGAAAAGGAAGGTATCTATAATTTGTTTCTTAATGGTATAGTGTGGAAAAGTCAGGGGCAGGGTATGGCAGGGAGCAGAGAAAAGGTGTTTCAAACTATATTCCTGAGATGCAGGATTTTCACCGTGGTTCCAGAGAAGCTAAGCAGATGAGCATGAAAGTTAATTGACTCCAAGCTGCAGAACACTCTTATTACATGCCTGTTGGAACTCCACTTGTCTCAAAAGTAACCCAAAATTAACAGGGAAAAGGTACAACTAACAACTGGACATCACGTACTTCAGAAAGTTAGAGATTCAAGGACCAACCAGACAAATCGACAAAGAAAACTCAATCTTGAGATACCAAGTACAAAGATCCTAATTGTGGCTCTGAGAAGTTGAGGATTCAGAGCATACTCCCTAAGAATTATCACTATCTACCTGCCTTGTTCTTACACTTTTCATCATCTGTCTAGTACTGGCCTCTGTTCTAAGGATATTTACCTTAAACAGACCTTTTGTCTGGCCCAGTATAATCACTGGTATGGTCTCTTTGTTGCATTTTGAAAGAGGTTCTGTGAGGACTGCCTTGACAGCGCTGCCTTATTTTAGTTCCTTTCTATATGAGGAAACACTTCAACCCAAATGTTATGTTAGATGTCAGGGAGACAAGAAGGGGAGCTCAACTAGAACACCTAACAGCACATCACCCACAAAAGCTTCAAAACAGCTTTCTGTCCAACCCTGTGCAAGTTTTCATTCTTGCATTGCATACAAATCCAAGAAGGCTCTCATTTTAAATACAAAATGCCCCTTATTAAAGGCAAAACACTGATTTATTAGTGTAGCTATATCTGAATTTAAATGAATGTTTTAATTCTTCTATATATTCTTATTAAAGTAACATGATTTCTTGAAAATTTCAGAGCCACCTTTAAAAAAGCTCACAAAATTAATTCCAATACTCACTTTGAAACTTAAGTATTACTCCTTTTGCTCCAGTTTCTTTACCAACAATTATAGCTTGTTATGAACATTTCACAAACAACAATTTCATAACCTCACCCTATTCTCCTTCTGAACACTGAAAACTCATTTTGAAATTTCCTAACAGTTTACAGAGACCACAAAGTCAAAACTGCTGGCATTATATCAGGTTAAGTCAGAAAGAAGAACATTAGACACTTAACACATTCACCCCAAAGCTCAAGAGAGAAAGAAGAGAGCATGCCTTTACCACTCTTCAGTGAAGTACAGTAGAAATAACCATTCCAGGCAAACTCACAGTAGGTCATACCAGACATCTTTATCTGTATTAATTGTTTAGCTTCCATAACTTCTGTAGTAACTGTAGCTCTGCATTTCAGCATACCTTTCACTGAAGTTTTCCTAACTCGGTCTGGGGTTGATCAAAGGTATTAGACCTTGAAAACAACAGGGCAATGACAACACATCCACAGACGTTAAGAGCTAATTAAGATGAAATATTTCCAAGGGACAATACATTGTTCAGTCTACAGTGCTTTTTTTCAGATTTAGTCCATCCATATAAATGACTAATTAAATATTAATTAGAGGGTTAGTGTTTGAGATGGACAGCACTCACAAAAAACCAACATACAGCTTTAACTCAAGGCAGTTAAACCTGTTAGGTGTTTCAGTGGCAAAATGGTCTACTGATTTCCCCCATTCGTATCCTCACCTGAGTGGAGTTCTTTTCTTCCCATGTCACTCATCATCCCCTCAGTTGGTTTATGAAGCCATATCTTACACTGCACACTGGCACACAAACTGTTTTAAGTTGGTTTTGCTGGCAAAGATGCCAGCTTAAAACTCCCTCTTTGAAAAAAAACATCAAACCTCCAAAGTACCTTTGAATTGGCATGGGATCCCAGCAGGAAATGAAAGAATATTCAAAAAGATGTCTTTTATCACATCTTTCACACCATACAGAACACAGCCCAATAATATTTAAAAAAAAAAATGTTTTAGGTATTTAAAAGTTGTCAACATCCACGAGGTTAACAGAAATCAAGACTACACAACCTTCAAAGAAACATATTTTCAATTCCTTACCACTAAAACTTATCTTCAACTTGTTTAATAGAGCTGTAGTTGGATTGATATATTGTTTCTTCACACACTAGAGGAAAAAAAAGTAGGATTCTTTCCCTTAGGGAACTCCCTTGCACTGAATGTAGTCAAAAGGCAAGGCTCAGCACATCTCCTCCAAAACCTTGGAGCAAATTTTGTCTCTGTAGGTTAATGTTGCATTTGAAGGTACATGAACATCTAGCAAATTAAGGATTCAGTGCAATAGCTTGAATAAGTTCTTCGTCTCCCTTGGTGGTATGATTAGTCTAGAAGTAGGGAATGTTAATCTTGCTTTTTAAAAAAAAGCCATCAATAAGAATCAGTTTTACATTTCTTTAAAGCCTTCCTTAAAGGCAAAAGGAAAGGTGTTTTTTGCTGTTTACTTCTAATAGTATTGAAACCACCGGTATTAGCACAGACTATAACTATCTCCTCATATTGCATTAACAGAAACTGCTGGAACAACCTAACAGTAAAAAATAAATGCAATATTCATCAAGTTCTGAATTTAGACAGACTGTTTTTACCTTTTCCTCTATTAATCACCAAAGCATAAACAAAACTAGTCTGAGATGTTCAGTTCCCATTCAGCTATAAACTGATTTTCAGGCTTGATTTATATACACAGCTTCTTTTATGCTTTGTTTACAGAAATTCTTTTATCTGCCACACTAGCTTACTTGATAAGACACCATTAGCAATAATGGAACATATTTCATGCAGAAGCCATTATCTTTAGCCTAAGATG
Organism: Larus michahellis; assembly: GCF_964199755.1. Taxonomy (NCBI): domain Eukaryota; kingdom Metazoa; phylum Chordata; class Aves; order Charadriiformes; family Laridae; genus Larus; species Larus michahellis. The sequence continues at coordinate 33,012,824 of NC_133900.1, read as the reverse complement.
TTGTTAAAGTTCAGAAGCCATTAATAAAATGTGGTGATTTCTTATGTGGCTAATGGTAGACCACATAAGTAGTGGTACTTAACAGACGAGCATTAGTAGCTCCATTGGACACAGATTTATCATTAAGTTGCTGCTATTATTGTATGTGCCTGGCAAAAGCAAGACTCAGTACTCAATACAGTACTATGCATCACTAGTTATAAAAAAATGACAGCAATGACCAGCTTGCTGCCCAGACTGGTGGCAATGCACATAGCCTGCAGAAACCACTGTTAAGTGATATTTCAGCACATGTAAAGCAGTTTCATACAAGCACACCTCTACTCTACAACTAGAGAGAACACAGTCACAATTGTCTGCTGTGGATGAACTCAATGTGCTTTAACAGCTAAATTCTCTCAGTGCTACAAGTATCAGAGTCACATATCACTCCTATTATTGAGGGGAAGTTTTCATTTAAACGATTAAAATGGTCAGACAGGGTACTTACTCCGAGACACAAACTAGCAGAAACACTGCCTGATAGGCTCCACTGTCTCTGCCCGAGTTTTTTGGTTAGACTAGTTTATCACCCTTTTTCTCACCTCTTAACTACTTAGGCAACTGAAGTAATTGCTCTAGCTCTTTTGATAGTCTTTTCAATGTTTTGTTTGGGGGATCTCTTTGGGCTTCCCCACCCTCCTCTTTTTTTTTTTTTTTAAAAAAAAGACAACATTGCATGAAAAGCAGTTACACAGCTGCCACCAAGTGATTCCCATTGAAATCAACAGGAGCTGCTCTTATGCAGAGGCCTGTAACAAGGGCCCAAGCATTTAAAGCGCTGAAAGCCTTTGTGCTCTATACCCTAAGTGGATGAAGGCAAGCTATGCAGGGGGCTCATTCAAAATTAATGCTACATCAGGAAGTGGATGAGGGAGAGGGAAGGCACTTAATAATTGATCCACAGTTTGTTTTCTGTGAATTCTGAAATGTCTTTATGTACATGTTTGTTTTGGTTTGCCTTTTTGTGTTTGGTTGTTTGTTTTTTTTTCAAGCTAGAGAGTTTTTAAACTAAAGTCCCACTACAAAACCAGAGTGAAATAATGACAAGAAAACTCCCAAAATAGCACTTTGATAACAACAACTGCAGAAAAATATCTACCCAGACGGCAACACGAAGATGGAATAGAAAATAAGGCAGGTTTATTCAGATAAGGCAGGTTTATTCAGATAAAGTATGACTATCTTCTCACTTTTAGATTACCTTCTCAAAGTTAAATATCTTCTGCTTTATGAACAAGTGGTGTATTCCCCAGTCCTGCTCTTCCTGTAAGAAGTTACAGGTTTCTCTTTTCTCCACCATTTATACAGAAGTCCAATCCCACCCCACAACACAGACAATGTCCATCCTTCCAACTTATAAAGGCCTTTAGGCTCCTCAAGCTAGGAGTCTAACCCTGCTCACATGAACAATTTTGACAACACAGCTACACCAAAATTGTTCTACCTTGCTCAGTAAGAGTCATCTGCACTCATTTCAAGGACAGGTTACAGTGGCAAATTGGAACAACATAGCCTTTTAGAGACCAATAATGGTCTGACCCTAGTACACTAAGGAGATTTTAACAAATAGTACTCACTAAAGTTTTGATAGGTCTCCAAAGATACAAAAAAAGGAGTCCCACCAACTCTCAACTTAAAATACTTAGGACTTTACAGTATGCTTCTAATTAGTGTAGCAGCAGCAACCACCAGCAGCCTCTTTAAATTTCAGTCCTGTACTCCAGCCTCAAGTAACATCACTAAGACCTTGTGCTTCAAAAGCAACAAGCCTTCCATGTGGTTCAAACAGTAGACACAGCACATCCCTCAAATCTTCGCTGACCGCGCCAGTCTCTACCATGCCCCACACATTCCACCTCACCTGCTTCTACACAGCTCAGTCCTGCAGCAATTGTATATGAAGCTGAAACGTGAAATTCTTTACATCAAAGTCAGAGTTGCGTGTACAGTTTTCATATTCACCAGTCTTATAATTTGACACATGGAGTAAAGACGGATTATTTCTGCAGATATTATTTGGGAGGCCTTGTACCAACACTGAGACTTGCTGTTTCAAAAAGAGATGTTTGTGCATTACACTGAAAAAAGGCACATGTTCATGGACAAAAAGTTTTTTGGCAAATGTAACAAGCGCCTTATAAAATGGTACAAAAAAAGCCAGTGATGGTTGGTTTTGGTTCCCCCACACACACATACACTTCTTCCCACTTTCCTGTGGGCTGGTGGCTGGACACCTGTAACACAGCCAGCAAACTGCCCCTGTAGAAAGCCCTCTCAGAGCATGGCAATGACCATGCAGGAGTTCCTGTGGGCTAAGAGCATAGAAGCTTTCAATTCCAGGTGACAGGGGTAAGAACACATAGAGACACAGAGCGAGACACAAAAAGGGCTACCTTGGAGAATGGAACAGAGAGAACAGCCTCTGCAAACTGGAGTAGAGAACAAACTGAAAGGAGGGCAAAAATCAACAAGAATCAAGTATTTATAAGAGACATAGTAATTCATCCAGGCAGTAATCAGCTGCTATTGACAAGAAAACCACAGATAACAGTGGAGTTGAGTCTATCATTGCTGTCATTTATTAGGCATGACATTTCAAATAATATATGAAATACTGGATCACAGTGAGTTCACTGGAAATCCAGTGGACAAAGTTCTGGGAAGGTTGAAGGCAAAAGCTACTGTTGCCCACATCTGTCCTTTTGCCTCTGTTAGAGGCTAGCAGCTCTGCAGAACAGCTGACAGGGTCATAGGACAATGCCTCCAACAGAAGACAAAAATGGCCAGATGGGAGCCGCAACTCATTCACCTGCTACAGAGGCAAAAACCTTTCAGTATCAGTTGCATCAAGATTCCCACTGGTTTTCTTCAATATGCAAAGCTATTACTGCATCTGCTCAGGAGCTACTTCCTCTCCAACAGGTATGAGAGTGGTTTAGGAAAAATGAAGGAGAACAGAGGCCAGCAAGGATGTAAACCAGGTAAAAATGTAATTGGCTTGCATTCTTTAGTCAAACACACTAGTTACTTGCATGGAAAAGATGTTGCAGAATAAAATATTGATTCAGATGCCACTACAAACCTTTAGACTACCCAGGCAATGGTTTTGCCTGTGCTGAAAATAACAGGACATCTTGTTAAAGGAAGGAAACAGCTTACATGTAAAAGAAAGCAAAGTTTTTAAATCACATTCAGCCCCACGTAGCTGAAGTGGGAACACTACTGGTGACCATGCCTGACCTGTTCTGCTGCTGCTGGGAGAATACAGATAGAGGGAAGACCATTCCAAAAACCCCTTCTTTCCATGTAACAGGAATTAGATGGGTTTCCAGTGCCTTCAAGTCCTGCTTTTCAGCACATAAGTCAATGAAATTCTCTTCTAGCAAGTCAGGAATTAATTATTTTTTATATATATATAAATAAAATAATGCTGTCTTTAACTATGTACGCATACATATATAAATGTATTTCCAACATTAAATGCATACTAACATTTTGTTTGCAACAAAGCCAACAAAAAGGATACTACTTGGGAATGGATAATCATGGCAAACTGTCTTCAGAGAGATCATTTGCCACCCCTTCCAATAGGCCACTCCAATGAAGTGCCTTATTACCGGGAGTGGCAGGGTGTTTGGAATAACGTTTATGGGAAGGCAAAGAAACCAGAGAGGTAGATGAGGGAGCTGTCCACTTAAACTTAAGTTCAAGTTAAGTTCACATTACAATAAGCTTGGTAGACTATCACTGTTCTTTCTTTCTGCAAGATCACTGATCAATTAGGAGAAAACAGATAACAACCATAAATCTTACTAAAATAGAGGAAATCAAACTGCACTGGAGGAGCGTACCAAGCAGCACATACATCTACATAATAGTCCTCACCGGACTGAGCTAATTTTTAACACATCACAATGCAAAACCATTTTACCTAGAGTTGAAACAGGCTGTGCCAGTACAATCAGTTTAAGTTGATCTATACAGGGAAAGGAGGAGACAGTCCCACCATCTTCTCATACTTCATTCTTGCAACCAAACAGCAAGTCAATAGAAATTGACATAGATGAGAGAGTTCTCAGTCAGATTTAGTAACTGCTATCGGTCCAATAAAGTTGTACTAACACATTTGGTTCTGTAGCCTTGTGCCAGCCTCAGCCATTTGCAGCCCCCTGCTTTCTTTTTGACACCAGAATTTGCAAGGCAGCACACCAAAACCAGTCCTGAAACCACCGCCATAACCAAGGCAGAAAGCGGCCCTGCTACAGAAACAGGTCTTTCCAGTCATTCCAAAAGGAAAAAAAAAATTGAGTTAGACTACTAGGAAAGCAGCAAGGCTTCACAACCCCCTGGATGCCCACAGAAAGAGAAAGAAACAAGAGGATGTTTGTGATATCAAGAAATACTGATTAAAAACTAGACCTTAGTTATTTTTTTTAACTGCAATCATACATATTTTATATTTATATATACATATTTTTATAGCCTTCACATCAGTCATATGGCTGAATTTTCATCTAGAAATGAATTACATAACTCCTTGGAAAACAGGGCTTCTAATTTTAAAAGTTTTTACTCTTCTTTTTTAATTATTTTAATTACTATTTAATTATTGTTGGACTGACTGAATTCACACTTATTCCTTTCGACACACCCACGTAAACCAGGAGTTGGGAGGACAACTTCTACAAAATTCTCTTTTACCCACATGGAAAAGGGAACCCTTCTGTTTTTATATTTCAGTAGCAAAAATAAAAATCTGAAACCCTTGCTTTGTGATTATTAGAACACCCCATTATACTCCCAGTTGAAGTGGCTGAGGATGCTTGCTCCCCCTCTTCCTCATTTGCTGGTAGGACCCAATGTTTTGAATTGTCACCTTTTCCAAATTCTGTTCTCCAGTCTGAAACACTCTAACCACATGGCATTGCAAACACAAACTTGAGAGAGTTCTTCCACAAGGTGAGACGGTTAATTGAACCGTGGCATGAAGCAACAAAGCCTTTGCCATACATTATCTGTGAACTTTTTTCCTCAGTGTCTCTGCTTTTATATATAAGCCATTTACAGCACATAGAGGGAATCCCCTTCAAGCTCTTTTTAATCAGAGCTGGTTAGAAAACAGAAGGCAGCAGCAGAAATGTGATTCAGTGAGAGGGAAGCACAGAGAACCTAGCCTCAGAAAGGAAAATATGTGCCCTGCACATGGGTATATAAAGCAAAGGTGTCTGACAGGGAGAACCTGTGAGGCAGGCTCTGACAAAATGATAGACACCAGGTGGATCTCCTAGGGGTGACACCCCAACACGGTGTTACTGCATCTTTGCTTGGGGCACCAGAGCTCAGTTGAGAGAGTCTGCCCTCCTGACACAGATGAAGGCCTGACATAAAATAGTGTTTCACATTATGGAAGATTTGCCCCTAAATCAAAGTAAATTAAGCTGGACTCTCATTAAACGTAAGCTACTAACACTAGGAAACACTCAGTAGGCTGAATTATTGCAAACATCCTTGCAGTCTCATTTATATCACACTCATTACCCTGTAACAGTAGCTTGCTGGAGCTATGACAGTAGTTATGCAGGTTTTAATTCATTAACACTATATGCAGGAAAACAAAACAGAAGTCTCTATAAACGCAAGATATTTCATGCATCTAAAGGCTAGATATCTCCTTTCAATTCTATATTTGAATACACCACTACAAAGAAACACCACTGTTAGAAATAATTTTACTTGCCTATTGAGGAGAAAGAGAACATATTTAGGCAGAAATTCCTACAATTCTTTGATTTTTCCATAAGAAGTTTTGCTGTTGAGAAAACCAGGTGGCAACACGTACAGAATAGGCATACAAAACATAATATGTATTTGCCTCATTGCAAAAAAAAAAAAAAATCTTCTATCACCACACATCAGGAACATTGCTTGAAATGATTTTCAATATTATTTGATGTAATGGAGCCTTCACTAGGAGCAGAGGGATTTTCAAGGCCTCGAAGAGGCATATTGATTTTTCCCAGTTCTGTGGGAAATTGACAGTTCATTCATAAGATCCTCTGTGTGTGCTGAAATACTTATTCTAAATGCTGTCCAGAGGAAAGTGACTGGAAAGTTAAAACATTAGCTGAAGAATATGATGTGGAAATTGATGCATATTAAAATAAATAAATACTGCTATTGCCATTTGCCTCATCTATTTTATATAGCTAAAGGAGTAGGATCTGACTGGTTTTAGCACCTCCGCAAGTCAGACCATCTGGAGGTTATACGAGACCACACTGAGCCAGAGTTTGATATCAAATCAAGTACCCCTGACTGCAAGCCAGCATGCTAGTGACATTTTTAAATGCCAGTGTAAGGGGAAGGCTGGACTGCTCTAGATCTTTGAGTACGTTACAGGAGTAGCTACACTCTGTGCTAACAGGGACATCCATGCATACCAACCTTATACCTGTGCAAAGTCCTGCTGAAATCAGTGGAAATCTATATCCATAGTGATCTGCAAGAGGGGATATTTTTTGGCAGAAGCAGCAGCACAATCACAAAAATTGGGATGTTTCCCAAACTCACACAATAGTACAATGGAAAAGAAACAAATTAGGCCTCAAAGCAGTCAAGAATAACCTATGTTTTCCTGGATTTTGCACTGTAAAGCTGTAGTAGAATGCAGTTCAGCACCTTGGTAAAAATGGGTAAGTGGGTTTTTTTTATTTTTTCTTTATTGCATTGCAACATATTTCCTAATTTTTAATGGGGGAAAAAATATGGAAACTGGTACAAGAGTACAAAGTCACTATGGAATGCTAGCTAATGAAAAAGTCAGATATTTAGAAGAGTTAAAAAAGCACTTTAATAGTTAATGCTGACAGTAACTTCTGGGTCATGACTAACAGAGATGGGTTACTTCATGAGCTGTTCAGCTCCTTGCTCCTGCCTACATCAATAAAACAATTACAGTCCTGTTGACAGCCTACTAGCCATGCATTTGCGAAACATGCTGTATATTTTGGGAAAAGCAAAGTATGAAGGCTGATTCTATTCTTACAGTGCTATAGTTTAAGACTGAAATTCCCTAACTGGCAGAATTAGCTCAGGAGATTTCTTTGGGTCAAAAATATTCTCTCTCACCTCCAGTTGTAACTGGAAGCAAAATATTATATTCTAAATGCTTACAGCAAATCTTCACAGGTTACCGCTCTTGGTTAATGGAGTATAAACTGTTGAAGTACCTAGACTGAGCATTTAACAACACATCAGCTTCTTACTCCAAATTTATAAGTTGTAGTAGCCCTGGTGCCAAAAACAGTTTATAATGCATTTTCAACAAGAAGTCTATTTGTAGGAAAGAGGCTCAAAAGAAAAGGAAGTATTGTTTCACTAACTGTAATCCCGGGTTTCTTATCCTCTACTAATCATTAACTATTGTGTCTTACAGAGTTTAAGGAATAAAGAATAAATTAAGTTTGCCAAGAAATACTTCAGGATTGCAGTGATCTATGGAACTAGGTTTAGAGAGTGTTCTTTAAGATTACATACATAGTTTCAAACTCCTGTCCACTGGAGAGGACAGAGAAGTTCCTTACACTTTTCTTTCCTGCCCACAAAAAAAACCCAACCAAACTTCTCCCTCACATTTTCCATTTGAAAATTAGTCTACATCTATTGCACTACCTGATATAAGTAATCTTTTTTTAAAAAAAACAACCAAACATGTTTACTGGGTTCCCATTTGGAAAAAAAAAACCAAAACCTTTCTTCCCCAGCATAGGTCATGCTTACTTTCCCTGTGTGCCTATTATATACTGTACTTGAATATATACATACATAATAAATACAGTAAAGAGTTTCTCATGAAAAGACTGTCTTACTGAATACAGGTAACATGTCTACGTTCAAATTCAATGTTACAGAACATAGATCTGTTGCCTTTATTAAGAAAACATCAACATGCAACAAGGGGGATAGGACTAGGACCAAAGATAACTTGTTTTCACACATACAAACGTTCATAAAATGTTTCACTTGCAGAATTATTCTGTTGGGACTTCCTGTACTCTGGGTGCCATTCATATGCATCAGCTTTTCTCTGATTGGGACACTCAAGATTCAAAATTAACTCTTTGAGACAGATGTGCCACTAGGTAAAACTTACTATGACAATTCAATCAAGGTGAAAGACTGGTAAATACATTTACCAAATTCATCTTTAACACAGAATAAAAGTGCGTAAGCTGCATTTGATAGTTCCAGTAATATTCACTTGAACTATGTTGACATCAAACACAGGAAGTCGCACAATTAGATTTTTCTAGTTCTTGTGTCCTTATGTTTCTTTAATCTTTTATAAACTAGAGACATCAAATAGCTTAAAACAATAACATTTACAAACACATAGTTTTGACGACACAAACACATAGGAGAAAGGAAACAGCTTCATCCATGTTCCTCATCTATTTCTTTTTGTATAGCCAATGACACAGTCTGCCACAAGGGAAGGCAGGGCAAGGAAAATTTTTATTCCAGGAATGACCTGTACAAATCTGAAATAAGTCCCCTGGAGGCAGCTAAGTTACTGTATTTTTATATGCATTTAAAAGACTGGGGCTACATCTGCTGAAAGACACACTGAGGAATTCAGGAATCCCAAGCTCACAACAATGCATCTATTTCATCAACACGTACATCACCGCCTTTCACTGTTACAAAACATTTGTGTATTTTCCCAAGACAAGCATCGTTCTGTTTCTGGCAAGACCACTTGTCAAATACTCTCGAAGTGTGCTGTGCTATTAAGAAATTTTAAAAAAAAAAAAATGTTTCCACTTCCACTGCAAGGGTATTTTCCCAATGCAGTTTTTTTAAAGACCAAATGCTACAGAATACATTTGAAAATTGCATGGGACAAGCTTCACATTGATTTTATTTTTTTTTTTTTTTTTTTAAAACCACTGTGGCAAGGGAAAATTACATAACCAAGGCCGCCTCCGTGGATATCTGAAAACCAGCTGACATCAGAAAATTATCTTGTGCCCCTTTGAAAACAAGCTATCAACAGCATACAAAATTTAATAAGCAGTCTATTTGTTGTCCCTTAAAGGTCAGTGCACTTTTCCAACACTATTCCCATAATACACTTACATAACTTTATTCAGTTTTCTTTCCAATATCTTCCTGTAATTCAGAAAACTATTTAGGCTCCCATATGGTTGCCATCAAAACCAGCAGATGCCAAGCAAATTAAAACACAAATTATGACTTGTAATATGCTGATGTATCATAATTGCAGCATATCTCACAACTTACAGTGAATTATCAGATAACACAAAGAGTTCTGAAGTGTCAATGCTTTCTATACATCCGTCCGATTAGGCTAGGGTCAGTGGAATCAAGAGTGGATTGAAATTCAGGGTTAAAAAATAGTATGTATCTACAGTTTCCACCAACTACAATAAAGCATAGAGAGCAATTCAAAACAGGTCTTAGAACTAAAAGTCAGCTTAAAACTTCTTGCAAAAGTAGAAGGGGAAAGAAAAGGAAATGGTTCTTGCCTTTTGGGAAGCAGGGTGGCCTAGTTTTACTTTTTGCATTGTACCTTTGACATCATTCTACATAGCAGTCCAAGGGCGAAGGGGAGGAGAAGGCATTGTTTGTTTGCTTTCTTTAACTACAGAAAAACGTTGTCTATTACCTTATATTAAGGCTGCGGCTCTCATCTAAATCAGATTACATTATGGTTTACCTAGACAAAGACATAAGGGTCACAAAAAAAAAAGCACTGCCTATTCCATCAGCCTAGAAAGGTAGCAAACATAATGTGGTGCTTTCACAAGCTAGTCAAGTTAAAGCACAGGTGTGCCCTAATGAACAACCAGCAGAAGAATGTCATCTGAGGAATGGAAAGGAAACATAATAACAAGTTCCAATTTTTTATTTAGATGTATTTGTGCCTATTTGGTCTCATTTCCCAAATCTTACTTTGGCGATTGCCAAAAAGGCTTTCCTTTTCCACGAGAGCATAGTAATCCCATAAAGTAAGTTTTTCCGAACAAACACTTCCAGCGTATTTACCCATTTTAATACTGAATTTCAAAAAAAAAAAAAGCCTGCAAATATACCTAAACCATTAATTATGCATAGACTTAGTGGATAATATTGTCTTCTACAACAGTATGAAACACATAGACAAGAACGCATTACCTGGGGTGGTACAAGACTGAGAGCATACTGTTACCTTTAGTTACAACTACATATACAGCATTAGAATGCAACTTTCCCACGTTCAGTGTTCTAATAAATCAGTTGAATTTTTTACGAAAAGAAATAACAGACTAGCCCAAAACCAGAAATTGACAAAAAGGTCTGATAACTTACTTTGCCCATATTCTGCGGCATATAAAGTCTCCGATTTTTTGTAATATCTTCAGTTTAAGTAGCATGTACAATCATTCCCCACATAATTTCAACAGATCTATAACATTCCTCTGTTCAAGGAACTGACAATTTTCTTGTCAAAATCATTACTCTTCCAATTCAGTTCTCTTTATTTTTAGTCTTTTTTTTTTTTTTTTTTTTTTTTTTTTTTTTTACAATGCAGAACAGAGAGTATTTTCCCATTTGTTTACAATAAAATTTTGAAAGGTTGTGTTAAAACCACTACATAACGCTGCTCAGGTAGAAGATTCAACAAAGGTGTTCTACACATCTCCAGGTTCACAAGATCCCTGGAGAGCATCATGGGGTTAATACGATAACCTTTTCATCATTTCAGTCTACTTACAATGACTATATTCGTGGCTATTTTTGATTATCACTTCCTGTGAACAGCCAACCTAACTTACAATTTTCATTTACAGCTTTTCTGGCACAGTTTCATGACAGACTATTGAAGGGTTTGCTGTTAATTCAGTAAAAACAACATTAAAATGTATTCTACAAGAGTAACTGCCTATGTTTTCACTCCAAATTATGAAAGACATGGTAATAAGTGCAGGCTTCCTAATAAAGAGATTAGAATATTCTGAAGAAATTACTAAACTCTTATAAAGTACTTTGTGGATTTCAGGAAGTTTAGCCAAGGACACAGATGAGACAATTAGCATTTTGCAAAAAGGAAAATCTGTAAGCAAGGGCCACACATCAAGCAAATGGCAGAGTGGGCGATTCACTCAGCTATGTATACAGGGTATATAGCTTCTTATAGACCAAAGTGCCTGAAGAAGCAAGACAACATGTTTATGTATATTCCACCATAATCTCCCTCTTTTAGTCCAAGGACACAACACACAAGTGTTCCTCACACTTTTCTGCTCCTTGCTAAAAAAACATCTGTGTTCACAGCAACATATGACGGAATCTTCAGAGTTGGAAGGGACCTCTAGAGATCATCTAGTCCAACTCCCCTGCTAGAGCAGGATTGCCTAAAGCACACATGCCCAGGGGAATCGAAATGAAGCAACAGACAAGTGAAAAGAACCATGGCAAACTCAACCACTAAAAACTGAGCAAATAGTACGACAAAAACAGCTACTGTAGGGTCAGAATACTACAAAGCTTGCAACCACTCATCTCCACAGGTTGGTCTTATGCCAAGTAAACATTTACATAAAACTGCAGTCAACTTCACTCTAGCAGCATACTTTCTTGATTAAGGAAAGGTATTTCACTATAAACATGTCACTAATCAAAACTCCCATCCTTCCAAAACATCCTCTTCAAGCATCTTTACTTTCCAGGAACACAGACACAAGGTTAGCTATGAATAGCTGCTAGCCACGTAACCAGCCTCTATTCTCACAAAGGTGATAATCACAAGCTCAATATTAGTCAGAAGGTTTCTCTCCTGTATTCTTCCCCACCTTCAACCATAAAATTTCAAGGTGTTTCCCCCTGCGTCCCCAATTCACCTTTCTAGTCCAAAGAAGCCACTATAACATATGTACTCAACTTGTCTTCAAAGCCCCTCAAAAATACATTCACCCTACCTGGGTTTGTGCATGTTTCTCATTGCTAAATGGAGTATCTCATGAAAAGAGGGGAACTGTAAGAGCCTTCATTCAACTTTAACATTCTAAGCAGTGATAAAACCTCATAATTTATGTGTGTGTGAGAACGCTCACCCCCTCCCTGTGGCTACAAAATTTGGCATATACATCCAAAACCAGCTGATTCTCTTTCAAACCCAACACATTGAGAAGATGCTAGAAATACACTTATATGCAGGTTACATTTCACTATACAGTTCTGCCTACTCTATAGCCAGTGCTAGAGTGTTGCAATAAGATACTGTGCAGTCACGAATCCCTGCAAATGCCCAACCAAGCCTCCCATGGGCTAGCACTTTAGGGATGGGTGGGAATAGTGTTTCCTCCCTTCTCCCTCCTATTATTGCTCCTACTACTACGTGGTAATACCTAATCATAATAAAACCATGCCATACACAACCTCGTCATTGTGTAATCACTGCCTTAAACAGCACTGTTCAGAGAACTTAAGCTGTGATTTTTTTTTATTTATTATTGTTTTTATTTACCAGGGATATCAGCACAAACACACGCAGATCAATTCGTTCTCCAGGCCTGGGTGCTTAGCTGCTCCCTCCCCCACCACAAAGCAGATGAGGGGGAAGGAAGGAGGGAGGAGGAAAAAAGGAAAAGAGGGGAAAGGAAAAAAACAAACAAACAAACACAAAAAAGCAAGAAATCCTCTTCGCACCTACAACAAAAGCAATTAGGAGAGCCGGAAGGGATGAGGAACCGGCAGCCTGCCGAAGGTGCAGGAATGCAGCACGCCGACTTGCCCGGGAAAAGGCTACCCGGAGCCGGGCGGGGGGCGGCCAGGAGGCTGCGGGGGGAAGGCTGAAAAACGGCCTCCGCGCCTCGCGCCCCCCATTCAGACCCCCAACCGCCGGCCTCGCGCCCAACTGTCACACACAACACCCCGGGGCTCCGCTTTTACACCTCCCTCGGTTTTCATTTCTGGCCGTGCCCAGCCCGAGAGCGGCGGCGGGGGAAGAGGAGGAGAAGGGAGAAGGTGGCAGAGGAAGACACCAAGCGCCGTGCGACCGGCCCACTTACCCAGAAAATGACATTGAAGCCGAAGATGAAATATTTGATGCAACAACTGACTTCAGGCCCCTTGTAGTGCTTCCCGGACATCCTCTGCGCTCATGAAGACACTTTGCTCGCAGCCAGGGTGAGAACCAAAGGGGGGGGGGGGGAATGAAAAAATAAAAAAATGGGGGGGCGCTGGGGGGGAGTAAAAGGAAGGGGGGCTGGGGGCGGCGCGGCGCGCAGGGCTCAGCGCCGGCTGCGCGCCGTAGGGAGATGCGGCAGGAGCGGCGCGGTGGCGGCGGGTCGACTCCGACTTGCCGAGCCCCGGGGATGGCCGGCGAGCAGCTCCCACCTCCTCCTCTTCTCCCGCATGGAGGAGGCCCCGGCTACTCGCGGTGGGAGGCGGGAGGAGAGAAAGAGAAGGAGAGACTCTGCCGCTGGGGAAGGAGCCGCCGGAGGTACCCGGGCAGAGGCACGGGGCTGGCTGCCGCCACAGCCCGGCGCGGCGCTGCCCTGCCGGAGCCGCCGGCCGCCCCTCACCCTCTCGCCTAACGCTCGCTCCCCACGCCCCCCGCCCTCACAACGGCAACGGCCGCCGCGCGCCCCGCCCCACTCGGCGCCCCGGCGACGTGATTGGCGTCGCGTCCCGCCAATCCGACTGCATCCGGCCGGCCGGCCACAGGCGCCCCTGGGGGCGGTGCGAGGGCTGCTCGGCGGCGACCCGTCCTCTACCTACCCCAGCTCCTCCGCGGCGTTCCCCGGCGGGCGGGGAGCGCGGCCCGGCGGCGGGGGTGGCCGTCAAGTGGGTCCCAAGGAGGGGCTGATGGCAGCGGGGCTGTGCCCGCCGGCCTTTGTCTGCAGCGGCGAAGGCGGGGGGCGACGGTGCTGCCGCCTCGGTTACGTAAGGGGGCCGTTGGGCCTGAGGCTGGCCGTCGGGGCGGCCGTTGGGGGCAGCCCCCGGCTGGGTGGGTATCGGCGGCCGCGCCTGTCAGCGCTGAGGTAAAGGCGGTTCGTTTCGTGTTAGGTGCCCGTCGGTAGTAACGGTATTCGACGAGCCCGTCTCTTTGTTAACGGGTTTGTAAGTCAAAATCGAGGTTTCTGCCACTCTTCTGCGACACCTCCCGCGGCAAGGTCCCCGGTGGGTTGCCCCAGCCGTGGCCTTGCACAAAACCCAGAGGTGCCGGGCCGGGGGGTTCCCCGCCTCTTTCCGACAGCTGGGGACGACCCAGGCCGGCCAATGCCGAGGCAGCCTGGCTGGCGTGAGGGAAGGGAGGACAGCGCTCCGTAGCATGCACGGGGAGAAAAGCCAGGAGAGCAGCACGGTTGGCTACAGTAATGAGGAGCAAGGCGATAATTGTACGGTGGAGGTTATTCTGAATGGGTGCCTTCAGATCACCTCCCATGTGAACTCGCATGCACTACACGCACAGGAACACATGAACTATTTTACAATGTTTTCTAGAGTTCATATTGTAACATACTCTGAATTTATATTGAACCTGCCAACTGTAAAGTTATGTGGCTTAGTTGTATTGATACACTGGGATTCAGAGTCCACGTGGTCTGGCATTAACAGCATAATGAATATCATTTCTTTGCTGAAGAATATCATTTCAGTGTTTCGAGTCTTCAGAGCTTTCTGGTCCAGCTGTAAGCACAATATTTTTAATTCAAAAGATGGAAGGCTTCTTTGTAATAAATTACATTTCCCACCTCTACAAGGTTGCAAGATAACACACTTCAAAAGTATGATATTATTAGAACTACAAAAGATGGTCTTTGTTTCAATATCACTTCATGTTGGTTATGGGGCCTTGGTCATGTGTCTTTTTTGAGAGAGAAGAGAAATATTTGCCCATCAGCTCTGGTAGATGTTGAGAAGAAAAATCATCTGCTGAAATGGATCCATGAAAATAAGCAGTGTTATTGGTAAATGAGAAATTAATACATGTCTATACAATTTAACTGTGATTGTATAGTTTATCACATGAACGTTATCCCTGCGTCTATTGTTAGAGTATTGTTAACACTGTGTCTTTGCAAGACCATGTATGGGAAGAGGGTAGAAAAGGGTGAATAATTAGTAATGAGTAGGTTCTGTACCAATGAGTAAAAGCACATCACTTACAGGAGGGTATGGTAATATGTATTATATTAAGGTGCTGTTTTTACAAGTGGATTCAAATATTGGTGACAACCTGTACAAACATTTATAATATTACTGTCATAACACCCTACTAACACCGCGTGTTGGCACCCTTTAGCATTTTAATGCTTCACAGGCAACAGGAAAATATTGCAGAGTAATATTTATTACGACAAATTCAGTAACAATCTCAGATGGTTTACCTATTAATCCCTTCGTTCCCAATCAACAACTTCAAAAGAAATGCAGCCTGCATCAATTATAGCATCATATTACATGACTTCACTTGCTTTCTCAATCGAGAATAGTCTTATTGACAAGTGTAATTTTAAAGTCAAAAGCATTTCACATTGTCCCATCATCTGATCAGCTTAAGGAGAACTTAAGACATCTGGTGTTAACACCTAAACTGCTTACCTGAAGAGGGTATTGAATGCATAACTTTTTAATTCACTTTGTGCGTACAGTTCCTGTGCAGCCTCCGAAATGAGCAACCAGACAGCAAAGGCAGCAGAACAGCTTTGATGTAGGTAATTGATCTTTCAGAATGCCAGCTGGAACAGAGTCCTCTGCACCTGCAACAGCCTCTCTGGTTTACAAACACATTTTGTCTCCTGTCCTAAACAAACAGGGATAAAAAAAACCCCATCTTTGGCTTTTTGCCATCTCTTGTGGATTGCTTCTTACATGCTTTGGCCACCTAGGTCTGGAAGCTGAGCAAGATGACTGTGACAGCGCTTTAAATTCACTGTTAGTTACCAGTCAACACTGAGTTCCAGTGTGATGTTTTGGCACAAAAGCCCGAGGCAATACTAAGCAGGAGCAATATTACCATTCCTTGCAGTATGGCAAGACAGTTATTCAAATTCTATTAGTTTATAATTCATCTGTCTAGTCACAGGAGTACTAATGGACAGTATTTCAATGACAAAGCAACGTTTCTAGTAGCACAGTGCTTCATAACACTAGGCAATGCTTTGATTTATTACTGACATAAGAGAAAAAGTCCCATCTACTTCGTATGTCTAAGATGTAGATATCAACAGACGACTTCCTGACCAAAGACTGGCCAAGTGTAATGTTAGTAAGTGCAGGAAGTTTGAGAAGTTCCTATCTTAAAAGGGTTATAGTTGCAGACTCTGAAATTCTTACTTCCCACCAAGTGAAGAGCTCTCATCCCAATTCCTCGATTCAATCATTTCTTAGATCCAGCACCTCTGTCTTTGTGTCAGCTCCTGTTTTTTGATCTATGAATTCTTTGACATTTTCCAGGGAAAAAGAAATGCAAGTCTGAGTGACTCAAGATGAGAAATGGCTAAGCAGCACATTGAAGACTCTAGTTCCATGAGTTATCGCATTGGTAATCTCACTACGTGCCACATTTAGTGAGATAAAGGGTTGTGATCTAAGAAAAGTTTGATGTCTGTGTCCATAAGTCTAGTTATTTCCTAGATACTTAATTGAAATTCATAGGATAGCAATATTTTTCCATGGGGAAGCCATAGAGTTTTCTGACATACGGAAGATTTATAGAGTCAGAGGTATTATCTACCTCAGAATATTTCTCAATCTAAATGTCATACTAGCTTGTAATGCCATACCCACCCAACATCATTATAATCTGATAACAACATTGTTGTTAGGATGATTCACAAAGCATTAAGCATGTGTATACATCTACAGAGATAGAGGCCAGAATCTGAAGCTAAGGTGTACCAACCAATAACTGATTGCATTATGTCCAATCTTACTTTTTCAAGACTGTGTGTCTGAGCCTCAACTTTCTTTCTCCAAATGCTGCACTTTTGGCGTAAGGATCTGTTAATTTGTATGTTCTTAAAGTAAGAATAACTATATAAAGAAACTGTAAGTTGTATTCACTCCAGTTCTCACCAGCATTTGGCAAGTTTTGGAACAAAGATGATGAGAGCTACTAACTGGGATGCAAATGACTTGAAGAGAACTACCAGGTATCATCAATAATGGCCACAAAGTCTCCTCAGCCAAGCTCTGGTGCTTGCAGTCTGCAAGCTTGTTTGTTCAAGATGAGCCCAGACAAGTCTTGCAGCAGTCTAAGCAGATAGACGAGGCGCAGCCTCAGAAGTTCCTTTGTAGTAAACATATGCAAAATGAGATATGCAGACCATTGGTGCCAGAAATGCTGCTTTGAAACCATAGGGAAGAAAAATGCACCCTGCTCGCTCTTTCCTGTGAGAGAAGGAAGAGGTGTTTTTTGTGCCAGGCACCTCGAGCCAGGAGCTGCTACCTCTGCTGCTTGTGAGAGGAAGGGGTGGGAGTGGTGACACGCTTCCTCATGCTGTGCGGTCAAAGGCAAGGGAGCAGCCGGGGCTGCAGCTGCACCACGGGGCTGCTTGGGGCAAACATTCAGAAAAGCAGCTCTGTGTCTGAAGTGCAGTGCCTCAGCAAGCCCCTGTTCTGGAGATTTTTACAGAGCTTGCTCTTACTAATTCCCTGACAAGTCTATACAACAGTGAAGCAGGAATAGTATGACGTACCTGGCCCATAGCTCACTGTCACACTGCAGGTGTTGTTCCAAATGCCCTTACACCCAAACTGTCTCCAAAGTGCATTGACTATAAAGTAGTTCTTACCACCATTTTATATACAGGACAGTGACAGGGCTTAATGAGATAAAACTTGCATTATTCTACAAAAGAGAGACAGATTTGCAGTGGTGAATTAGGGGTGGCTACAATCAGAATATGGGCAGTTGCCTCCCCTTTCATTACAGGTGCTACAGGACCACGATAGTTAATATGGATATATACTCAGATTCTGGTAAGTGCCACATTTATCCTTCTAACTTTGTATTGCTACGGGCACTGGACAAACTCTGCAAATTTGTTGCTCCCTCCCCAAACACAGACTTGTGTATACCTGAAGGTTCTGGTGTAATTTGTCCAAAAGGACAACAGATGTTTATCCTATGATGGGACATCATATGATTATCATAAGTTAAGGTCCATTAAGTTTTTCAAGGCCCTCTGAGTTGCTCCTCAGCCATTCTTCATCAAATAACACAGGACATCCTCACTTCACAGCTCAGAGGTTTAACATACGGTGTTTGCTCTGTAATAGCACTCAGGAGAATGAGGATTTCCTCTGAGTGTGTTTTTAATGGTGATAAGATTTTCTGCAAATCCCCCATCTTAAGTAATCTTTGAGAATGTTTCCCTTCAAGGGTTTCCTTTACTCAATCCTAAGCCACCTGGGCTTCCCCCATCCCTGCTCCTGTGCAGATTTTTTGTTTTTCCGGGGAGCCTGTATCAGAGTTGTCCACATGAAAAATTCCTCAGGAATCAGCCTGGCATCTCTTTTCAGGCAGATCTTTAAACCTGTCAGAAGGTCAGGGAGTGGGAGCAGGTGTTAGGATGAGAGAGCATAAGACTGCAGATCTGGTTGTTGCAGGCTTTAAACACAAGTTGCAGTCAGAGTGGTGGGAAGGGAGGCTAGCAGACCAATTAATCTCAGAGCCCAGCTTTTAGAAAAGCTTTCAGCCACGGCCTGGTTGAGAGTTGAGTTAAAAGGTGTTGAAGTAGATGTTTGGCCAGCCTGATCAAGAGTTCAGCCCCCAGACCTCTGTGCAGGCGGGGCCTTAAATCATCTTGCCAAGAACAGAGTGGGAAAAGCCAACTGTGCAGCAAGCTCTCATTTTAAATCTAAGCAACACTTTTTCCATTGTTTTTTTGATTCAAGTGGCTGTAGAGATGCTGTGATCTGAAGGGACTCTATGCCATTGCCTTCACAGCAGAGAGTTGATCCAAAACCCTCTGGGGAGAGTGATGAGGTCCTCAAGGGAGTCAGCACCTGCAGGAGGAGGCCCCACATCTGCAGCGCAGTCCGGCTGCAGGGAGCCACCTCCTAACCTCTGGCAGGAACATGCTTGTTCATCTGAGCTATGGCAACAGCAGTGGCAAAAGGCTGCCATCTTTGCTGTGACATGGGTGACTCCTGTCTGTGAGACTGCATGAGAGAGCGTACCCAGGGCCTCTAACAGTTTATTAGGACTGTACAATAGTTCTGCAAGTGAGCTGATAATCCCAAGGAAGGTGGTTGATAAATTTAACCTGATGTCCTCACAATTTTGTGTCTGGTTCTTCATATACGCCTTCTCTATTCGCATCTGACAAGAGTTACCACGTAGCAGGATCAAAGATAGCAGTTTCCTTTACCTTTGGTATTGCGACTTTTGATTTCTCAGATGTTATGCAAAGACAGCTGCCACAGTAAATATAGTACTTTTAATAGCACCAGTTAAGAGGTATTTTACAGCAATATTCTGTGTAGTTTATATTGGTGGACCTGCTTAGGAACAAGGTAAATAAAAAACATTTTTTTAAACATTCCCAAAAGGCATAAAATAGCAGTACTAGAGTCATCACAAAACCATACTGTGTTTTTAGGGCTTTTTACTTCCAATAGCATCACAGGAGGAATGCACGATGCCTGTGGTAATGCTACATCTTTGGCAGATAGTCCTCTACGCTCAGCAATAGCATGCCATTTGTGACAGGATCAAGTAGCAGAAGACTCAGGCCACAAGATTCTTCTACTTACTTGGGAACTCCAGTATTTTGAAGAGTTCAAAGAGCAAGTAAACTGGGTCCAGGCTTTGTTTCCAGACTATTTCCAAATGCAAGAGTACACTTCATAAATAACTTGGACATATTACCCTTCAGGCACCTTTAAAATGAAGGTACTTCAGAAAAATACACAATTTACTTGTTTGCAAGTCCCGTAAGTGGAAATTTCCAAGGCTTTCTTACTCTCTCCTGATATATTAACAAAACCAGAAACCTTCCTACAGATGAGAATGTTCTTCTTGGGTTGAACAATTACTTTTGAAGTCTGTTTTTTCTGAGGCTTGTCATTTGCCGTATGCTTCACTACTTATGTTTCTCTGTGAGTTTGGATGGGTGGAGTTCATTTTAATTTCCTGCTCTTCTTCTACTGTGCTAATTATACCATCAGGTTTTTTTGCTGTCATAGTGCTTTAAGCAAATTGAGCTGTGAGCAACTGATACATACCTGAGACAATATTTGTAAAAGAAAAGAAATCCCAACCCCAGACCTATTTCCAGATTCATCTCCATCTTACCATTTCGTGTGCCACTGTCTTTAGGCACATCTTCAGCATATCTTCAGCCTCTTACGTAGCTGTTAAAGTGCCCCAAGATTTCCAGGTTTGATATTTTAGATTATACTACCTTGGAGGCAGGGACTATGTCTCCTCTTTCTTCCTGCAAGTGGTAAGCACAAAATGCTACTGTTGCGACAGCACAACAACTAAAGTAATTTTAATTTTAAAATGTACCTCTCTGTTGTTTTGAACTCAAGGATACAAGTATATCTATAAACACACAATGTGGACCCAGTAAATAGAAATAATGGATGTGAAAATGTGAAGGAGAGAAAAGGGGGGAAAAAAACAGCGAAAAACGGGGAAAAACAGAGAAACAGAAGCCTACTTTGTCTGTTTCTCCTGTCTGCTTTCAGACAGGAGAACATCTGCCTTTTGAAGTAGGCCTTCTTGCTCTGTATAATTTATGTCTGCAGTCATCAGGAAAGTTGACATTTTTCACCCAGAAGTATTAATCTTTTTGAAGACACTGACCGTGAGCAAAATATTTTTTCTCTGGACACAGAAAGCTAATTTTGCTCAGGACAGATATTTCTGCCCCAAATCACAGTGACATAAATGTCAGTTTCTAAAAGTTTTACAGATTTTACATCACCAAGTTCACCAGACCAAAATACGTGGCTGCTATATCACAACTTCTCAGGACTTTATTATGCTATATCCCAGCCCAAGTGATGACTGTTAAATGTATTACACTTATTCATACACCTATGAAATAAAAGTCTCGATGAAAGTTGTATTGCATGTGCAATGAAATGGAAAAAAAAGAACAAGAGTAGGGAGCTTTTTCTTTTTATCTTGCAAAACATCTATCATTTTCTTAGGTACTAGCACTGCTCTTTCAGTATCTTTGAAAAGCTTGAACTATTCATCATAAAGGTGAATTTGCTAAAAACCATCAGCTGTTTAAAAATGTTAAGTCATAAAGTGGGTGGGCACGGAGCTTACAACGAGTCCATTGTTCTGCTCTGAACACTGTCACTCTGAGCCAGGAACAAAACTGAGAGCTGGACAAAGAGGAGGTCCAGCCATCTAGTGGTGAATTACGCTGATGTGCAGCCTCCTGAAGTCTGCCTTCCATGGGCAGGGGCTCACGAGAAAGGGACATTTCACCTAACTCTTCCCAAATTTTGATAAGTGCAGGACTGGGAAGCAGTGAGACAACTAGGGAGCAAGCTAAAGTGCATAGGACCCTGCAGCTAAACTGGGAGAAGGGTTGGCAGAAGAAGTAACCATGTCAAACACAAGGTCAGTGTTTGCTAGGTTGACAAGGAAGAGCCTGCAGTCCGCGTTCTACACGTGTTCTACAGTTGCCTGCTTACAGTGCTTATTCAGACAGTCTTTTTTTCAGAATATATCTGTGTCCTTGTGAGCTGGTGCTTACCACCCTGCTTGCACATGTACAGCGGTTTTCAGGGAAAAATGTGGGCAGTTTTCCACAGTTCCGTAGCAGAGAACAGCGTGTCCAGAAGATATGCATAACAGAATGGCGCAGTACCCTCAGGTCCCACTTCACACAAGGAAATGAGAGGTGTAAGCCAAATTGTCAGAACAGGAACAAGAATGATGCAATCAAACAGCTACACAAAGAAAGCCATATGCTTAGTCCTAGCTAGAATAAAACACCAAATTTATTGAGTGAACTGTTTTATATTGTTTATATGGTTACAAACTAATAGAAAAAGCTTAATCTTGGCAAGGCCTGAAGAGACATCAAAATAGTAAACCATTAAATACTTCAAGGAAAGAATAAAAAAAATATACAATGAGTATGCCTGAATACTTCTCGGTATTCAGCCCAGTATGCCAGAGCTCCCATTCCAAAAGTGATCTCAGTGCTTAGAAGCCCATGTCTCCCTGAAAGCTGTCAGATGGCTAGTGTGCTAGCTGTCAGGCCTAGTATGCAACTTCCTTAGGCACAGACAAAAGGTATCCACTGGGATAGCCTAAGTAGCCTGGACATTAAATGACCATTAGTTTCAACATGAATTGAACCTCAGTAAAAACATAAAGCCAGTTATTTGTTTACCCAACTATAGATGTAAGTGTTTTACTTAAAAAAATAAAGATGAAAGATACCACCTGTCTTACATAATGAGAAGTAATTGATTTCCATCTATGTTTCTTAACTTATGGAGTAACAGCATCATATTAAATTCCCTATTGCTACGTTTTACTCCAAGCTGTTTTGACTGCTACTGAACTATTTTGAAATATAATGTTTTGTCCAAAGCATATCCCATTCTTGGCTTACATACACATGAAACTGCATTGCAGGTTGTACTCAGCTACAAAACACCGGGCAAAGTACAGTCACGGTTATACCAGGCATAGCCAGGTAAACATGAAATAATTCTGCAAAACTCCAAACAGTTACTTTGTGCTGTGAGAATTTTTGTAACTGAAAACAAAGGTTAATTCTAAGTAGTTACTGCAGCATGAACTGATTTTAGCAGGCACATTTGTTCTTTATCAGAAAACACAGTACTGGAGGGAGTACAGAGGATAATGCTTCCCTTAGGTAGGGGATATCCGAAGTCAGCTCAGTCAGTGTTACTTGCTGACAGCCACTAGCATAGAAAAGAAATACAGCTGTTTCCTACTAAAGTGATATCAGCTACTATATCTCAAAGTATCCCTTCTACTTGCATAATGTTTCTATTACCTGCAGTGGAGAGCTAAAAAAGCAGGGGGGACACATCTGGTTGCTACTTCGAAGTGGTATTTGCCATTGATTCTCCCACCAAACACTGGAAAGTAGATAAGGATGCAAATTCATCATAAATATTTTGTCAGATTTCTGTTCTAAGGAGTGGTTGGCCATAGAGAGGTTGAATCTCCCAATGAGAAATTATGCTCATATTTCATCTGGTCTTTACTAAACATGCTGTCTCACCTGGCTAACAGGAGAAATTAACTGCCAAGTGCCTGCAACGCTGTGTTCCTCGGTGGGATGGCTGCCTCATGCCATCTGGCTCTGCCCCTCTCATTTCGCTGATGGATCACACCTGATACTTTTGTTGAATCCCACACCACAACACTTTCAGAGCTGCCTGAAACCACAGACCTTAGAAGAAAAACAAGCAGAAAAGCTGTGCTTTTTACTTCTCTGGTTTACCCACTGGGAAGCTGAGGCAATGGGTAGGTTTTAATGGACTTTCGTACAGCACCTCAGTAAATCAGTGGCCAGCTTTGCTGCCTGTTCCTGTACTCAGCAGTCAGTAAGAGGCTAGGGCACAATGTTAGACATAAGCATCCTGCTTCAAAATCTCTCAGTCTGCTTTTCCTTTTTTCCAGGTAAACAGGGCCTCATCTTTGGTATGGAGTAGTATCCAAATCTGCATTCCTCTGCCATACGTTTTGGATATTCATTGAAACAGGGTTATTTTTTAAAGACTTGAAACTGGAATTTAAAAGCTGGTAACTTAAGAGAAAGGAGCCAGGAAGGAGTGCAACAGAGAAAGGATCAATGTTTTTGGGCAGAAAATATGGAAACAACACCTCCTTCAATTTGTAAATCACCCATTGGGGTCAGGGTGGGGTGATCTGGCAACGAGTATAAATGTACACAATCCTGCAGCCATTTGGGGCTGTCTGCATTCAGAGTATCACTGCTGTCTTACTTTCTGCTGCTCTGCAGGTTGCCTGCTGTGCTCTGCAAACACACTCCTCTCCTGTGGTTATTTTTGAAGCAGCTCCTTAAAACAGATGTCCTCATATGTGTCTCTTCTGCTACATAAATAACAGTTTGCCTCATGCTCCTGCCATTCTTTTGAACTAAATTTAAAAAAAGAAAAAAGGAGGGGGGAAGAAGAGTACCCCTTCCCACTGGTGATTTGTGTTGTAGCTTTCATGGCACTGTCGCTCCAGGGCATGTGTTGCCTTTGTGCCCTTCTTAGGGTGAGCTACAAAGGTTTTTTCTTTCTGGCCTTTTTCCTTGCCCTTCCCAGCATTCTTCCCTCTTTAGCCCCTTTCCAACTTCTCTCCTACTTCTTCTGCAACTTCTGGAAGCACTGCAAACACCTTAAGTCTCATAGAAACTTCCTCTTGAGTAATACTGGCAAGGAAGGATCCACGCGTACCAATTACAATTTGTCTTGTCTTCCTGCAGCTAGCAGTACCATTGCTTGCCACACAGGCATGCCTGTTTGGGGCATCCCAGACTCTTCCCTTGGCAGGAATTGTCTTCTTCAAGTCTTTGTCCTTGACTTCTCTTGGCAATACTAACATAAGTATATTCCTAAAGAGGCAAACTGAATGTGCTAGCTAGCGAATGGGCTATCTTCAGATGCATGGATGCTGATGTGGTCCTGTGAACCTAATGGAACCAAACCAGTAACACCAACAAGAACCAGCCGATCACATAACTGGAAAGATCTGAACAAAACTACTATGTTTCCTCTTGGTCTCTCTGTAGAAACCGAATCTGGCACCCTGTTGCCAGCTCTCAAAGGATCCGCTCTGCTCTCCCACAACACGGCAAGCCCCAACTTGGACTTCTGGCTTCCAAAGAACATGCAGAGAGCAGCCTTAGCTCCAAGATTATGTAACTTTTAAACATTTATTTTTAGGTGTTGAATCTAGGGGAATTAGCCAAGCAATCAATCAGCCTGTCTGTTCCAATGATTAAAGTATGTGCAGAGCTGTAGAAAAACATATGAAATAAAATATCCGTTATAGAATATTTGGCCTAAATATCTGATATCTTTTATGCATACAGGGACTGATTCTGCTAGCCTTGCTCACAGAGTAGCCAGGAAGTATCCTTACGGGTCTAAAGAGATCTGATCAATAAAGTACTTTTAATGAGCGCAGGAAGCAAGCACAAATCAGCAGAGGTAAAGGCAGAGGAATTACATAGGCCTACGAACTTTGAGCCCACACGTGAAATCCCAGCTCCGAGCAGATCAATAGGAATTTTGCAATTTTGGCTGGGAGTGGAGAGGTTTTACCACACAGCTTATTGGGAAACACATTCCCACCAAAGTACAAAACCAATCTGCAGAGCCAAGGTCTTAGAGAATATTCTCCTCTGCAGTCAAGACCCTATGTACAATCACCAATTACACCGCTGGAAGCTAAAACAAGAGAGTTTAGTCTATAAAATGTAATATCTCTGAGACAGTCCTGGTGGTGAAATACCATTTCTGAATGGCTGTTGTAATGCTATTGTTTGCATGGCATCTGAAATGCCAAACAAGGTTTCAACAATTGTTAGAGCCGCTCAGTTATATTTGCCTCTTTCTAGGTGACTGAATAATTGTCTTCTACTACTCTCTGCCTGATGTCTCTGAGAGCAAGGTCCTACAATTTTGGCTATCTGCAGTAGATTTGTTGCTGGTGTCACAGGGATTATAAGCAGACCATGATGCAGTGACAGGGTTTAAATTGGACTCATAAGGTTCAGAAATTCTTTTTCTGTTTGTATGTTTGTTTTTTTTAAACCATTTTGTCTCTTTCTCTTAACAGCTGTGCTCCCCCTAACGCTAGAAAAGGAAAATAGCCTTCTACTATTCAGTGCTGTCTAGAGGAGATTCAAAGATGCTTCACACACAGACAGGCCTTCCTGTGGAGTTTTTTAGCCTTATGTTACATCTCCCAGCGTGTCTTGGGCAACAGAAGAAACTGAGAATGTGAGCATTGCCCGCTAGGCACAGCTTTGTGCTATGCTGTAAACTATTACACAGTTGCTGTTTTAATATGGAAAATGGATCTCAGTTTTGATTTCGCAAGGAGGTCATTGGCCCAGCCACTCAATGGTGGGAAAAGGAAAACTTTAACTGCTACTCTGACAAAAAAAAAAAAAAAAAAAAACACACACCAAAAAACCCAAAACCACAAACCACAGGAAAAAAAAAAAACTAAATCCAAACGCAGCGTGACATGAGCCTGGAGATACACACTAAAGTTACACTACTGGGTTCCAGATAGTACATTGTTAAAAAGACACCCTTACCCCACACCCAAACACAAAACCAAAATAAACCCATTTAATTAAAGGAGACAAAGTAAGATCAAACATCTTCACCCCTACAGAGCAGCTGCGTTGGGGCACACAGAGGCTCCAGCCTTCTTTTGCTGGCACTGATACAAACATGGTTACACAGAGCTAAAAGGATGTGCTGACAAAGGGTCAGGTCACGTAACAAGAACGTGTTTCCTCTTCATGGGCTTGCAGGGTAAGGGTGAGCTCATAGTGCAGGCCTTCAGAAGGACTGAGAAACATTCAGTCTAGCTGTGGTACGGCATCCTCCATCAGAAACATTGAAGCTCCTAGCACTTTAGCGGAGGAGCAAAGGAAAGCAAGGCAGTGAAGGCCTCTTGATATCCTTACCCACTGCAATGGGCAGAGGCTTAAAATCCCCAACATACCTGCTTCAATTACAATTCAAGATAAATAGCTTGCTGTCAGTGCGGTATAGGAAAGGTGAGGAGAGCACCAACAGGACATTCTCTTTAAGGGAATAGGTTGAGGATGGCAGAGAGAAGTGCAGGACACCTGCTGTTGCTCGTCCTCCACCAGCTCTAGGACATGCTTTCCATTCCTATCAGCATGACACCTCTACCTCCCTCCCACCACAGCCCAGACTTCACCTCTCCCATACAGCCATCCTGGCAGCTGGGACAGTAAAACTCATCCTGGGTGAACATGACACTATGTCTCTGGCAATGGAAAGAGCTTGCTTCAAGTCGTTTCTCTCTTCACCCTGCCACAAAAGCCAGAGCCGCCTCCTCCATACGCCTTCTGAGCCCTACTGCCACCATCTGAGAGAAAAAAAAAACCAACAAACTAGCGCTGTTTTAGTTAATTTTGAACCAGTGAAAGCTGATTATTGCTTATCCAGTCAAATTGCTAAGCAATTTATTTAGCCCGATCTCTAAATACAAAGGGAAAAGTATGTATGTTTTCCTTTATATAGCAAAGAAGAGTAGACTAGGATGAGAATCTCTTTAGGAGTTATGAATCAGAGGACTTGATTAGAGCTGCCCAGTTTGATCCTTTTTCATTCAAACTACTGTTGCAGCCAGGAGTTGAAATTTTGCTTCCCTAAAGCTCTCAGCACAGCATGGTCAGCTGTGTGCTATCAACACTCCTGTCCTGCAGGCTCACACACACATGGAAAAAAAAATATTCCTGCATGTCAGAAGCAGTAAGTTTAAAAAGCAGCAGCAGCTTACAAAAAAAATCATGGAAACTTAGGTGTCCGTGACAGCTGGAACAAAGGTTTAGCAATACATGTCATGCTGACTGCATCAAATGATGGGCAACAGATGTACTTTGACACCAAATCCTCTTTCTTCACATTTAGGTGTATTAACTGTTCGAGTAAGGGCTTCCTCCCACATACCTATTTTCTATGTCCCTTAATGCATGGCATTCTGCCACCCAGACGGCAAAATACATTCACCACCTTCTTCAGGTCACAGAACAACTCCAGCCATACTTGAAGCTAAGCAGTCTCCCAGCTGTCACCACTTGAGTCTCACATCAGTTGAAGCTGATTTAAAGGCAGCAGACAACAAATTCACATCAAGTAAAACTGATCCATTCCTTCCACGTAAATTACACAGGGAAAGGTGAGGGTAGGCAAGAGCAGTCCACAGATCTTGTAAAAGAATTTGG
Organism: Larus michahellis; assembly: GCF_964199755.1. Classification (NCBI taxonomy): domain Eukaryota; kingdom Metazoa; phylum Chordata; class Aves; order Charadriiformes; family Laridae; genus Larus; species Larus michahellis. The sequence goes on along the minus strand of NC_133900.1, from coordinate 32,984,802 downwards.
TGTGAGGAGCAGAACTGTATCAAAAGGAAAGCAATGCAAGGATGCTTCTATGTTCCCCACATTCCCTGGAAACAGGGGAAGGTAGCAGCTTCATCTGCAACCATTACTTACCTTGTCCCTCTGGCAATAGAGCCAGAGAGAAAAGAGCAATACCTGCACTCTGGTTCCCCTTCTCTCTTTCTGCAGATGGAAAATACTCAGTTTTTTAGACTGCTTTTATACCTTCCCCTGCTTCATCACAGCAAATATTTGCAGGACACACAGCATTTCTCTGTTTGACCTGTCTCCTCCATAGATCCAGATCCTCCCTTCAGCCTCGTCTGCTTTGTGGTCACAGAATCACGCAGAATGGTTCAGGTTAGAAGGGACCTTAAAGATCATCTAGTTCCAACCCCCCTGCCCTGGTCAGAGACATCTCTGGGAGGAGGAAGGTGTTGCTCTCCTTACCTCCCTGCAGTGGTGAAACCTGGCAGGTTTAACCTAAAGCCAGAGCTCCTCTGTTGCTTTTCTTCTCAGGGTTTTCATTATAGGTGCAAATCAGATAAACTTGGCTCACCTGTACAAGGTTGAATGATAGTCTTAAAATACTTGAGTACCTTCAAATTTGATCTACAATACAATTTTTAAATAGCATGAGTACTAGCAAAATGGCACCGGCATGACCTCATAGGTCTATATAATCCCTAAATGAAAAAGCTTATATTAATCCTGCAAGGCTTAAAATCAGTCTCTGAAACAGATTGAACAGAGTTAATGGAACCAGCAGCTCCGTGGATCCAGCTGCTCTCAGTCTTGATGCCTCATACTAGGGGTGGACACCTCTTTTAGTACAGGCAAGATCTATATGAGTAACCCTTTCATAAGCAACACCCAGTTCAGTATTGTTTATTTTGGTGCAGAGCCATGGAGAGTTTCTTGCAGGCTTGCAAACCAAAGCAGTGATTGTGAAGACAATGAAATAATAAGCATCTGGGACTTGATAACATACAGTGACAGTAAAAAAAAATAATCCAGATGGATGCCGTCATCAGTAGCAAGATGTTATAAATGTTCTTAAGTTTGTAAGTGCTTTTCTTTAAGGGTAGTCGTATGCCAGAACAGTCTTAGTCTACCACTGAGAGCCTCGCTCCCCTACAGACATCAACATCTCCTAATTGTCTTCAGTGTAGCTGCTTTATCATTATCAGAAGGGCCCACAAAATTGTTTGCAGAGCAGCAGGCTGGTCGGGTTATCTGTCAGCCTTAAAGCTGTCTCTTTCTGACAAATACCACATGTTCTGCTCTAGTAAGGGGCTACCCCTTACTTGGAACGGTAATACAAGCTTAGTAGTAAATAAAGCTAAAGTCAGATCCAATTAATATATCCAAAGGGAAGTCTGGTAGTGTCAGGCAGTCAGGTGAGTTTGAAACCTGGACTTCCACAAAATAATACTGACAGCAGCTGCAGATCAGATCCATTATCTGCTGTACGGCTCCAGACTGGCAGGAGCCACATGCACTGTAAAAGTGGGCTTTGTCTTTGGTTGTGAGAAAAGGTGTGATCTTAGCTTATATCATCTCAGACAAGGTAACTAATGCAAGGTAGATGAGAGAGCAAGCCAGCTGTAGTTTTAACAAGAGCTAACAGGATGAAACAACTGATTGGCACCATGCAGTGCTTAGTCCAGTGTGACTCATACCAAAAGTGCAAAAAGCTCTATCCTTTCTAGGATATGAATTATCACACGCTAATAGCATCTTTTTTTTCCCCAACCAAATGTGTATCTGTAAAGTCAGAGGACAGGAAACACATCCTTCCCCTCTTGGGTAAACCCACCTAAAGACACGGAACATCCGTCGCTATGTAACTTTTTCATGGAGCCATTTCCTATGGCAGATGTACGTTTGCAGAAGGCCGTGCTGTGACAGATACCACCAACAATTGCTTGGGGAGGGGGAAACAGTACTTCTGTCTTGTGATTTCATGTCCCTTCCTTTTCCATTGGCATGTCAGAGTTTTAACCTGACTGGTTGCAAGAAGAAAATAAGCTCATCCATTCACAGTACAACTCACGTTTAAGAAGTAGATTATGTGTCCCCAGTGTCCCTTAGCAGCAACGGCAACTTCCTGTGCAAGAATGCCTAATCACATTTAGGGAAAATTATAGAGCAACAACAATCCATGCACTTTGGACACAATCCCTGAAGTCAATGAAAATTTGTTTACACCCTCAGTGATATCTGACCGCAAAGGAACGGTTCAGATTGTTTTAATAAGATGTTATGCACTGAGTCAAAAAGCCAAAGCCCTACTTACAATACCAGAAATCTAAGGATCAGAAGCCAAATCCTTTTCTCTGTTGTCAGCTCGGAGGCTAGCACAGCAGGTTCAGCAACAAGCACGACTGAGGACCAGTAGTACCTGCAGGACTTTCTCAGGCTTTCGTCCTTGCTCAAAAAGATGCCCCATTCCACTTTGACCCTTCGTTAAAGCTAACCGGGCTGAGCTGTCAGCATGAGTCAGCAGCAGCCACATCCAGTTTTCACATTTAGCTTTTGAATATTATGCTCACAGTGTAGCGCTACATTACAGGTCTCTCTTAAGAAACTTTATCTACGATAAAGACACTAAGCACAGCCCATGCATTACATCTAGGTACATAAAACAAATACAGTTACTTCAATTAAATTTGAGAACTGAAATAAAAATGCAAACTTGGTGTGTCTATAAATCTTACATTCTGCCCTCCCCCACGTTTTTTCAAAGGAAAGTAGCTTGTAGCTGGAATTTGCTGTTATTTGAGCTTGTCTTCTATCACTTCTTGAAAGATTTGTATCCCCTTACTCTGGGAATGTAAAAAAATTGTATTAAAAAAGCTATTAGGTGGAATGGCTGGTATTTTTGTAAGCTTAAGAAAAGTTTTAATAAGAGATTACAGTAAAGATGTGTGAAAGTTAATTTTATGGAGGCAAGATGAGATACTAATTAAACTTCCCTTATTGATAAAACTTGCGCACAAATAAAGCACAATTGGTTTTGGAAGTATTTCTGTCTTCAACTAAATTTGTCTAGGAAGGAGTTAAGTTTTATTTCAGGAGGCAACATGATACCTCAAAGTCTGATAAGACATTTCTTTGGCAGAGAAAAATTAACAGTTCTACATTGGAGAGTTGTAGCAATTACACCAGGGTGAGGCTTTTACTCCTTTGCAGACACAGACTCTCTCAAACACGGAAGTTTTATGCATCTGAAATTAAGGCTCCAGTAACAGATTCTCTAAAAAGTAAAACTATGAGAAAGGGTGTGTGTGTGTTTGGGGGGGGTGTGTGTGTACATATTAGTATTTATATTAACAGTTCTTACTTCCTTTTTTGCAAGCTTCCCCATGAATTAATTTATTCTAGAACAATCAAAGAAAAGAAAAAAAGACCCTTCCCCTCAAGCAGATCCAATTTTTACTCCTGTGAATTCACACTTTTGCTACGTTTCCAGGCCTGCCATTCTGTCATCTGGGACACACAAGATGTTCATTGGTGATGTAAAGAGTAAGCAGAAAAGAAAAAAAAATAATCAGGACAACCTCAAACATTTCTCTCTCTTCAGCCTATCTTCATATAGCACAAAGCTGTTAAAACAGGACACAGCTGACAGCATTTATTCCTTTGAAGGTCAGCTTTAAAAGAAAGAGCTACTGTAGCTAACTCAAAAGACTGTGGAGCATTTTTTATGGAGGAGGCAGCCTGAGCTCTGGAAAAAGGCAGCATGAAGACACAGGCATGTTCTCACCTGGGGAGCCGCCCCCATGGAAAGACACCTCATGCTTCCAATCAAACCTGCCCTGCACCAGAGCCCTGCCGGTCAGGTCGGTGCAGTTCCTGGGCTGCAGAGCCCAAAGAGAGGTGAACATCTAAAGCTCCCTTGCCATGGCAGAAAAAGATGAGTTTATGTGATGAGTCATCTCTCTCCCAGTACCTCTTCTGTTTGACAACAGTGTCGAGCCAGCTAATGCTGACTTCCTATGGCAAAATGCCTGACATGAAGAAATTAAGCTGGCTTTGTTTATGGCTGTTTCATTTATTAGGTCACAAGGTTCCTGAAGTAATCAAGAACCCATGGGGCTGTTTGAAAATAGCAAACACAACAGGCACAACACAGGAGCGAAAGTTCCTTTGCAAGTACACACCATTTGAATTTGCTTATTTTTAACTGAAAGAGGACTTAGAGAGGCAGGAAAGTGAAAAACACGCTATGGACAGCTCTGCCAAGTGAAATCCAGACTTAATGATCCAGCTATTACCAGGGTTAAAAAACATGGCTTGCATTTGAAACAAACCTGGTCCTCTTTATGAGGTGAGGTGGGCAGCTGGTACTATTTTGGAAAAGTGTTGCTAATTATCAGAAATAGTTGCTTCTTCTAATTCAAAATCTGATTTTCTGCTTCTGTAATTCTAGACTTTTTAAGGCACAGTCTGCAAAATTGCAAGACTTCTATTTACATACAGCAACTGTAGGGTTTGCATTGCCCTAGATGGGAGAAATTAAGTTGTTAACCAGATTTCCAGTATGCAGCAGCTGAACAACCTAACAGAAGGGAGATGCAAACTAAGCTGTAAAGAGGATTGTTCGAAAGCACAGTTAAAAAAAAAAAATCTAACGCAAAGATTAGTATCCCCACCTTCTTTTGTGAAGTGGTAGTTCTGTCATGTCTGCCACCAGATTGAATTGGAAGGGGAGGCTCCATCTGAGACAGGTTTGTTTGCGGGAAGCTACTACGTAGGATGATACAGATGGAACTGCCTTCTTGCAAGGCATGTCTACACTGGAAATTCAATTGCCATAAGAACATCTAAGACCAATACTATAAATTCATTCAGAAATGGACTCACTAAATTCATGGAGATGGATCAATCAGTAGCTATTAAACACGATGGTCTAGGTGCAGGTTTTTTTACCAAAAATTGACAAGGTGTACCGGAGGAAAAATCACACTAAAGAACTTTCATTTCCTAAGCTGTTTTCTAATCTTCTGTTATTAACCACTGTTGGAAACAGGACACAAAGTTAGGTCAATATTTTAACCAAGTCAGTAGATAGGAGGACACCTTTGCTGTCAGCACCAAGTTTAAAATAAGCATGGTCAAGTATGCACTATGTGCCAAAGGCAGGCAAAGGGCAGAGCTCCCAGCTCCCAAGTGAGCCAGAAAAACAATTTTCTGCATGAAATGCTCTAAGTAATAAAGTATCTTTTTTGTAGCTCTACTAGCAGTAACAAAACCCCTGTGTTTGAGGGATTTTTTGTTTTTTAAACTGTCTCCAAAGAATAAACAGGCCCTGGATTTCACGACATGAAGAAAAGTTAAGTGTATCCCCTTTTTAATGACATTTTAGTCTACAGAACATGAGTTTAATGAGAGAAAATTCCTTTCAGCTCAGTCCAGTGTTATAGTTACACACAGTTCATTTTTTTTCTACTTATACCATAACCCATAGTAATAGACAACAGTTAACCATATGAAAAAAAAATCATCTTTTTGTCTTCCTGAAGGAAGAGCAACAGTCACATCAAACCGAACGCTGAAAACTGCTATCAGCACTTTCAAAAATGTCTACCGTGGTTTAAGTGTTACCTTTCTAATCAGGACAGCTACAGAGAACTGCTGCAACTATGGCATTTCCTGCTTTGGACAGTGGCAAGGCACAAGGACATTTTCAGCTATTTCCCTCTTGCACATCAGATAAAAGAAACATGCTCTCTACAGGGCTCATTGCAAAAGCCACCTCATGCCACATCCCCCTGCAGCTGAAGTCTATTGATTTTTCCAAATGTGTCCTTCTTGCTGGGGCAGATATGAAAAGCTATACAGGAAAACACAGTGAAGGTCTTATGTGAGCCTAAACACATGACAGATAAACACAATACCAACTGTCGGGAAAAGGCAAGGCACTGTTGGTTTCTACTGTGCTTCGCCTGTGCTTTTTAGTGGAGTTCCATTTGGGACGTGCTGTCTACTGCTGTAGTGCAGAATGTCTACCTCCACGTGTGTTTAGCACTTCAAGTTTTCTACCTTACTATTTTATTTCTGCTTGAGGGCAGATGATGGCTGGAAGCCAGCACCTGGAAAATGTGCTTTTGCAAGTATTTGAATTAGCATCCAATCATTTCAGCCAGGAAGGAGGTGGGAACAGGCCCAGCTGTTAAGCCTTTCCAGAGCATATCTGGAAATGATACACACACCTGGTGAAGCTCTCAAACACTCCTGGGTGCGTGACCCGCAGCCTGCTGCAGGGAAATAAGACAGACACGTTCCCTCAGCAGCTCAGCCCTGCTGTGTGCAGGGAAGGGAGGATGCCCAAAAGCCAGGGATGGCACTGGAGTCAGAGAGGGAGCATGCAGCCCAGCTGGGCTGGAGTTGTTCTAACCTGTGCTGCTGGCCTACCATCACCCTGAAGGAGCACATCGTCCTGCTTGATCTTCCTAATATCTGCCAGTTTTGTGCCGCTGCAGAGTTCCTTTATCCAGGGCAAAATTCTTAACCACACATTCCTATCCCTGCCCCTTTTTATAGCCTCTGCAGTAAAATCTAGACCACAACAGACTGTCCCCATGTTGCTTAATGATAAAGCACCAAAAAATTGGCTGAAAGGAAAAAAAAACCCAACAGGCTAAGTTTTTTAAGCCACCGACGACTGTCTTCTGCACGGGCAACAATGGGGTAAGAACAGAAGAGACTAAATGAACTTGAAGCCACAGGGCTGAAATTACTGGAAAACAAGAGCTCAGTTATCAGTGTTCACTGATATTTGCCAAAAAAAAAAATAAATCACTAGGTCTCAATAAATGACTGTAACAAAATGTTTAAGTAGTAGCTTATCTGAATTGCTTCCCCTTCTACCAGATCTCAAACTCAATTGAACTTGTCCCTCTGTAAATTATCACAAGGACACAGATAGAAGACAGGTAGAGAAGCCCACGGATTGCATTTTCTACCCCAGCAGTCCCCACGAAGACGTGAAGACCTGAATGGATTTAGGCAGACCATCAGGAAGTCACAGAAACTTGTTTTTCTCTGCCTTTCCCACTTTCATGTCACCCCGGAGCCATCTGTTAACACCCAAGGAGCACGTTGCACTAATGCTTAGGCAGGCTCTGTCCAGAGAGCAAAACCCTTTTCTTTTCTGGTTGAGCACTGATGTTTACACGGGGACTTTACCGCACAGAATTGCAAGCTCATTTCCCCCCACCCCCCAACCCCCATTTAGTTTTCTGCAGTTAAAAGGCCTTTACAGTCAATTGTCTCAAGCTCAAGGGAGAGCTCAGACTACAACCTGGAAAATATTAACTGCCCTGTCCAACAAAACCATTTCACAAAGGCCAGTTCCTGTCAGCTTTAGTAAGGGGGCAGCATGGGGCGAATTAGAAAAGCCTGAAACGTTGCATTAAGGCAAGCAACTGATAAAACTGTTTCATGCACAATAGCGACCTCACAGAGCAGCTGCTCTAGCAGAAGGATTTGATGCCGATTGAGGATGAGTTGTAAAACTTGTTCAATCTCTATCATGTCTTATTTCAGGTTCAGAATCGGCCCAAGGCCCAGGGAAATGCTTTGGCTCAGCTGCCTTCAATTTGCCTTCCTCACCATCATTAATACTTGTTTCCTCACTGGAACGAATGTAGGGATGGTACTTGCTTGCTGAATACTCTGGCACAAAAGCTACAGTGAGTCATCCATCCCCTAATGCCATTACAAGGCATGGAGCAGCTCACACATGCTGTGCCTCTGAGACGTTTTGAAACTCTACGTCCAGTTTTTATTGCTTACAAGCCCAGCAGCTGTATTTTAAGCAAGCAGAAGACTACCTAAAGAGAAAGCGCACGGCCAAGGCAGCTGGGAAGAGCCCGGCGCATGAGGCACTCTGGCTGGCACAAACACGCTCCCCTCGTGCAAGACAGCGCTGTGCTGCTGCCCGGCTCTCGCAAGAAGATCTATTGCTACCTTAGCAAAACTGTGCCAATTGTAAAAGCACAGCTCATACCAGCCTCTGAAAGGTGCAGAGCAAGGTATGAAATGCTTCCTTGAAAGGTTAACATTCTGAGGTATTTAGACTGAAATCTATAGAAAGGAGGAATTATAATGTTTAGGACAAAACCTACAGATATTAATAGTATTTTAGGTTGATCCTTAGGTCCACCAGGAGCTGTTCCACTGCCAAACCTACTAATTTGAATAGTATGTTGGGTTGATCTCTTAGATCCAGCAGGAGCTGTTCCACTGCCCCAGCAGCTCAGTCACTGCTGAGTAATAGTTTCACTGCCCTTTGGCACACTCCTGCGAACCTCCTCTTCCTGCTGCTGGCCACCTCCCTAACAAGATATTCATGGGCACAACTGAAAGGCTATCATAACTACGCGCATTCGCCATTTTAATGTCAGAGCTCAATTTTTGGGAAAAAAAATCCTAAGCTGAATAGATGCACCAGGCAGCTAGGAATCTCTCTTCCTTTCCAAGCAAGCTAGCCCAGCCCACAGGTATGTGCATTAACCAACATGCTGTTCAAGTACCATTCGAACATGGGTGATTCTGCCCCTCTGCTCCGCTCTCATGAGACCCCACCTGGAGTACTGTGTCCAGCTCTGGAGTCCTCAGCACAAGAAGGACATGGATCTGTTGGAGCAGGTCCAGAGGAGGGTCACAAAGATGATCAGAGGGCTGGAGCACCTCTCCTATGAGGACAGGCTGAGAGAGTTGCAGCGGTTCAGCCTGGAGAGGAGAAGGCTCCAGGGAGACCTTATAGCGGCCTTCCAGTACCTGAAGGGGGCCTACAGGAAAGCTGGGGAGGGACTGTTTGCAAGGGCATGTAGCAATAGGCTGAGGGGCAATGGTTTTAAACTAGAGCAGGGTAGGTTTAGATTAGACATCAGGAAGAAATTCTTTACAATGAGGGTGGTGAGACACTGGAACAGGTTGCCCAGAGAGGTGGTGGAGGCCCCCCCCTATATTCAAGGCCAGGCTTGATGAGGCTCTGAGCAACCTGATCTAGTTGAAGATGTCCCTGCTGACTGCAGGGGGGTTGGACTAGATGACCTTTAAAGGTCCCTTCCAACCCAACACATTCTATGATTCTATTCTATTTTAGTGCTCTGGGTGTTGCCAATACAATTATCGTTGAGCACAACTCAACACTGCTGGGGAAATCCTTAGAAACTGACAGAAAGTAGGCAAAAATAAAGCCTCTCAAAAGTGACACAACATGGGGAAGAAACCATGGTTTTTAAGCCCTGAGTATACTCAAGCGTAGTTAAGTGCCTGTACAAACCTCCCTAAACTCCAAGGCCAGCACTGCAAGGCACAGCAGCCGGGAACGGGACAGCCAGCAAACGATCTCACAGAAAACAGCTCACATTGCTCAAGCATTTTATTCCCTTCCCAACACAGGCCAGTTCCCCTGTAAACTCCAGTCACTGCTTCCTTTAGGGGACAGGAAGGCAGACCTAGGTTATAGTTAAAACTTACCTATATTGTAATGAAGGTATATACACTACAACACTTCAGAAAAACCAAGTCTCTGTTGTTGAAACCTGGAGAAACTTCTTATAAAAAAGACAAGGAGTAGGACAGAGTTTCCTCAAGGTAACTTTACTAGAGATGACCCTAAACCGTACACTTCAGTCAATTAAGATGCAGCCTCAAGAGCGTAAATGAAGAAAGGTTGTTGGGGTTATGTTCAGTTCAGAATTAATCACGTTCTGGCAGAACACCGAGAATTTCACATGAATACTCAGCCGGGATTGTATCACAATATGAAAAACCACACAAGTGACAAGGTCAGTGCAATAATATCAGGCGCACCAGGAGCATGTTTTTTTACACTGTAATGCAAGTACAGTTGGAGGAGAGGACCTCAGAGTGTAGAAGTGAAAACCTCATCTCAGTCCTGGAGCTCACTGAAGATAACTGATAGCACCCATAGCGAAAGCTTACCCAACGCAAGCAGCGTCCAGCTGCTGAGGGCTGTGCCTTAGGGTACCCCCTCACAGGGAGACAGACACCCACTGCACACACGGCCGCACAACTGCCAAGGGGTGCCTGAACAGCATCGCACCCACAAGGAAACAATGGCCAAGGAAAAGTATCAAAGATGTGAGAAAAATCCAACTCTTCCTTTTTCATCATTTTCACACAACTGTGAAAGAACTGTCTGCTACTTAAGAAATCATCTATATCCAAACAGGATTTTTTCTTTTTTTTTTTTTTTTTTGCAGTACATTCCTACAATTCACTGCTGTTGCAGCTTATGACTACTCTGCACCACTACGACAAACCTCCAAAACATTGGTAAACGCCCAGTTTAATGAAGGTAAATCAAGACAAATCCATATGACCTAAAGTCACATTTTCAAACTTTAGAGAAGGTTAATTTGAGGATATGGGGCTACTTTTGCAATAGTTAAAGGAATACCAGTTCCTTTCAAAGGGAATTGACCTTAAAATTACACTGATTTCAGCTACACCTGTTGGTGCTTGAATCTCACTTTCAATTTTTATTTCTCCCCAAAATACCTTTGAACAATCCTCAAGGCCTGAGAGGGGCCTTTATCTGCCCTTTATCCCCTCACCCCCACCCCCCAGTTTGTGCATACAAGGAAGATACACCTCTATTGATAAATTCAGACTTACGAGGCCTTTTAAGCTTTTTTTTTTTTTTACCCAATCTGGAATGTATCTGTCCCCAGATGGCAGCCTGCAGATTTTTCTCCCATGCCTCTGAGGAATCAACTAAAGGATGAATTTTGCAGGTCCAGGGAAACTTTGAAGCAGCATCTCCACCTCTGGAAGCCAGTAGTCACCATTTCCTCCACTACGCAGGAGCACTCCCTTTTCAAATGCACGAGATGAACTGAGGCCGCGTAGGTGAATCAGTTTACAGCAGAGTCAAATAGCAGATATAGCAGATACTTGTATCCCCAGTATTAAGTGTCCAGCTG